>NW_003307550.1:464473-494684 GCF_000143455.1 Volvox carteri f. nagariensis | reverse complement strand
TATGTGTGTATGTGTGTATGTGTGTATGTGTGTATGTGTGTATGTGTGCATGTGTGTATGTGTGCATGTGTGTATGTGTGTATGTGTGTATGTATGTGTGTATGTGTGTATGTATGTGTGTATGTGTGTATGTGTGTATGTGTGTATGTGTGTATGTGTGTGTGTATGTGTGTGTGTATGTGTGTGTGTATGTGTGTATGTGTGTGTGCGTTTGGAATAAATAGGTACACACAGTAATAGCGAACCTCACAATGCAGAAGACTGGATGAGATAAAAGACGTAGCCACATGCCTAGAACAAGCGTAGACCAAGCATGGGCAGGGAAGGGGTTAACATGCAAAGGGAACATCCATGCATCTTTGCATACACCCGAGCCGGCTGCGTGCCCGGGGCGTTACAGATAGATGTGATCGCCCCACGCACGGAAACGAAAATGGTAATATGTAGGTATACGTTGTGTTATCGGATGGGATGTCCATTGACAAGTCCACGTGGGGGAGGTTCGGGCCTTCGTTCTCAGATAACATCCTAACAAGAGACGACTCCTCACCCCAACCCTACACTGCGACATATGCACACACATACGCACATACGTACGCACATACATACATATCCTCATACCGAAGAAACTCTTCAGTGGTCGCCTGGGACAATTGCACACGCAGCTGCATTTGTACTATAGTAGTATTGCGCGTTCGCGCCGACGTCATGATTAAATGACGGCAACAGGACTGCATGCGTGTCACGGACTTATGGCATGATACGCTGCCAGCTGCAAGTGCTAAGTAAGAAACCACGTGCGTGCAGCTCCATTTCCGCACAATAGTATCACATGATCGCAGCATCCCAGAGTTACGCTGATGAAGGCATGGGGCGGGGCAAATGTCGTCAAGGGTGTCTAAGGCAGCCATTGATGGAGCAGCAATTCGGGTTGCGCCGGGCTATTTATGTCAATATTACCGGGGACGAATTGGGGTATTGGGCGGTATTTAACTGTGGGGGGGGGTAACAGTAACAGTGACAGTATCGCAGCTGCCAGGGCGAAACAGTTCAGACAAGTCAAAACAATTCAAACAAGGGGGCGTCAACCCGTAGATAGATAGATAGACAGATATGCACCACCGTGGGCCGGTGTAAGTAGGTCCCTCGGGCGAGGCAGGGATTGTGGCAGCATGGACGTGCTTGCAAAAAAGAAGGCAAAATTAACGCGGCTTGCTCTCCATGTCATTTGTGCTGCCCTGGGCGTGATAAGAGGCCATAAGAGGTGGGTACACACCTTGGCACGAAGAATTTTACTGCTTGTGTGGATGGGATGACTTTTTATATATATTACGTGTTTATGCATGTCCCTCCTTCCCGTACTGTGTCGTACTGTGCTGGTCGTAATGCATGCGCTGCAGTTGACCCGGTACTACAACTATCCGTACACATCGACCAGCTCCGCTGAGATGGCCCTCATGGTGACAGACTTGTCTACGTTGGGGCTTGCCACGGAAGGCCTCGAGGTGTGCACACACCCAAACACAACAATCCATCCACAACACTATCTATGCTACCCACACGTACATCGACATGGCTCTCCATTCACTTGCACAATTTCCTTCAATTCTCAGTCTCAAAGTACGAGATACTTCTCGTGCTAATGTTCTACACAAGCAGATTCTCGAGCAGTGTAATCACCGCCTGCTGAAGCAGTAAGCTCCCCGGACATCACATACGCTCGCATATGTAAAACAAATGTCCCCTTAGGACCTGTGCCTGCCAGCTTCGCATCGTCCCTTACCTAGCGAAGAGCTCGCTCTTCACTCGCTGGTGTGTGCCTATCGACAGGTCTGCTACGAAACGCGAGGTTGCAACGATTGGGCGGAGCTCTGTCGATCTGGTGTGCCGGGCTCCCCCGAAGGCTGCCGTTTTTCGGTCAGCGAGAGCACAGCTGATGGGTGGTATTCGTGTTGCAACAGCTGCCCTGCCGGAAGCTTGTCGTTTACTACAATCGTGCTGGATCATCCACCGCCACCACCATCACCATCACCACCGCGTCGGCGTCCACCAAGCCCTCCTCGCTCTAACACCACGCTTCCGACAAACCGTTCCCAGACGCCACCAGCCCCCCTGCGGAAGCCGCCGCCGCCCAAACGGCCGCCTCCCAGCCCTCCACCACGCTCTTCACCTAAGCCGCCACCCAGCAAGCCCCCTCCCCCCCGCCCGTCACCGAAGGCACCCCCCGTCCCGGCCCCTCGCCCTTCAGCCACGTTGCCACCCATTCCAGCACCCAAGCCCCAAGACGCCCTACCGAATCAATCCTCACCCAGGCTCAACCCCATACCTGCTCCGGCCCCTCGGCTCAATAGCCCACCTCCCAGCCCACCTCCCAGCCCACCTCCCAGCCCACCTCCCAGCCCACCTCCCAGCCCTCGTCCCAGCCCTCCTCCCAGCTCTCCTGCCAAGCCTCCACCCAGCCCTCGTCCCAGCTCTCCTGCCAAGCCCCCTCCCAGCCCTCCTCGCAGCCCTCGTCCCAGCTCTTTTCCCAGGCCCCCTCCCAGCCCTCCTCCTACGCAACTTCCCAGCCCTCCTCCCAGCCCTCCTCCCATCCTTCCTCCCATCCTTCCTCCCAGCCTTCCCCCAAGCCCTCCTCCAAGCCCTCCTCCAAGCCCTCCTCCCAACCAACCTCCCAACCAACCTCCCAACCAACCTCCCAACCAACCTCCCAACCAACCTTCCAGCCCGTTTCCATGCCTTCCCCAAAGCTGTCCTCCTAGCCTACCTCCGAACGCTACGCCAAGCCTTCCGCGTAGCCCTCCCCCCATCCGTCCCCCAAGCCCATCTCTCAACCCCCAGCTCAGCACGCCATTTAGCCCACCGCCTTATCCGCCACCCAGCCCCCCGCCAACAAATACTTCCCAGCCGACACCCCAAGCCGCCCCGTAGCTTCCCGATACCTTCCTTACCGCATTCCAGCCCTTTATTTTACCTTCAAGATTTGCTGTGCACCTCTCCTGAAGCCAATGTCTTCGCCAGCACCTGGCTTGTGGCAACTGCTGCAAGTTCTAGGGGCACCTGAACCGCTTATTTAGCCGGATGTATGTGCCGTACCAGAGCCCAAGAACCTGCAAAGCGGCCCTGGGTTGAAAGACGCTGCCCAACTGGCAGCTGCCCAAGACGCTGAGGACTGTTCGGTATGTAAACTAGGCTGGCTACAAAGCATGACAAGACATTGGCGATGCAGCCCGGCGCACGGCATTTAAGCCTGTTTAAGCTAACCCAATGCGACTTCTCTTAAGCTTTAATTACGAGTTAGCTACCCACTCTCGTAGGGTTTTAGGGTTTTATGTAAGTTTTCGGTAAGACGTAATCACTATGAGTTTATAGGGAAGGAGCAACTAACGCATGATGGGGTGCATAAGAACAGGCATTGTAAGATGATGGTTAAGTTATTCAGTAGCGGGTATTTGCTCCCCTTCTTCTCAGGGGTGCAGAATGCTTAGGGCGATATTAATGATGATGCTTTACGATTCAAATGTGTGCAACCGGCAACAACGATGTTGGATGCCGGAATTTTTATGGCGCCCTTCCACCGCGGATTACGATAGATTTCCTTCAATGGATCTGTGATGTTAATCGCTTGGGCTAGTCTTCTGTGGGAGAAAAGAGCCCCGGCGACCATTGTTGCGGCGTCTTGATAGATGGGGAGTTGTTAGAGCAAAGCCGTGTCTTCCATGCACGGGCTGGTGTGCATGACGAAAGATCCGTGTGATGGGACACTACTGCTTGCTTGTTGCCTGCCTGAATCTTCTTGCCTGCCTGTGATGTCGTTGGCGATCGTCCCAAACAAAGTTGTTCACTTTATCGTATTGTAGGATGCTGATGAGTGGCGTTCAGGGTATCAGGGAACAGGCATCAATCGTGCCTTATAAGGCACGATTGATGCGGCTACTAATTAGCAGCCGCCAGAAACCATTCGTTCACGCAAGCACGCATGCATCTACTACACAACAAAACTCCGGCAACCATCCAATGAAGATCTTTCTTCAAACTGCCAAGTGCCATCTGACATCCAGAAGATAGGAGAGGATATTATGCTCGAATAAGTGGTGGTGCATAAGCAAGGAATAATGCGGGGCCGTGTTCGTGGCTGAGATAGATCTCTGTGCGGCGTGGACGTTCCATCGTTGGCGGCGGATGGCCTCCAAGGCCGATGGGAGTCCCGTACATGTACTGCTTGCAACTGAGATGTGCGAGATGCTTGTACGTACGTGCACACTGATGGTACTAGCTAAGACTACTAGCTAAGACAGAAATGATGTTATTGGTCTTGACATCATCATGGAGGTGAGCATGCTGGGAATTGGGTCAACGTCCATCAGCTGCTGGCGGTGTCCACTTGCCTGATTAAGGTGTGTGGCCGGCGTTATGCGGCTAGCAAAGTGCACGCAGTGGCTCACCTGGCTTGCGGCTGGCTATTTATTAACGGAACAGAAAAGGGATGAAGAAAGGCGCTGACTGCCTGGCAGACTGCTATGCAAAGGTAGCAAGGCTCAGCTTGTCACAAATCATTATTTTGAGAGCTGGTGCTAATGACAGCACCAGCGTGTCTCACTCCTTATTGCCTGACATATGCCACGTTGCTGCTGCAGTGCCCAGCAGCAGTGCGCCGGGGGATGAACATGCATGGCCGTACACTTTCCGTGGACCTCCATGCAAGTACAACTTGTACGTGACATTCCAGTCCTAGGGAGGTCCGAACTGCAGGCATGTGGATTCGTGCTAGCGTTAAGCGGCCGGTGGCCACCTGCTCAGCAAGCATAACCCCGCCTGGCCTGCTCAATACGCTGGCACTGTCCTTTTCCGTGCACACGAACGATCATCGTGCACGTGCCCAGCAGGGGGGGGGGAGAACGTTACCAGTGGTAGCGAAAGGCAACCAGGGATGATAATCGATCCCAGCCACACACGCATTCGCCCGCATGGTTTTCCCCCATGCTTCTGCTTCTTATCATTCATTTTCGGCTTACTTTTCGCACTTCAGCTGGTCAGCTGGCGCACGCACATATGCTAGGATTAGTCACACATAGGGCGCAGCAGGCAAATCCCGGTAGGAAGATCGATGGCGGGAGAGGGCGTGCATAGACTGTGTGGGCGTGGATTTTACGTTCTTGGGCCGATGTTCATGCTTCCAGGACCGAACCTATAACGGAGCTGGATCGCTAGTCAGCTGGAGCAGCTGGAGCAACAGGAGCAGCATGGGGTAGGTGATGCGCATGTGTGGTGTTGTATATGTATCCAACTTGTTTCATGATGGTTGGCTGTTTATGGATGCTTGAGGGATGTTTAAAGGTTCGTCACTTTCAATTTAAACATACAAGCTGCAAACTGGGCCTAAGTGGTGACGTCGGAGAGATGTGATGATAGCCGCAGCGAGCGGGAGCACGTTTCCTTGGATTAGATATACATGGCGAATAGAGGACGTAGTTTTCTTTATTTTTTCGAAAAGGTGACACGGACGAGTGGGTGGACGAGTAGTTTTCTGTATTAGGGCATCTGTAGGGACTTAGTTGAGGTATTAATTGCACATTTGTCAGAGACACTACTCTAGAACTGCGTATAAAAATCGTGCACAGCTGGGATGTGGGCAACGCTGCTGAAGTGCATGCCTGCATTCCTGTGAACTCGTCGTGAGCTGGATTGGCAGCAGCAGGGAATACAGGATTATCAACGCATTGCTGTCGATGGTTCCCACCGGGCCATGACGACATGGGATAATAAGTTTATCCACGATGTTGTTGTCCGCAACGACGCAAAGCAAACCCCTGAAGCTTGGGCTCTTTGGCGCATGCATGTAGTGAGCCGTGTCAGTCGGGCGAGTTATAATATCGTCGTTTGTAGGGAAATTGCGGGATGATTGGCGCCCAGCGGAATGTTTTCTGGGCCGCAAGCCACCGGAGGGGACGGTCAACTGACATTAAGCGTTTTCTGAAATGTGTTGCGCGTAGGTTGCTTGGTAGTGCTTGGTAGCTCGGCGCGTTATTGGAACCTTAGCGCTGGTATTATATGGCTGGTGGCGCAAAACAAATTGCGGGTGCGAGGCGAAGTGCATTTCTGCGTACGGCTTACAACTCGCAAAGTCGCAAGTCGCACGCCGCGAATCGCAGGTCGTAGGAAATTGCCAATATTTATACGCAAACACATCCGTGATTCGGTTTTCTGCACCTGTCATATCCGGCTATGGCCGAGACATGTAAGCGTAAATATATTGAACTGGTATGCGGCCGCATGGCGTTGCTGAGGCGGCATATTTGGCTTCGTCTGCTTCAGCAACGCCATGGGCTCACACAAAAGGAAATACCGAATCTGCTTTCCAGCCTTGTATAGATATGCCTTTCCCTGTCTAGGAGGTCATAGTGATGTCGCCCGATCGTTGTACTGTATACATGGCCTCGCTCTGCGCGCTCTAATCATATAGCTTATAGCCGCATGCTATTTTCATATGTTACCGATTTGAAAGCGGTGAACGAATGAAACGATTTAGGACCCTCCAGCCCAACTCGCTTCGGGGTCCAATTCGCTCAGATCGGAGTCGAGCAAACCTCCGAATCGCCTGCATGTGAACCCATTCTTAGCAAGTACTTTTTGCACTTTCCATAATTCTCTTCGATAGTGTCATCTGAAATGGAACGCGCTTGCTTTTGCTATATCCGTATCAATCGGTTATACTCTTCTACGCTTCATTTCCTCTTACTTTTTGCATTTATGCCTCCACTAAGGCACGAATCAGCTTCGTCTTAATTTGCAAGGTTTGCATGCGTTAGACGGACGTATCTGTTCTTGTTTGCGTGTCTGAATCATGTTATAAAAAATCAAAGGTGAATTCGTGCAGTTGGGTGCGTATACTCAATTGGAGCTTCTTGTATTGCTGGCGTTAAGTCTGCCAGAAAATCTGCAGATTTTCTGGGGGCAAAAGGGGAAGCACCAATCATAGCACCGAAATCACCGCATATGGAGGTGGCTTCATGAATAAGAAGATAGATGTTTTCGATTTATACAAAAAATGTTTGATGGTCTATTCAATATTACAATTATATACCTTGACTTCTATACCTTTCGCCAGGCGTTCCTTGAAGGAGGATTACAGCGGCAGCAATCCATCAACATTACTAGCTCCTCAAGAGCCCTCCAAATAGGTTACTTGGGGTGAACAACGGCCCCCGCACCCGCCCGCCTCACGTACGAATGTCCCCGTACACTAGTGTGCCGCTTGTATCGCCGCTCATAGTCAATCATATTTTGAAGTATTGCAACCTAACTGAGACGATCAACATCTGTAATGCTTGGCGAGATACTGCTGAGGTTGACATAATCACAGTGCGGTCAACTTTAACTTTCAGTTGATACCACATTTTACATAGTACTAAGATTTACATTGTGATGGACTGATTCAGATGAACGATTCAGCTAGGGTAAGGAGGCAAACTCTATATCAGTACATCAACATGGATCTGATTATCTTAAAGTTGGAGTGTCCTATGGCGCATTTCCTGTAGGGTTACAATTCCTCTGTTTGTTCTTTTCCTGCATTAGTGATAATGTCGTTAGCATGAACTGCAATTATACGAACGCCCGGCTACGCTAGCTGGCGATCACATGTAGCTATCCTATAAGGAGTACAAACAGTGATCTGTTGAACACTTATGGAACATCGTCGTACCTTTAGAAAGGAGGAGATTGCCCGGTGTACCGGTACGCAGGGCGTCATAATCCTAACCGTACCTGCGATTCCAACTCTCCGCACCTCAGCCTATACTCACCTACTTGAGCACGCTCAAACCTTTGATCAAGGTGTTAGTTATCTAATCCGATTCAGCCCCAGATAGACCGGGCTGCTCTGGCGCGGTCCCAAACTGCACGATCAGATATCGCCCCACACAGGGGCATCCCCTTTAGCTTGTCCGAATCTTCTAATATTTTCATACGAGAAAAGAACCTCACTCACTCCAGCTTTGCAAGCCACTTGAAGCCGTATTCCGGTGACATCAACATAAACCTGTCCGCTCGTGGACTTGGACGCCGAAGGTTCTAATTGCCAGAGGAAGCTTGGATTGAAAACTGCGTCAAGTGGCTGCTTTGGTTACTGGGCTGGCTGTTATGAGACCCGTGACTGCCAGCGGCGGCTGCAGCAGTTCGGGCTTTGTACCGTGCCCAGGGCCAGGGCTGGCCCTGGGGCCAGGACGAGGACGAAGACATGCCCACGGCGTTCTGCACGGCACCCGTGCCCCAAAGCTGCTTCTGAGGCGACGGCTGCCTCTCCTCGCGCTTTTCGTCTGCGTGGCCCTGCACGGCGCACTGCCGTGGCCTACACTCCCTGGCGCTTGCGCAGAAAGAAGTGAGGAAAGGGAGGAGCATGCGGGGAAAGGCGCGGAGGAGAGGATTGGAGGAAACGAAGGGAGATGAGTGAGGAATGAGAGAAATGAGGGGCGGGGCGGGGCGGGCAAATGTGCAATGTGCTGCGCTCGGCTACTGTGTGATAGAATAAGCCGGGGGATGGGGCTCCGGCTAGGGTTGCGTCGATGTCTGATGAGCCATGCGGGTGTGAAAAAGGGAAACTTCACGACGTACGGAGTGCCGTACACTCTGCCTAATTGGCCTTCACTCTGAAGGGATCGGGAGCATCCTGCCCTCCATTTGGAATCGTCCGATATGGTGTTGTAGCAGATCTGCACTAGGCATGTGGCCGACCAGCAATCCATCCTTACCAGCAAACATCTACGGCAGCACATGTGAGGTTGTGCAATTTTCATCAGGCGATGTGAGATCTTCTTGAAGGATGCCGGGAATGCATGAACAGGTTCCGTGGCATTAACACACGCCGAAGGCTCGCTCACGCTGACCTTGCATAGCTATGTATATGGAGCATGCAATTCACAACTGTTCCTATGGGGTACCGGTGGCGTTGGCGACGGTGCCCCCTTCCCCATCCTCCTCTTCACCGCTTCACATCGCTTCTCGTCCTTGGTTTGTTGTCCCTTTTTTACATCTCTTCCCGTCTGATCCTCTAAGGTCTGAGTTTGCCAGTTTATAATTTGATCCCCACCACGCCTCGCTCCCTCATGCGCCAGGTGACCGTACACCACGGCATCGTACACTGCAGTCCAGTGAAGACCGGAGCGACGCAGCTGCCGCCAACTCCGGGACCGCGTTCGCCGCCGGGGCCCGACAAATGGAGAAACGGTGAGGCGGAGTTAACTTGCGGTCCCCAGTTCGAAAGTGCATGCTGTGCAAGCAGGATGCGAAGGAAAGAAATGAAACCTTTACCTTGACTGGCGGAGATGGGATAGAAGGTCTGGAAGAGCATGGGATCGAAACCCGGACTAAGGAGTTTCTCGGAAAGGCATTGCATGGGGTGCCCTCACAGACGCCCTGCCCATACACCTAACGCGTTATTAATCATGACCGGGAGATAATCAAGGCAAGTGTAGCCGCCCCAGCAGCAAACCTAGCAGCAGCCCCAAACCAGTGTCCCGAAGTAAAATGGAAGCTTAGGGACTGCCAGGTTAATGGCCACGGGGGAGGCTAAACCTCACCAACTATCCCATTCATTCACATAAGGCAAAAACACCTCAGCAGCACGTGTCGTGCGCCATACGTGCCGCACCGGCTAAATACTCTATCCCCTTTCCTCTCCAATTTAACCCCATAGCCTTTCATGCCTTTCATCCCCCCGTTCTCCCTTCCACCAACCCGCTACTCTGCGCCGCCCCTGCTCGATAGCGCTGTGGGGACAGTTCGCCTGCACCGCAGCCTCCTTCAGAAACCGGATGACGAGGGCGACATCTTTCCCTTCCAGGACGTGTGCAGTCGGACCTGTCAGGAAAGCCCCTGGAGGATTGTGGTGAGCGGGGGAAACATGAGTGAGCACGCAGGGTTTCGGGGCTTGCGGGCTTGGGGAGGCTGGGTTTAAAGCTGGGGCCATGGTGCTGGCAGCGGCGCTCTACAAAGGGCCTGCGGTGAACCGCTGGGTAATCCTGGGCGCAAAGATGCAGTTGTCGTTTAAGCCGGTTGCGATGCGCTAAGAAGTGGACTTGCAGGGTAACGAATTGAGAACCGCGTGATGGGGGCCCCCTTATACGGGGACCGCATGGTAAGACTTAAGCTCCGGGGCCCAGACTTGTGGAACAAATAAATCTACATGCCAACACACATGCACACGTACACACACACACGTACACACACACACGCACACACACGCATACACACGCATACACACGCATACACACACACACGCACACACACGCACACACACGCATACACACGCATACACACGCATACACACGCACACACGCATATACACGCATACACACGCATACACACGCATACACGCAACGTATGCCTGTCTGTCTGTCCTGTGGATACATTGAACGGCCTACAGCCCCCTGTGGCGTTATTTCAGTTGGCCTTCTGCCCCCGCTGTGCATGTGCACGTTGCACACAGGGTGTTAGCAGGAGCATGAAAGGCCGCGCCATCATCGTCTACTGCCTCAAGCTGCAAAATAGGGGCAACTGCACGGTACGGCATATACAGTCCGATCATAGCATGTATTATGCTTTATGGCAGTGCGTGCCGCATCCCACGTTTGTTTGTACATTCGATTTTTGGTGAATTGGGGGGTTTGGTGGAGCGGCGGCGTTCAAAAACGCTTTACAGGATACAACAGGTGCACAGTCGCTCATATGCACTTGATACACGGCACAAACGAGAACCCCTTCTGAGCCTCCATCGGTTCCATGCCTTGCTCTTTTCGTTGGGGGATTCGCTTAGTACTCCTCCTGTTTGACGGGTTGGGGAGGGAGGAGGCCCATCGCTTCCCGCTACAAAGGTACCTAGCTACCCCTCGATTGGCATGCTATCACGTGTGTATGGGGACACCCATCTCACACAGCCTGTTCGCGAGCAGTCTCTCGAGCCTGCGGGTGTTGTTGCCGTTGCCTGCTGTTGTTGCTGTTGCCTGCTGTTGGCGCTGTTGCCCGCTGTTGGTGCTGGTGCTGGTAGTAGTACCGATCTTTGTGTTTTTTCCTGTCCTGCTGCCTTGCTCTGTTACATATTGCACTGATATCTGTTTTCAGGCAAGCCCGTGCTGTAGCTCGCTGGGGATGGGAGTCGATGCCCTGACCATCAGCATGGGTGAGCAGGGGTGCAAAACTTCTTAAGACCACAATACCTTCGTGCACGTACGTGTACACGTAGCCGAGTGCATGCATGAGATTGGATCCTGGTAAAAAAATTTAATTGACTGCCGTGCACAAGCACGCTTGCATAGCTGAATGTTTAGCTTAACCACCGTGCACCTGTCATCTTTTGACCTCTGGGTGGCATCTTTCCAGCTTTCACATCGTGCACATGCCCTTGCAGCCACCACCACCACAACCGTCTCTTGCCACATGCACAAGTACCGGGCTGCCCGCCACCGGATGTCTCACCCCACCTCCGGATCCACACACAACCCACATCACACGTCACGTGTTGTATACATGCGCCACATTGCGTGCTTCTCGACGCTGCCGCTTTGTTTTCTCTTCACCCTCGTTCATGGCTGTAGCCGCCACCGGCAAGTGCAACGTGACCAGCATTGCAAGAGTGACAGCTGGAGGAGATACGGTGCGTTGTGTCGTTTGTATGGATGGTTTTGGCCGGTCCATAATGGCGTTAGGTGGCGGGATTGAGTTGCTAGGAGTATATATCCTTTAGCACGATCCAAGCAGCAAGACCAGCAGATGCTTTATTATCACTAATGTGAAGCTCATGCGTACCAGCATCCTGTGAAAAGTATGCATGCTTGAGAATTTAAACTCACAATGCCTCCCGACCCCCATCCCTCTCGCTCTCACTTTTTGTGCAGCTGAGTCGGTACGACAACTACCCGATGCAGTACACATACGGTGATGCCGTCGATGTTGGACTAATGGTCACTGACCTAGCATCCCTAGGACGTCCCGTGGAAGGGCTTGAGGTGAGTGTGGGAAGTGATATAACAGATTAAAAAATACTAAGACGCTTGGTGGAATGTTTTCTCCTTAGACGCAAACCTTGGGTTGACCAGATGCTCTTTAACGCCAACACGACATGTGCAGTACATACGTATGGTGTCCCATTCCCGTACATTTGTGCATCCGTACAACTTATGTGTGTCTGTGTTACATGGTTGCGGGTGCGTGACCCCATACCTGTAAGACTACCCATACGAGCCGAAGGCCCAAGGGCAATACTACAACGCCTAAAAGCCACGGAGGAAAGGAAAACACCGCACATCAGCCCAGACTAGCGTACAACTTATGCATGCAGACAGATCCATGCATACATTTTCTATACGAGCTGGCGTAATCACTGTTCCTGTCCTTGCGTGCAATTCCATTTTTTAAATATGTACACGTGCACACCGACACAGACGTGCAAGTGCCCCATTGTACCCAAGCACGCACGTGCGTAAGATTCGAGTAGCAAAAATTGGTCATCTAGAACAAGCACGCCCAGGGCCCCTGCCGCTCCATTCTATAGCCAAGCCACCCCTACGAAAGCCGCTCCCATCCCGATAAGGCCAGATGGAAACAACCCGGATATGTGGCATAACTCGAAATCGAATACGCCATTTTCCCATATTAAGTTTTTTCTCCTTAGAGATCTACGCTCTTGCTTAAGACTAGCACCGAACTGATTTCTGATTTCACAAAACCCATTGTCAGCTGCATCATATATATACGAGGATAGGCACTACTGGTAACGCGCGACCATTGCCCCCGGGAGATCCCGGGATCGAGACCTATCAAGGTCGGAAAACCTACCGATGGTGGAAGGTATTGCGCCCCTAGTTGATGGACGGTGGTGACCTGGGATAAAGTTAACCTGCGAGCCGACCAGGAATGGAGTTAGGCCGCTGTTGACCCGGCAGATTCCGTTGGATGCTGGTGGTGGGTGCGGAACCTGAGCGATCCACTGAGAAGTTGATTAGGTTGACTGGATGAGGGTGCCCCGAAATACCGGGGAAGGCAGGGTTTCGCCTGGTAGCGGATATACCCCCCTGTTTCACACATCATATATGCAACGCTGCTGTCCTACTCGTACAACCCAGGCAATCCCACACATGTCTCTCTCTCTAGATATATATTGACCTAAGTGATCTGTTACCGTCTAACTAACATCGCCCGCAGGTCTGCTATGAGGCACGGCCCACCTGCACCCAATGGTCCGACATCTGTCGATCTGGTGTACCGGGCTCCAGCAGCGGCTGCCGCTTCTCAGTCAGTGAGGGCAACGGGGAAGGCTGGTATTCGTGCTGCAACAGCTGTCCTGCCGGGACTTTGACTTTCCAAAACATCGCCTCAACTGATTTTCCACCACCACCACCACCCAGTCCACCACCACCTCCAAGGCCACCACCACCCATGCGCTCACCGCCACCTACCCGGTTACCTCCGGCGCCACCACCAAATCGAAATAGTCCTCCCTTATTTAAACCGCCACCACCTCGACCCGTTCCAGTTATCCCATCTACCCCACCACCGGAGCAACCTGCCGTAAACTATCCCAACATGGAACCTCAATTGGGCGACATGCCCAACAGCCCGACTTCTCCTTCGCTTCCTAACGAACCTTCTGACCCACAGTCGATCCCTATGCAACCAACGACATCCATGATTGCTTCCAGCCCTCCTTCAAATCCTGCTTCCAGCCCTTCCCCCAGCCCTCCTCCGAGCCCTCCCCCCAGCCCTCCTCCCAGTCCTCCCCCCAGCCCTCCTCCCAGTCCTCCTCCCAGCATTCCCCCCAGCCCTCCCCCAAACCCTCCTCCCAGCCCTCCCACCAGCCCTCCTCCCAGCCGTCCACCAAGCCCTCCTCCCAGCCCTCCTCCAAGCCCTCCTCCCATGCCCCCTCCCAGCCCTCCCCCCAGCCCTCCTCCCAGCCCTCCCCCCAGCCCTCCTCCCAGCCCTCCCCCCAGCCCTCCTCCAAGCCCTCCCCCCAGCCCTCCTCCCAGTCCTCCACCCAGCCCTCCTCCTAGGCCCTCTCCAAGCCCTCCTCCCAGCCCTCCTCCCCGTCCACCTCCCAGTCCCCCTCACAGCACTTCACTTCCGATATCGCGTCCTTCCTCTCCTACACCGCCTCCCAGTCACCCTCCTACTCCACCTCCTAAACCCCCTCCAAGGCCTCCTCCCAGCCCTGTACCACCCGCCTTGCCTCCGCCTCCGAGGTCCTGGCGACGCCGGCCTCCACCACCGTCTAAGCCGCCTGAGACACCGCAGCTGCCTTCAATGCCTCTTCCACCTCGACCCCGAAGGGTTAGGATCTCCCCCCCGGCAGCACCGCAGAGCCCACGGTTTCCCAGAATTCCCTCGGCTCCCGGTTTCCCGCCACAAGTTCCCTTGGCGCCGGAGCCACCAAGTTTCCCGGATTCGCCGTTGCGACCGCCTTTAAGTCCAAAGGCCCCCAAGCGCCCCAAGCCCGCCACCAGAACGTCCCCATCATCTTCCAAAACAGCGGGCTACCATTAGGCCCTTGCTTGCTACGTGCATCCAGCGTCTCTGATGTTGCCTGTTTGCGTGTCCGTACTTCCCTCAACCAGCCAACTGGTGTGTCTAAGAAGTACCGTGGGGACGGGGGGGGGGGGGCGTTATGCATGGGTTCGTTCAGGTGCCTGAGTCGTCCTAATGTATGTGGCGGCACTTGTGTGCGTGTGGCCCGCTGATGAACACCCCTCGGCGCGGGTCGACGTCTGGTGAGGCACCGTCTGGTTGCCTCCGTCTGGTTGCCGTGTCTGGTGAGAGAGACACCCGTCCCTCTGATAGCTCTGGTAGCCCTCGAGAGAGCTTTAAACAGTACGCAAATGTGTATTTTCAGTAATGGATGCGAGATGTATGTACTAACTTGCCGGATGGGCAGGCAGGCAGGTAGGTAGGTAGGCAGGCAGGAGGCAGGCAGGCAGGCGGGCATCAGCATCAGCATCAGCATCAGCAAGGAAATCTGTTTGCTTGGCCGCCTCAATGTTCGTTACATGGAGACAGCCAGCTGGCTGGCTGTTGTGCGCCCTTACTTAACTACCTGCATGCGGGAGGGGCGCACTGGAGGGTTCTTGTATATCCCTTGGCTGAACCAAGCAAAAAGGGTAGCTTCAGAGGTGCGGCGCATATGCAATGAAACCATTAAGCATGCAAAGCGCTGTTAGCGCCATGCACGAATACATGTATGTGTGTACGTATGTATGTATGTAATGGTCGATTGCGGCCTACCTGCTGCTGTCGTGAGTTATGGTACGTATTGAAACGTGATAATGATTTAACTTGCGATGAACGCGAAATTACTGTATACTATACCTTTACTTTTTGTTTTGCCACGATGGCGCGCACCTGGATTGTGTTTTTTTGCAAAATTGATGAGCTCCTGGGAAATGGATTAGTCTTGCTGGCTCGAGACCCCACAGCGGCCAGCCAGCTCTCCGTGCCTCCGGTTTTAGCTCTGAATCACGGAGTTACTGGTGGAGGTGATCACCAGTACAGTACAGTACAGTACAGTACAGTACAGTACAGTACAGCACAGTACAGTACAGTACAGTACAGCACTATGGACTTCATGAAATCCACAGTGAGCATGGAACGACCGCAGGCGGGTCACAATGGGATTACGTTATTAGCTGACTAGCTGATTGCGTGTGGTCATCACGCACTGAAACCAATGCACGAGCACCTACCAGCCTTGTCACGCCTTGCTTTTTTAATGACGGGGAAAGCGCGAGGCTGCTGGTCACAACTCACGTGGCCTGGAGGACAGTGGGATTGATTTGTGCCAGGTGCCACTCGTGCATGCGCATTTTTGTCGAGGCCCGCAACGTACGAGTTGCTTTTGCTGTATGTGGCTGCTGCGGCCGAGCTCGCGTACGCTGCTGTTGCTGCTGGCTCCCGCTGGCTCCGCTGTGGCCGGTATTATCTTCATAATGCGGTCCATGCATGAACGGTGAACGTTTGAACCTCTTCGCTTGGGTGTTTGCTGCTACTGGTCTACAAAATATTCAGGTCTTGCGGTGAACAGAACTGCTAATATGAACCTCCCCTTGGGGCCAATCCAGGAGGTGCATTCATGACCCAAAGCAAGGTACCCAAGGTACCAATGCGTGGCGTATGTTGCGGGAGTGGGTGCTTTTTTGGGGTGGGAAATCGCTGCGTGTGCGTGTGCCGGCGGCGGCATGTAGGCGAAGGCATAGCGGAATGAATAAATACAGCTGTTTTGCGGCCGAGCCCCTTGTTTGCCTCCCAATGCGCCTGTCCCTGTCCTTTGTAAATGTCTCGTGGGTTTTTCATCGTCTTGCTGCTGTTGCTGCTGCTGCTCCTGCGGCGGCGGCGGCGGTGATAATGATGGTTGCGTGACGCTGCTATTGCTTGCTGCTGCTGCGTGTGCCGTCGAATTCGTCCTAAAACTACAATATCTAATTCAGCATGCAGAAGTTTCGATGATGATCATTGTCTAGATCTGGGTGCAGTTATCTGGGGGTAGCTACCTGAGGTGAATGACCCTAGATTGGCCGTCTCTTATCAAGGCGCACAGCGCAGCTGGGCGGGTAGATCAAAGGGGAATATTCAAGAGCGGTTTGTATGTTCATGGCATTGTTGCGTGCCTATCTGTTTGACGGAGTTAGCTGGCTCATAGAAACGCTGTGAAGTGTTAGGAACAGTAAGTGCTGCCGCATGCAGGCAGCCCAATGGGAACAAGACTCGTAGTTTGCGGTGTGTTGCAATCGCGGATGGAGCTTGCACGTGAAGGGGACTTTATTTCAAGAGCAGAAGTTGCCGTACATGCACCTTGAGCGAGTAGAGATGGACAACGAAGCGAAGCGGCTCGCTCTATCTTCCCACCCCTGTCGGTATTCGGGCGGAAAGCTTCATGGCATCATATTTTCCTCGCTTTTATTTGGGCTCCCATGCTTCTGTCTGTTGAAGGCTGCTGTTTTGGAGTCATACTTCGTAAGTCGTTACTTGGTCGGTCGTGTAACTGGTAGGTATGTGGGCAGGTCGATAGCGTGCTCTTATGCAGTCGCGGTCATGCAATGAGCTGGTGGGGTAGGCGCGCGTCAGGCAGCTAGCAGCAGTTTGCTTGATGGCCGGATGGGTCTTCCGTTCCTTTCATTAGATTTTACGCCTTTTTTCTATCAGCTTAGCGTACTGATGAAGGAAGAAGCAAGCCGCATGGAAAAGTCTGGAAGTCTGCTCAGAGGTATCGATAGCTTTGTGTGCGCTCTTCTTCCTCGCGCTCTATTTGAGAGATAAAGAGAGAAACGTTCTCTATTTCTCGTGTGCGTTGGGTACAATCTCTCGATGATATGCACATGTAGATAGTAGTCGTGTTGTTCGCTGACCAGCAGCTGCTGGGCTAGCGATCGCGATGTGAATGTGCTAGCGATCGCGACCGACAGCAGCCTTCGTTTCGTCGCACGCGCATGCACCGGGATGTTGCCCGCCGTGCTGTTGGACCGGCTGCTTAAATGCAACGCAGGTAGAAACTTTATTTATCATCACAAGAAGTTCTTTTTTTGTTGAGAAAAAGTTTAGGCTACTAACGAATCCCTTCACAATTTTAGAGCGAGGAATTGTCCGTCCTACCTACCTGCATGCGCGCTGCTGCGTCCTGGGGTTTCATCGGCCCTTGAGTCGCAGTAAGGGTTCATTTACTAATCTGAATCTCTCTTTCAGGGTGTCGGTTTTCTTGTCCTATTTATTATCAAGGGCTGCAGATACATTCCTTGGACGTTCGTTCAGAGGTTTAGGCTTAGCTACAGCTGTTGTTGCTAGGTGTCTGTTATTCGGCCAGACCCGCAGCCGCGACCCCACGCCACCTCGCTATTCGCCGGGCATGTTTGTGAGTGATGGAAATAATTAAGCTGCTGGTATGTGTGGTGATGGTGATGGTGATGGTGATGATAATTATGGTGGCGATGGCGAACAATTACGATGGTTTTGCTAATGACGATCGCCCTTCGCCACTACAGTATTTCTACGGGCTCTTGACATCACTCGTCTAATCAACATCCACTTGAAAAATTCAAGCTAGGTCTACAGTTTGATTGGAAGATTCTAACACGTCGCTGGACGACGACGAAGATCGCTTAGCAAAGGTATTCTTGCATCACCGTCGGCATTTCCTCATCGCAGCTCATATTGTTAAAACCAAAAACAGCTAAGAATGCATTTATAGAAGCTTACAGCAATCTGCAGTCCGCACAAAGCGCTTTAGCACGCCTATTGATTGCTCCTACGTGGCGCATTGCTTGTACAACAGCTGCTACACAACAGCCATGCATCTATCGGCAGTCTTCACCACCATTCAGCGTCATTCTAACTGCCATTCTAACTGCCATTCTAACTGCCATTCTACATGTCATTAACCGCTATCACAGTAACCACATCACCAGGTAGGCAGGTATACTGGGGCTCGAGGTCAACTGACAATTATGTCAATGGATGGCATTTTAGCTAGCAAGGTTATAGCAACAATCTGTCAGGAGCTGTCAGGGGGTGGATCAGCCGCAAGAAGCCCGGACAAGTAAGGAGTAATACACACACATGCAGGTAAACCCAGACGCGGTACACCAGACATGCCAGTGATGCGTTGTTGCCATGGTGAGACGCGGCAGGTCACACCGGCGATAGGGCGGGTAGGTGCACCATTAGCCCAGAGATCGATTGATCGACCCTGCTGCTACTGCTGCTGCTGCTACTCTCCACCAGCTACTGCAACTCTGGCTTTACTAGTTGCTACGAAACCGACTTTCCGAAACCCTTTGCAGCTGTACCGGCTGTATGGCATGTGCTGCTCTTTCTTCTTTCATGCTGCTTCTTTTTATCGCACGCAATGGCGCGGCTGATACAATGTTTGGGTGTTAAGGACAGCTGCAGTGCGCTGTTCGCATTCCAAGACAGCTTTCAGACAGCAATGCACGTACCACCCGCGTGGTTCAAACCCACACATTCCAACCCAAAATGCACGCACGACAGGTCATTACCACATACATATGGTCTGGGGGCTGATGGCCAGCGTATGTAAACAATGTATCTTCGTGCCTTATGCATCCTCATGCCGTACACACCGTTGTGGCTGAACTGGGTCGCATCGCATAGCACTGCCGCTTGTACGTAGGACGTTGAGAGTACATGAGCCGCGGTTCCGTCACGCCTTTGAAGTGCCGCCGTTGCCGTTGCGGCCTTCTCCGACGGTACGACCGCCGCGGCCACTGCCGCCACTGCCACTCGCGGTGGTGGCGGTGCCAGAGCCGCTGGCGGTGGCGGTGGCGGCGGCAATGCTGCCGTCCTGCCGTGCAGCGGCCAGCAGCTGCTCACAGCGCGGCGTGGTGCAGCCTCTTGGACTCAACAACCGCCGCCAGGCATCGTGCTTGGCACGTACGACACGCACCGCGGCGTCGCGGTCAAAGAACGCCTTGCTCCAGCCTTCCTGGCCACTGGTGGCGGTATTGCGGCCGTCGGCGAGAAGGAATCGGTTGACGGACTTGCCTTCAGACACCTATAGGGAGATGAAGAGGAGGTGCATGTTGTCCGACCGTGGCCCGTTGGGAAATCGAACGCTGCGCAACCACCTATCGCACCTCCCCTTACATTGCACTGGCCAACAAAAAAAACTCCATCGCGTCGGCGGCGCCAGCGGTACGGGCCGTACCTTGTACGTGCGGAAGAACTCGTACAGTTGCTGTCGCATTTCCGGCGGCACATCAGATATATCCCGCCATTGAGCGACCCGTGGGTCTTTCGTACTCAGCACCACTACCTTCCAGTCCGTCTCGTTCTGGTCTATAAGTGCCAAAGCCCCCAGCACCCGTACACATACGACGCCGCCGACGGGGATTGGCTCGCTGCCGATCTGTGGGTTGCGTTTGAGCCAAGACAACCCCAAAACATGCAGTTTGCCGCCACCTTGTAATGATGTGTGAGTGAGGAGGGGGTAGGTAGACCTTTCACTGAATCACTGAGGGGGCTGAGGACATGTTGCCTTACCTTCACAATGTGGAAAGCGATTTCGCCGCAATCGCCCGTCCTCTTCCTCCCCTATCCTGCCCCTACTTACGCTCCTCGACAGCCAAAGCCGCTCCAGTCAGCTAGCAGGCAGCAGCGTCCAGCTCCATTCCTTGACGGACAATTTCCGCACCCCCGTTGGTTCCACGCAGCCTCACCCAAACAGCCCTACAGACCTACCTCCAGAAAATCCAGAGGGTCGTTGTCGGAGGGCAGCCCCGTCAGGGCGTCAGGCAGGTCGCTCGCCTCCCAGGTCTGCGGAATGCCGCCGTAGTTGACCATCGATGGCCCTGCTCGATAGAAGCGCAATCGCTGTGGGGTGCGAGCTCTCCTGGAGGCTCGGGCGATATTGTGGATGGGGGGAAGTTGTGGAGAGGGAGAGGGAGCGAGGGGGAGGCGTGCAGCAGGCAGGAAGGAGTTTGCAAAGAGGGAAATTGAGATGTCGATGACGATTAATAAAAGAATTGCTGGAACCAGGACTCATTCGGGTGACTAAGGATCAACCAATTTGTCTGTTTATCTGAAGGTTTTCTGAGTGCAACGCTAGAAAACCAAGGTTTTCGGTGAACTCAGAGGAGTTGTGCCCTCGTAAGGGCGTTGGTACGGCACTTGGTGCCAGTTAAGGAGTTCGCGAGTGCTTGGAGGACTGATTTTCGGGTTTTGTAGCTACATAGGGTGGTTGCCGTGAGGCTGTAGGCGTCAAGGCCGTAGCGATAGCCTTCGCGGTAGCCGGCCCTCACCCGGCCTACCTACCGATTGAAGACGGCTGTTTACTGCTTGCAGGTACCCTTAGTGTGTAACGAACGATGATTTCTCATGAAAACCTGAAGATAAGGCCAACGCAACTTTCGACCCCTTGTCAAATGACCAACGAAACCCAGGTCCGGCGATGCGCGGCAGGTGGTTATAGTACGATAGAGTCTTACGTTGGATCGGCCATGCCATCGACGGTGGCTTGTGCCATGGGTGCCTTAGGCCACATTGTCTGCAACAGCAGCGACAACAACAGCATGGCAACAGCAGCCGGCAGTAGCATGGCAGCAGCAACAGGCAACAGCAGCAGCACGCGTGTGCAAGGATGTGCAGTAACAGGTAGTGTATGTAGGCTGGCTGGGTTAGGAGCATTATACGCATAAGGCCTCACAAGCCCCTCAGGGCTCAGTAGCCCAGAGGCCAGGGGTAAACCAAACTTGCAAATATGCCAAAGAAAGCCGTAATTACTTCACTTCACGTGCATAATTGCTACCCATGCATACTGCATAATACTAGCGTGACACGCGTAGCTGCAGCTGAGTAATGGCTATGGCATCGCAATCCACAAAGCTGTAGCCGTGCTGCTCAGCACGCGCCCATACAGCAGTCTCTAGGTCGAGCAAGAGGAGGTGACAGGCAGAGGCCTCTCGCGCCCCTATTCGGCGTTCGGGAGAGTGCTTCAGTTCAGCGGTCTTTCCGTCATGAGAGCGGACAGGACACAGGACAGGACAGGTTAGCTAAATTTTTCGCCAGCGATAGCCCCTGTCAGTTGGCGGGTATGTGTTTGTGTGTGTGTGTGTTACATGGTTGGGGGTGCGTGACCCCATACCTGTAAAACTTCCCTTACGAGCCGAAGGCCCATGGGCGTGTATGTGTGTGTATTACATAGCCCTGCTAGGTGTAACATACACACATACGTACATACATACACGCACAGATCCCACGCCGCCATATATGCCCATACCTGTGTTTCGATCTTGGCGTTGGTGCCCTTGGGGATCTCCACAGTGACCCACATGGTCGTGGAATTGTCCCGTGGGTCGGTCGTCAGGTTGAGCGGAATCTCGTGCCAATACGACACATTGCGGCCTGCGTGTATGTGCCACGACCCAAATAAAGAAACGTGCACACACACATACACACACACACACGCACACACGAAAGCGCCCGCGCACAAGCGAGAGGGAAGGAGGAGCGAAGAGTGAGAGGAAGTGCAGAGAACTTGAGGACCAAAGAGCAGGTATTGGATGTGCTGGTACGCGGACTAACCCAGAGCAGAGGGCGGGCGGTACGGCGGGGCGGGATGACATACACACAAGTTTGTCTTGCCAAGCATACTAGTCCTAGAATTTTCAATATTTTGGCTAACAATTGATTCAGGTATGTTAACTGAATGCCGGACTTTGAAGAGGAGCACACCGGGCCACCGGGTGGAGCTGCCGCCATGCCACCATACACGCACCAAGACACTCTCTAGGCCAGCCAAGAGAGGACCATATTAGATCGACCAAGGCAAGAGAATTTAAGAGTGCAAAATCTACTTATTGATTACCTGAACCTGTCCTAGGCCCCGGAGCAATCATTATATCATCTTCACCGGCTCGTCAGCCCCCACACGATGTGGGCGACCAGACACGTGTACTGAAAGGCCGGTGTTGTATCATGATTTCGAAAAAGTTTACACCGATCGGTGGTTGCAGATCCCATGATATGATGACCCCCAGGACATTACATTCGGGCTGGGCACACAGTTTCTTCTTCTTCTTCTTCTTCTTCTTTTAGATAGAGGTAGAGGTGCTGAGAACTCAGCTACGTGCTGCACACACCTAGCACAAGGTCCCCATCGCAAAAAGCACACCTCCTCCCAGCCCTTTGGCCGGGCCCCCCCAGAAACGCCCCCACCGCGCGCCGAACCGAAACGTGTCCGAGTACCTGTCATTCGGTCCTCGCAATACACAACAAAGTCCGGTAGTCCTGGCGTGCCGTACACCCCGGCGGTGCATGCGGGAGATACATCAAAGAGATCAGGATTGGGAGCGCGTGTAAGGTTGGGTCCAGGCAGCAGCCGCGGTGGAACCTCCGCCGCCACCGCCGCTGCTGCAGCCGTTGTTACGGGCAACCCGGGAACACCGCTGGACGGCACTGGCCGTAACGAGCTACTGCTGTTACCGCTACTGCTACCATGGTCGCGTTCGGCAGCTGTAGCAGCAAACACAGGCAACGGCGGCGGCGGCGGCAACGGCGGTGGCGGCGGGATAGCCAGGCCGGCTGGCGGCAGCTGAGAGGCCGGGGTCGCCCCCACGGCGACTCTCATGACAGCGCTGGCGGCGGCTGCAGCGGCGGATACGATCAGGATGACCAACGCGATGATGGCCTGCGCAACCCGCCTCCGGATGGCACGAAGGCCGAGCCGCTCCGCATTGCTGGCCGGACTCCGTATTGCTGGCCTGACCCCGGTCCGTGACCGTGCTGCACTCCGCATCGTCATGTCCCTCCTGAATTCCAGATTGTCTCTTCTATACTTGGTTGTTTTTCTGTCTGTCTGTCTGTCTGTCTGTCTGTCTGTCTGTCTGTCTGTCTGTCTGTCTGTCTGTCTCCCTGCCTTTCTGTCTGTCTGTCTGTCTGTCTCTCTGCCTTTCTGTCTGTCTGTTTGTCTGTCTGTCTGTCTGTCTGTCTGTCTGTCTGTCTGTCTGTTAAATAACGAAGTGCGCGGCGAGGAGAAAGTGCTGTTGTATATATATAGATGCCACCAGGATGAGGAAGCAAGCGTAGGTAAGTGTGTTTTTCACTGAATAGAAATGTGCTCCAAGTGTGTTATCAGTTCCTTCAGGCTCCCTGTTGTTCGGGCGTGAAGAAGGTAGTCCGGATGGGCCCGGGTCAGTCGCCCGCCCGACGATCGGAACGGTCCTGCGAATGCGCGAAAGGCTGTTCTCGGCCTCGGTGGTTGACGACCCCACACAACGTCACACCATGGTGCACTTGTTTTGTGAAAAAATTGAAGAAGTCTACCCGGCGGGGCGCTTCTCAGCGCTGTATGGATCGGTGACGCACGCTACACAGCAGCAGCAGCAACAACAGCAGCAGTAGCAGCTATCCTATGATGAGAGGTATAGTAGCAGTAGCAGCAATAGCAGCAGGGACAAAAGCCAAGCTTAATATTAAAGAGCTGATGAGCAGTGACAAGGCGTCACCCGCCTTTGCAAGCTGAGGAACCGAATAAGGACTGACCGACGCCCGCGACTGGCTGTGAAGATATATGTACGAATTGTGCGAATGTACAACGAAGTGTGTTTGACCGCTATCAAGCATCAGCTGAAGAAGGAAGAAAAACAGCTTTCACGAACTCACCCATCACCACACATAAGCGCATAGTAACACTATAACGAACAGTAATTGCAGCGCATGTCCTTAGAGCTTGCCGGTCGATTCCCGCACAAAGCAAAGAACCCCAAGAAACAAGATATATCTTAGCCAGGCCTAGCACAGCACAACGAAAGAAAAAGGCACGAAATACGCTCCGCCCTGCTGGCTACATGCCTGTCAGAAGGTCAGACGGGCGCAGCCAATTCGCCCTATGCAATTACGATTCTCAAAAAACTGATTTTATTATTACACACCTATTAGCTCCTGTATCCTTGTATTGCAATATACATTTGCACGCATATTGACATATAAGGCGCCGGCAGCCTGCGCCGCGCGTAGTTGTCGTCCGCGCGTGCGCGCCCTACCCGCGCCCGCGCCCTTCCTGCTCCTCGCCCTCCTCCTCGCCCACCGCCGCTGCCGCGTTTGGCTCCCGCATCGGCGCACTTCGAACGTAGCCATAGCGTTCTCGCTCAGCCTCCCGAAGCTCCTCTCCCGCTTGGAGCAGCTGCGGGGCCGCAGCTCAGGTCGTGCAGTTTGAATATATTCAAAAACGTGCTGAGAAACGTCCACGACAGCACCATCACCAACAACAACACCACCAACAACAACAGACAGCTACGTTTATAAAAGGGTAATGGATCAGTCGAGTCGACGCCGCAGTGCACAGGGTACGTAGGCAGCAACCAACACCCTTACCACCAAGTCCCCCCCGCCGTTACGCAGCACAGCACCTCCAAACCCGCGGACCTCTAGCACCTCCACAGCACTCCCCACTCCCTCCCCACTCCCTCCCCACTCCCGCCCCTCTCCCTCCCCTCTCCCTCTCCCTCTCCTTTCTCTGCCATTCAACGCTTGTGCCTGCTCTCAGTTTGCTTGTTCTTCTCCCGTCTCCACCCAACCACCCAACCACCCAGCCATCCAACCACCCAACCACCCAACTACCTCTTGGACTTCATTTCCCAGACCCGTGCCTTACTTTTTTGCCCCCTCGCCCCGTTTTACCCCTCCCCCCAGTTGCCCACCACCTCGTCGTAAGCTTCCCGCCGCAAGCGCTCCTGTAGATGGATTGAAATCCACGAGCCAAAGCAGCCAAAGCAGCCGAAGCAGCCGAAGCAGCATGGATGAGCCACCGCCATACATGGCCGCCCAGCGAGTCGCACACAACGAGGATCAAAGACCCAGAGCGAGTCAAAGTTATTATGCCATACATGTCGATAAAAGAATTAGTTGCATATGTGTGCGTGTGCGTATGTATGCACACGTACTGGAAACGTTTCATGTAAGGATCACGCAGCTGCCCCACAGCAGCCGCCCCACAGCAGCAGCAATCGCATCAGCAGCGTATGTATGTATGTATGTACGTAATGTATGTATGTATGTCTGTCGAACGGAGGTGAAGAAAGGTTGGCGGGAATTGTTTTGTTTACTCTGTCCATGTGCCGCTCATGCACCGTCAACAACAACGGCACCGTGCAGATGTGTCGTACGCAGACCAGCAAACAGCCGGCGGCGTGGACAGACGGACAGACAGACAATCAGACAAAGACACAGATACACACGCACCCGCAGTTCATCAGCCCGATCCTCCAAATCTGGATCATCCAGGTTGAGGCGCTCCCCCAGGGCCTTATCCGCCTGCATGTGCATGTGCATGTGCATGTGCGCGTGAAAAGGAGTAATGGTTGGCGATATAATACGACATGAAGAGGTTGGTTGACGGTTAGTTTATCAGGTATCAGATATCGCAAGCAATGGAGCAAACCAGGCAAGCGGCTCCCTAGAAAATAAAGGAGATCCACACTGCATGTTCTCGTGGATCCCGAACCATGGATAATTCCGCCAGTCAGCCACGCTACCCTAAGCCACCCTGCCCCGCCCTGCCCTAGGCTACCCAATGCCTATTTAGCCATCGTACGGCCATCGTACGGCATAGGTTTACATTTAGCCTCATACTAGAATAATAATCGCTCCGCCTCGAACACTTACTTTGCAATACCCATGTCTACCACATTTTATACAATTAATTTTTCGTACTTCCGTACTTCCGTACTTCACACCTCAATGTACGCCGCCGGCATGCGGTACCTCCCCGCCAGCTCCATCTCTCGCGCCTGGCGCTCCAGAACCAGCCCAGCATCCCGTACACTCCACGCCTCGACGTGCCTGTACGTCTGACCGTGCAACGCGCGGCCCGGCGAACCAAAGTCCATGAACAGGTCGCCGGCGGGCGGACGGCCGCTCAGCGGGCTGACGGCGCCGACGGCGGCGCCGCCGCCGTACGCTCCTGCGCTTGCCCCGTTGTAGTACTGCAGATCCGTACCCGTCAGGAAGTCCTCCGGGTGGGGAACTGGTTGGCGACTGGCCAAGTAGAGCAGCGCCAGAAGTGACGAGGCTGCAGTACATCGGTGCGGAGGAGAGGACAAAAAAACATACAAACAAACATACAAACATACATACATAGGGAAAGTATCACTCCTTGAAGGTGCCAATCAGCCTTAGCCAGACCGAACACGCAACACACGACACACGACATACGGCGCACGATATTGGATGCCGTAGATCTATGGCGTAGGAATTAAGCCATTTACAGCTTGCTCACCCGGCGGCGCCAACAGCTGGTCCACAGCACTGACCCGTGGGTCCGTCCGCAGCTCCGAAATGTCCATCTTGGTACCGCCCATCGTCGCCAAAATGGCCCGGGCGCGAGCCGCGGAGGGTGTGACGGGGCCCTCCCCGCCCAGGTGCTCGCCATGATCCAGATCCCCTAATAGTGCGGCGCATAATCAGGCCCACAATTACAATCACAATCACAATTACAAGGACGCAGCAAGGACGCACGTCGCAAGTGCGCAAATGTTGTATGCACCGTTCCAGAAAAGGGAAAAAAGTTCTCCTCCTCCTCGTGGGATTTTACTCCAATTTGATACGGACATTTTTATCGGATGATTCCCACAGCGCATCGATCGCATATCGCATGCGCAGCACAACAGCCTGTTGTGTAGCACCCGGAGGGGAAGGCATCGCCATCACCGGACTCGTTGTTGCCGTTGGCGAGGCAGCGGTGTTTGCCGCCGCCGCCGCCGCCGCCGCCGCCGCCGCCGCCGCCGCCACCGCCGCCGCCACCGCCGCCGCACAGCACAGGAAACCTCACAGGAAACGGACCCACGTTGCGCAACAGCAACAGCAACAGCAGCAGCACAGGGGCCACTGCTACGACGGAATTCTTCACTTAGCGGCCCGGTAGATAGATGAACATCGTGGCCGTATTTCGGGGTACTCGTGACTCCATGTGACCGTACAACCCCATAGCCCTTGACAGAGCCCGGTAATCCGTACCAGCCATACACATCTTTCGTACACCGGTACGGACGCGCTCATTATTAAAACCTGTTCTTACCAAACGGGTCTGGCGCGGGCGGCCGGGGGTGGATTAATTCTCCCGCCACACGAGCATTGAGTGTACGGATCATAGCCTCCGTTAGGTGTCGCTGCTGCCGCCGCAGCGGCGGCGGCGGCGGCGGAGCCTCTGGCTCCGATTTCGAAGCATCCTCGTCTCCGCCAGGCCCGCTGCCTCCGGCGCCATCTGCGACGTTGCCTGCCGGGTCCCCGCCTTGCTGCATCACCGGACTCCTTGCCGTTGCCGTCGGCAAGGCAGCGGCGGCTACCGCCGCCGCCACCGCGGCGGCGGCGGCAGCTTCACTGCGCCTGGGCTCCATGCGCAGCCGCGGCAGCCCTGCCGCCAGTGGCGGCGGCGGCGGCGGCATCTCCGCACCTCCTCCGTCGACGTCCTCGCCGCTGCCGCCACGTGTGTCCGCTGCGAAGCTAACCCGCCGCTGCTGCGGCGGTGGCGGCTCCGCAGGCAGTTGCGTCACTCCAGCTTGCAATTCCGCGCTACCGCCTTCTGCATCCTGCTGCTGCTGCTGGGAGGGCAACTCCCCTTGATTCTGCTGCTGATGCTGCTGTTGCCGTACTGTCTGTATCAGCTGTAGCATCTCATCTGGATCTGACGAACCAGCGCACCACGTAATCGCCGTGTATCGCCACAGACGTGTATCCAAACCATGTTTGTGTGTATACACATACGTATGTACATATGTATGTATGTACGTATGTGTATGTATGTGTTGATTTCGCGAGGGGAGATGGGTCGGGATGGCCACATGGACCGGGGGGGAATAGGGGGATGGGTTTGGCAGGGAACCGTGGATGCGACTGTGTAGGGAGCCGTGGATAGCGACTCAAGCGAAGTGGATTGGCAAGTTATAATGTAAAAGGAGCTGTACCGAGGGTCGGTTAACGGCTTGAAACAGCTCAAACGGGAAGCGGACGCTGCGCCCTCTCCGTTGCATTGCCAAGTGCAGATGGCCCGAGGATGACCTTACAGGGTGCTTGCGGTGTTTTTTAAAGGACCGGGGGGCTCAACTTAGGGTTTGCGGGGCGGATTGCCTCGATGGGGGTGGTGGTTTGGCGCAACTTCGTCAATGGCAATGCATTTTTTTTGACGCCTAAGAACAGATCTTTGTCTTTTATTGTCTGCTATTCTTTCAGCTATGTAACGGCTGGCCGCCAATCATCGCAGCGGTGATAATCAAAGGCAAAGCCACTCTCTCACGATGATGATCAAAAGATGAAGCCGCACGCAGTCGAAGCCACGCCCCTATCGTGGCGCACTGCTATTGCGACCGCTACGTGTTGATCGTACACACGTACACACGTACACACGTACACACAAACACATAATCACACACAGACACTACATACACACATACAGACATACCATTCCCCAAAGCAAAACCACTAAGCACCGTGTATTTGACAATTTTTTCGTCCCTGCATTTCATTTCGCCTCTCTCCCTTGCCTCATTATATTCCTCGGTTCCTCGAAGGAAGGGAGGATTCTGCGATCTGTGGGGTGTGATGCCGTACTGCTGGCGATGGATGCCGTACTGTACGCTTTGACTCTGTTCCTAACTTCCGTTAAAGTCTTCTACGTGAGCCATACAGCTCCACAGCGATGTCAATAGGGATGAAGGGAAGCCTTCCCTATGTGGGGAAGTCCCGAGGCGGTATAGTGCGATGTCAAAAGATTGTTGAATTGCACCCACCATCGCCCGAAGGTTCCGTGGACTTGGAGACCTGCATGCCATTCGCCAACCATGATGGCGAACACGGCGACGAAGAATTAGATAACATCGAAGGTGCTAAGGGAATGGCAGGATTGAAAGGGCTAGATAACATTTTTGAAATTATCACACAGGAATGCGGGTAAGTATGGAGCTTGTATGTTGAGAGGGAATTTCATACATGCACGTATGTGTTTATAAGTCGGTTCAGCATAAAAGTGTTCAAAAATATTTTTTGGCATCCGAATTCGCACAAGACCGCCATACCTCCGGCGGGAGACGATTTCGACACGCATACATACATACATACATACATACATACATACATACATACATACATACATACATACATACATACATACATACATACATACATACATACATACATACATACATACATACATACATACATACATACATACATACATACATACATACATACATACATACATACATCCGGGAGCAGATTGATCGACACATACAGCCCTCCCAGGAGGCAGCGACAGGCGGCATCACCCGGAAGCAGCTGTGGCTGGTCCAAGCCCCGACCGGCTGCGAGCAGGCCCCCTGGGATGTGATCGCCCTGGCAGCCCTGTCTGCCATGGAGGTAGGCAGGTGTTGTCTGCGAGCAGCCGGAAGGCGACTGGAAAGGGCGGCTAACCCCGCGACAGAACAGCCAGAGCAAGCGCAACAGATCCAGGCGCAAGGGCCCCAACAGCGGCGGATAACGGACTTCTTTCACCTGGCCAACGGAGTGAGACCGCACGAGGGGCCGCCGCTGAACGCGCCGGTACTCGAGGATCAAACGCAGGGGCCCATCGCGGGACCGGGGACGGCAACAGCAGCAGCAACAGCAGCAGCAACAGCAGCAGCAGCAGCAGCAACAGCAGCAGCAACCCCCCTGGAATACGCCCGCGCTCGGGCAG
>NW_003307550.1:462802-464423 GCF_000143455.1 Volvox carteri f. nagariensis | reverse complement strand
TAGGTGAGATAGGATCTTGGGAACCAGCCGTCTTGGTAGAGCGGTATTGGGAGGGCGCCGAGCTGGCTACCCTCCCCCCCTGTGGTTTCCGGAGGCTTGATCGCCCTGCGTTGCCGCAGGGTCTTCCCGTTTGAGTACTTTTCAAGTTAGACCCAGTGCTGTGGAAGGGCGCGGACTTGTGCGGTGTTACCCCCCCGACGGGGGCTATCTCCCCTGGACTAGCCCAGGGAGGGAGAGGCGGAGGAGGGTAGTAGTCTCAGGAGGCTGTTTGGCGTCTTGTGGTGTGAGCTCTTTGCGCTCTTTTTTTGCATGAGGATTTTTGAGCTTGGTGACCTCCCCAGCCCGGGATGACTCGTCGGGCTCCCGGTCGCCCAGGTCCTGGTTGCGAGCTCTCTGAGATGCTCGGTTCGTTCGGTCGGCAGGAAGAGCCCCCCAGTTGCGACTTCGTTTATGTTAGGAGACCAACGGGCATAGATCCCGTCTAGTTGGAGCGCCAAACAAGCGCTGTTGCGTGCCGGCCGTCGTTTCCCGTGCGGCCTGACCCGGGGGCGGAGTGCATGAGACTAACCAGCCGTATGCACCCGCCCCCCGCGCTGTGCTTCGGCCCTGGGCCCCCCAGGCTTTTCAGCCCACAGTGTAATCAACGTCATACATACATACATACATACATACATACATACATACATACATACATACATACATACATACATACATACATACATACATACATACATACATACATACATACATACATACATACATACATACATACATACATACATACATACATACATACATACATACATACATACATACATACATACATACATACATACATACATACATACATACATACATACATACATACATACATACATACATACATACATACATGCATACATACATATTCTGAAGTCGGATGGGGTGAACGGATTAGGGTGCCCCTCTCGCAGGGGAGAGCAGGGAACTGCCTCGGGAAAGGGGACCGCTGGTGAAGCTATACCACCCTGTAACGACATACATACATATTAACACCTCGGTCACGGCGCCGATGGCCCCACCTGCAGCGCTTCGCTGAGCCGCCGCCGCAGCCCTGCCTCCCCAAGCACGTCCCGCCGCAGCCGCAGCTCCGCCGGCGGAACGTAACGGAACCGCGACCCCCGCGACCCCGTCGTGCTGCCGTACAACATGCCGTCGTCGTAACCCGCAACATATCCCGCCGCACGTCCGCGCTCGACAAAGCCGCCGCCGACGAAACCGCCGCGATCAACGCGATTGTACAGCGCCGCCGCCGCCGCCGCCGCCGCCGGCGACAGCTGTTGTGTCGGATCCGCTGCGCCGTCATCGTCGGCCTCAGCCGCAGTTTCTCTCTCCTCGGGCATTTCCGCCTCCGCCGCCTCCGCCGCCTCCGCGGCAGCGGCGGCCACGGCCTCCGCTTCCGTTGCGTAGACGTATCCAGCGCCGCCGGCGTCGTGAATGGGCGTTCTGGAGCTGCCTCGCACTAAGGTAAGGTTTACACGCGTGTCATGTGTGCACACAGAACCGGGACCGAGAACAGGATGAGGATCAGGATAAGAACACATCCGTTTGTTCGGCATAAATGTATTTTCAAGTGATAATA
>NW_003307550.1:288669-462752 GCF_000143455.1 Volvox carteri f. nagariensis | reverse complement strand
ATATACAGTTTATCTACTGCGTCGCCTGATGATATGTACCTTTTTTTCGGGCAGCCATTGCCACCACATGACACATACCCCCCCCCCAACCTCCTCTTGCCCCCTGGCAGCAGCTTCACTCGTTTGTGGTTCGTCTTTCCCCCCTCTCCCCCACCCCACCTCATGTGCCCCCACATAAACCTCAAACCATTCCACCCACATGACGCCAGCGGGGACAGCTGCTCCAGGAACAGTAGCCGACGCTCCGTTGATGCCGCGTGAAGCCGTACAAACTCCGGGCTCAGCCACCCCTCCGCCAGCCCCTCCACGCTGCCCGCGAGCGCCGCGGCCTCACTCGCCAGCCGCCGGTTTTCGGAGCGCAACAAACGCGCCGCAGCACGCAAGCCACGGGTTTCGGTCGCCAATGCGGCTCGGGAGGACCATAAGCCCTTTTTGGCCCCGTAGGGTGGCGAGGGAGGGGAGCCCAAGGGCGCCTTTGCCGCTGAGGAGGGCCTCGAAGGAGATTTCGGAGACCTGCGGCCCCCGGGGGTAAAAGGGGGCCAAACGGGTAATGAACCCATGACACGTAACCGAACTAACCGAACTAACCGACCTGATATAACTGACATAACCCGAAGGGGACTGGGAGGTTGCGGCTGAGGCGCGGGTTGCAGCGGTGGTGGCGGTGAGGGAGGAGGAGCAGGAGGGGGAGGAGGAGGAGGCGCCAGGTGGCTAGCGGCACCGGGGGTACGACAACCGATGATTGCCGACATGCCAAACTAGCTTTTAGCAATTAGGGTGAGAGTGCAGTAGCAGCGGCCATGGCGGCGGCCCATCCCCTTCCAATCCTCCCGATCATTCTTTGTTTAAGACTTTTGCATTTTGTATTTTATTCCCATCCTCCCGTACGTACTGCAGATACGACGCGTCAGGTCCAAATTGAGACGTTGACATCCGTACCGCCACTTCCTCCGCTTGATGTCGCGAAGAGTGATGAATCGTCAACACCTCCACCGGCGGCCGCGCCGCCGCTGCATCTCCGGTTACAGCACGTAGATCGTACGGCGGCGTCGATGTCGGCACAGCTGCACCGGCCGTGGCGGGTCGCCGTACAACGCTGCCGTACAGCCCGCGCGACGGCTGCGGGTTGTGGAATTCAGCAGCAGCGACGCTGCTGGAGAGGGCGCCGCGGGCCCCGGGGCCCGGAGCGTTTTGGCTCCCTGCTCGAGGTCTGCGGTTGGACCCGAGGCAGCAAAACAGAAAGCAATTTTGAATTGAACTCCAAATTCACATATTTAACTTATAACAATATATATATTTAACTAAGAATGATATAATCACCGTTTCGGTTACTTACGGTTCCATTATTGCCTGTGTGCTATTCGCCTCTTGTTGGTGCCTGTTTTCTCCTTCAGGTCCCCCGCGAGGGAGGGCGGGGCGCGGCCGAGATTTCCACGTCTTTTCTACATCTTTTCCTAGGGTTTCGTCGTCCCCAAGCACGTGCACTTGCCCAAAGAACATCACGCACACATACATACACCAATACACACAAACAAACAAACATACATACATACATACACACATACCACGATATAACGCCCCTCCAATGTAGAGTGCTTGGGCGGCCGTTCCCGTTGGGGTACGGCCAACATCAAACCCGGCCAGCACCAGGCCAGGATCGATATGTAACAGATACACACAAGCACACATACATACATACACACACGTGCATACGCATACACACATATACGCGCACGCATGCAAACGACCCCCCCTTGGAGCTAAACCGTTTTACGCCCTTGCGCAACTCAGCTCTATAACAAATCGCGCAGGTCAATTGTGAAAAAAACACGTGCACACCCACATACGCAGACGCAGACGCACACATACATACATACATACATACATACATACATACATACATACATACATACATACATACATACATACATACATACATACATACATACATACATACATACATACATACATACATACATACATACATACATACATACATACATACATACATACATACATACATACATACATACACACGCACTTGGGGCTGGAACCTCCCGGAAGGGGTCCCTGGAGTGAATCGCCCAAAGGAGGGGGATGAGGCGGCGACGCCAAACGCAGCTGCGGTGGCGGCGGCGGCGGCGGCGGCGGACCGGTAACTGCCGCTACCCGGGGAGTTGGTGTCTGCGAGTCCACGAGGGTTGAGCCACCACTCGAGGAACGCATCACCGCTCCGAAACCACCGGCGCCGGAGGCGGCCGTCGGTGTGGGCGGCAGCTGTGCGGCCTCTGCCTCTGTCGGCAGCTCCGAAACCACGGACAGTCGCCGTCGCGGCAGTAGAGTGATGTCTGGCAAGGATTCGCTGGCGCCATCCGGTTCTGAGCCTTGCACTGGATCGGCTGTAGCAGCCAGCCATGCCTCCGCCGCCGCCAAGGTACCCGCGGCGGCTGCCGCTGGCGGCGGCGGCGGCGGCTGCTGCGTGGGCGTCGGCGACACAGCGCTACGGAGTACGACACCTCGCAAGGGCGAATCCGGTGCCTCCTCGTCATCGTTGTCGGCAGTGACTGGGGCTTCTACGTGGCCAGGTTCATGCTGCTGCTGCGGTGGCGGCGGCGGCGGCGGTGACTGTGATGTATACCGTGATTCCCGTGGATATTTTTGCGGCGGCACCGTTGACGGTACGGCGTACAAAGACGTCGTCACGTGGCCCTGGGCCGTAGCCTGGGCCGCCGCCACCTGCAGATGTACGACATGTGCAAGACGACAACGTGCGCAAGCGGGTGGCGAATTGCCGTACATATATAGATGCGCTCCGAGGAGTCACGTGCCTTGTATACCCTGACTGCTATATGTACGGCAACGCTGCATGGCGGTTTGCAGGTTTCCAGGTTTTGCTTGGTTTGCTCGGTTGGGTTTGTGTGAGTGAGATTGTGTTAAAAGCGCGACGGTAAGTAATATGTATGGGAGCAATTATCAAGGTAGGAGGAAAGCTCACGGTTTGTCTCCCCGGTTCGATCCGTGTGTCACCTGCGGCATGGCCACCATCTGCGGCGTGCCCTGCGCCTGCGGCGGGTAGGACAGTCCGGCAGCTGCTGCTGCTGCTGCCGCCGCGGCTGCAGCCGCGGCGGCGGCAGCCTGCTGGTACGCGGCGGCGACAGCGGCAGCGGCGGCTGCGGCACTGGGCTGCTGCTGGTGATGATGCTGGTGATGATGATGATGATGATGCGGTGGTGGCGGCGGGTGGCTGCTCCTCACCGAAGCGGTGCGGCCCGCTGCAGCGGCGGACGTGCCGTACAGCGAGTTGTACGGCATAGACGCACGCATCCCCTGCGGCGGGCTTATCTCTTGATATGGCTGCGACTGGTCTCCAGCGGTCGGTGTTATCCCGTGGTAAACGTACGGACCGTACTGTACGGCAGGAGGTTTGCGTTGGAGGGCGTGCCGATTTGTAAGACTGTTGATTAGGTTTGGCCGATTTATCAAAAGAAACTTGTAGGTAGGTTTTGGTAGGTAGGTAGGTTAATAGACTGGCGCATGCAGGTTGAAGAAGCACGATAAATATGCCGTACGAATGGGGTGCGATGAACAGGTATGCCGTACTACCTGCTCATAAGCGTCAGAGCGGCGAACAAGGCGTTGCTTGGCCATCTGGGTGAGCATGCGGGGTTCCGGAGCGTCATGGGAGCGCTGCTGGGGCGCCAGGTTGGCGATGTGGCGGTTGTAGCCGGTGTTGGAGGGGATGCCGGCTACACTGGCAAGGTGTGTTAGATGGAGGATACAGCGGTATGACATCAGGGTTAAGGAGAAAGGACGAGACGCGGAATGGATTTGGATTTGGCTGATGCAAACGGGACAGGGCAGGCTGGGAGCTGAGAGGCTCCTCATTTTGCAGCCATAGTGATGCAGAATTCGTACATGAAAGTTTTTCGTTCATAGTCATAGTCAGAAACCGATAGGGCATCTTCAAGATAAAGGTGCCTTGCCGTCAGCTAACAGCATTGGCGGATTTCCATGGATTTCCTCTACACCAGGCAAGTTCCATCGATTCACTGGGTGATACTATGTGCCAGGCCGGCCGCAGTTTGAGGAGTTAGCTCTCAACATCATGTAAGCTCCCTTTTCATGGCGGTACGCAAGCACAGGATGCGTATCCTCCGGGACCTTGGCTGGCATGTATGTAACCGCTACTGCCTTACCGGAACCCACCACCAACCACGGTGGCGTCGCTAAAGGCGGGGAATTCTCGAGCAGGCTGCATACGGTATACCCCTAGGAATCCTTACTGTGGTTACAGATAGAAAACCGGTGCGCAGCTATGGAGTTCGCCTTAATGAAACAATCAATGTAGCTTATGAATAATGATTTCTGACTGAATCAAGCAGTTACTTGCACATAGAAGCCTAAACCTGTAAAAGCTATTCTGCCGTACAACATTTTCCGTTAACACAGCATTGTGCGGCCTGTTTCCTAAATAAGGTCTGTCCATCAAGTTTTCTTTTATGCCTGAAATATTTCAAGGATATAGACATTGCCGACCGGCAATTGACACCTTGGTGGTTTGCGCCAGAAAGAAATGGAGGAGAAGCACCAGGAAGTTGCAAAATGTAAAGACCAGCAGGATGAATATCCAGTACCTGATGGATCTAGGAAACGTATGCTAGAGGATAAGGCGGTCGTCGATGCAACACGCGATGCAAAGGAGCCCAGGCTCCAGGAGCAATGTGTTGCAAGCGGTGGTGAGGCTCCGGAGGCCACCTCCGATGGATGGAGATGTCCGCAATTCGCCTCACACGCTTGCCGGCAGCAGGTTCCTCCGCGGCAAAGCCCCAAGGCGATAATAGCACACCTGCGACCGACCCACCAAGCCCAGCCGAGCGTGCCGGCAGCGTCCCCCATGCTACGGGTACCTATTTAACAGCAGCCTACAGCGAGGACAAGGGATGCCGGAATACAATGGAGGACGTGTGCGTTCTGCAATTGGACGCGCGGCCCGAAGAACACCAACCCAACTGCAGGTTTGAACCCTGCGCGCATAGCGGGCTTTCCCGAGTGTTTCAAGTGGGATTGGAGGTGTAAGCCCTGTCGCTTCCACGGAAACCTGGACCTCCTTAGGATTTCATCATTATGGGCCTGACAAGGATCGGCACGTTTGACAAGTAGCGTTGTCAGTTTTCGGTTGACGCACTGTTGGCTATCGGCCTCCAGGAAACCACGTCTCATGCAATCCATGAGATGCTTACGGTTGGGCTGGATTACTTACAGATTAAGAACAAAAATGCTCAACAATACCAGACGTGTAAGTAGTGAGCGACTTCGGGTCCAGGGAGTAGAGTTAGGTAGAGCCGTCATGGAGCTAGTGCCTTGCCTTCCATCTTGTTATGCTTTGTAAAGTAGCACACAGAAAATGCGGCCGTGGACAGGGCTTTGGAAACTCAACAGAGTTTTTTCCTTAGCATGGGCATCTGGTGTCCCATCATGCTGGCTGCCATCCCTTGCTCACCATTACCTCAGATGCCTGCCCCCCCTCCTCGTCGTTTTTGTGATCCTCCCAAACGCCCGGTTGACACAGTCTTGCCTATTTTGGCATCTTTGACGGGCACGGGGGTGTTTCCTGCGCGTCCTTCGCCGCACAGCACCTGCACTCGCGGGTTCTGGATAGTGGCTTGATTCGCAAGGTGGGTGGGATAAAGGACGGTTTGAGACTGAATAGAGGGAGTTCGGTAAGTGTTCGGTTGGCTCGTGTTGAGTCGGTGGCTCGGTTGTGCCAGCACCGTGTTCAGAATGTTCAGGATGCAGCCCGTGCACGAGAGCGGCGGATGATCGCGGTGAAAGGGTTAGCTCTCGTCTGGGCCTCTTCCTTTCACCTCCCTGGTTGCTTTTTAAATGTCTTCCGTTCGGCTAATCATACCCAACATAGGAACAAAATATTATCTGGATTCGGTAATTTTTATATCCTCACGGCACATCCAACACAGTATAAACACATCGACGTCACAAACCGCCATTCTAACCACCACTCTAACCATCATTCTAACCACCAACACGACATTGTTGTGTTCTTGTTTCGGCCTTCTTACAGCCCTCATGCCAGCCAGCGTCTATGAGCACATGCGCCGGCACCCCCTCCAATGCTTTTTTTCCAGCAACTGGCACCGTACAACTGATTCAACTAACAAACCAACCCTTTTCGTTTTCCGGACACAGATATGTAAACACAGGCGCGCGCACACCATATCCCATTACTTCAGAATATGCCAATATACATGCATACATACATACCTTCATTCATTCATACACCCGCAATTCGTTTTTGTGTAGATATTGTATGCTCCTGACACACGCACCACGCACCCTGCACACATATGCAGGGTCTCCCTTCGCCCAATGGCAAGCCCGACGCCAAGGCGTGCAAGGCGGCTATTGTCGAGGTGAGGTAGTTGAACGGGTAGTTGTACGGGTAGTTGTACGGCCTCTGCTTGGGGAAGCTACATGGCCTGGCAGTCCTCGGCTTTGCCACCACACGTACAACATCACACCAGCAGAATAACTACAAGGAAGGCGACGTCGCAGAAGTAACGACGCCACAAATGACGCCACAAACTAGCTCCAACGCAGAAGTAATGACGCCACAAATGACGCCACAAACTAGCTCCAACGCAGAAGTAATGACGCCACAAATGACGCCACAAACTAGCTCCAACGCAGAAGTAATGACGCCACAAATGACGCCACAAACTAGCTCCAACGCAGAAGTAATGACGCCACAAATGACGCCACAAACTAGCTCCAACGCAGAAGTAATGACGCCACAAAACTAGCTCCAAACGACCCATACATCTTCATAGGCAACCCGGCGCCCCGTCCGCAAAGGATATGGAACCTCTCAATAAAACGGAACACTGTAATGCAGTCTATAGCAGGTAAGGCTCCGAAGACGAGGCAAGCCCCCAGGTTACAGGGTACGGGCTGCTGGCCGAGCCTGTTTCCTGTTTCCTGGTTGGCTTTGCAACAGGTGCAGCCCAGCAGCAATAGATTGCGGCGGCTAGTCCGCGGCCTTGTGCAGGTCCCGCACCCGGCTCTCCAGGTACGCAATTTGGCGCTTGGCGACCACCATGAAGGACTCAAGCTGGCCGTCCTGGCTCATGGGAAGGGAAAAAGAGGGAGAGGGGGAGAAAGAGGGAGGGGGAGAAGATGGGGGCCCCAGTATGACAAAACCATGTTGCAGGATAGCCTTGAAGGAAGGGGGGTTCCGCTTGGCCTCTGCTTTGCTCAGGCATATGAGGTGACATGACATGCAAGGCGAAACAGGGAGGAAGGCAAGAAGCGGTGAGAAGAAGCAGACATGTGGGGCTTGAGGAGTGCAAGCAAGGTAGGAAGGAAGGAACGCATGCATTTACGCAACTTGTGAATGGTGGAGATTCGGATCGGAGGGTGTAGTTCTCTACTACAAGTTTCGTGCCCTCTTAACCCACACACGCCAATCGCCCCCCGCTCTTCCCGCTCGCCTTGAGTTCCAGCGCCCTCTCCAATTTAAAGATGTCCCGGCTGGCATCGGCGTAGCGGACTCGAAACATGTCGTTCTCGCGGGCGTGCTGGGTCAGGGGAGTTGGATTCAGGATTCAAGGATTCCTTTAAATTTCGCAAGTCCATTTAAATTCTGGGCGGCGGAAAAGAACAACTGCGAAAGGCAAATATTCTAAGTGGATACGAATTGGGTGGTACCCCACACGAGGGGGCGCGTCCGAAACAAGGTGAAGAAGGTCTGAGGGTCAAGTGCACCTTTGTTCCATTCGCGTCGGTGAAAGCGCCGAAGCACGCGCGATGTGGTTATTAGTACTATGGTTATTAGCGATATATTCTTAGCGGTGCAACGCACTGTCTGTTTGGATATGGCCTTGCCATACCTCCTTGGCCCTGTCAACCTCTTGTGCCGCCGACAGCAGCTGCTGATCTCGCTCCCTGATGGTGGCTTCTAGCCGCTCGAGTTTGCGGTGAAGGACTTCCTGAAAAGTTGCAGATGCCAACGGCACGGTCCCACGGGACGGGGATCTTTGGGGGCTAGGGGTAAACGACGAAACATCGGGGACCGGGGACCTGGTTGGTTGGGGTGACGATGTGATATGTAAATTCAGAAACGCAAAAAGGGTCAGCGGGTTAGGAGCTGCAAGGAGGTTTGCAAAACCAAGTTAAGTGGAGCTGTTCTTTGTGAGCGCCATAAGGCTGTAAGGGGAAGAGGCAGTTTAAGGCGTCTGGAGTTGGGATTGAAATAACAGGAGGTGTGATCCGAAGGGTGCACAGCAGTAATAGTAGCAGCAGCAACAGGAGCTGCGGCATGGGGGTTATGTGATATAACCCCGGACGCGTATGGGGCAGGGGTAGGACGGGTAGTGGGTAAGGCACCTATGGCCAACGATATACTATGATAGATTAGAGCCGGACCACCTTCCCCGAGGTGATAAGAGCATTGCACGTGCAACGTTCGCCGAATTGCAGTTGGGTGCGCGGAAGGTGACGGCAGGCCGGCATGAAGGCCTCCAAGTTGGGGTGATGGGGGGTCGAACGGCATGTGTAGCCGAAGGAAGAGCAGCCGTACCTTGCTTTGACGCTCAATGATGTATAAAGCCGCAAAAAAGGTTCCCCCCACTATTCCAAGCGAGCCTACAATGGCAAGAGCGGTATCTACCGCTGCAGCGGTAGCTGTCCTGCGAAGTAGATTACTTCGCTGATCAAGGCAGGAGTTTCAGAATGAGCTTTTTTGCTTAAATTGCCGAAGTCAACTGTTTGGGACAGAATAGCTTCCTGGGAAAGGACTTACAGAGACTGGCGATGGCCAGTCGATATATGCCGTCCTCGCCGTCGGCAAACAGTGGCTGACCTAGGCAAGAGCGCACACTGTCTTGCAATTGGTTGTAAATTACATGTGGCTTTCATATTGTGAGCTGTCCAGGTTTGCGTGAACAAACCAGTACAATTTGCTTCCGCTTTATATCGTCCTCTTAAACACTGTCCTGATTTGTCACATCAGGGTTACAAGAAGACTGATGAAGCATTGCTGAAGGAATGCACAGCGATGAATTGGCAGGTAAATATCAGTAATACGCTGTACAGTACCGCTGCACGTTCGTACGCGTGCACCTACCCGAACCTTTACCCGAAGAGCAAGTCCTTCTCATAATGCAGGATGGTGCTTGCGCCGTGACAGTCTGGGTCCTCCAAGGTTTGGTCCTCGTGGCAAATGTGGGCGATGCCAAGGTGCGCCATGTCGCCGCTCTGCCACACCCCTGGCCTTTTGCGACAATAAATCCGCGCTCACAAGGCCACGCAGCTCCTCCACCCGCAGCCTCGCCTTCATGTCTTTCACCAATTTTACCTACTCCCTTTCCTTACGCCCCGTCCCCCATTTGCTGTTCCTGCAGTGTGTCTTGGGGCGCTTGCCTGAAAAGGTCAGCATGACAGCAGCACCCTAGGTCACGGACCATTCATTGCGTATTATTGCTCATGCCAGATGGATAGTGCTGAACGTCCGTCGTGGTGTTTCATGCTGGTTTGCCGCACATGACCCCACATGAAGATGTTTAGGCGGGAAGTAGGGCAGCTAGCCAGCCACCTAGCCAGCCAGTCAGATACCCAGCTTCTACAGCCCTTTGCACGCACCTTGCACCAGCCGCCTTCAGGCTGAATGTACGCGGGCTCTGCGACCGCGTCAATCATCCGCTGGCCCCCGGACCGCTGGTATTCTTGCGCCATAGGAGAGCACGGTACAGCGCCAATTGCGGATTGTTTTTATAAACAGTTACACAGTAAAATCTGTCGTGTTCAACGCACTGACAGTGGTGCGCCGCTTTTAACACGAATGCTGTCGCAGCAGAAATGTTTGAAATTGAAGCACACACCGAGGAAAAAAACAACAAGACGTGTTCCCAATAGCGACATCTCTGCGGCCTTTCTAGCCGCCCTCACCTTCCTTCCAGCCCCTTGGCTGGCGCAGCTTTCGAAACACAGCCCCACCGTGCCTGCCTATCTATCCACCTATGGTTCCCGTCTTGTTTCATTCCTTTCCCTCTAGGTTGCCGGGTCCAGTTCAAACAACCGCAACAACAATATCAACATCAAAAGCAGCTCAACCAATACCAGCACCACAGCTGGTACTGGTACTGCAGTGGACCCCAAGCCGCGGGCTATCTTGCTGACGAAGGAGCACACGGCACTGTTAGAGCGGCAACGTATCGAGAAGGCAGGGGGCTCGGTGGTGAATGGGCGCCTGGCGGGCCGCATTCAGGTGGCGAGATCCTTTGGCGATGCGGCGTTTAAGAAGGTAACTGGGGGGGTAGCGGTTGGGGTTTGGGGTGGTGCGGTACGGCACGGTACGGCGCCAGGTGGTGACTTGTCAGGTAGGGTAGTGTATTGGCGGTGCGTATGGTATGGCTGGCTGCATGTGTGCAGAAGGAGCCGGCTCAGTGATGCCGGGCCTGTGTGCATGTGTGAGGCAGCGGCCCACTTCTCATCCCCAGCATGATGGATGTGTCGGCGTGATGTCAACGTAATGCACACGCCGTCACGCGCCAGGTACACAAAATATATAGGGAATCCAAAACTGTCCCGTCTTCTCGACGCTTTTTTGACTATTGCAAAAAACATTTTCTTTGATATGCCCTCCTTCAATACACCCTCCTTCATGTTGACCTTCATGTTGACCTTCATGTTTCCCCAGATGGGCTGCTCCGGCACACCGGACGTGACCGCGTTTCAGCTGACCTCTCGCGACTTGTTCCTGCTGCTGGGCTGCGACGGCTTCTGGGGCGTAAGTGTCTTCCTTGGGGAGGGGAGTACATGCAAAATACATGCAAAAGCCCGCGGCACGGGGCCGATCTGTAACATCAACGGGAATCCTACCTCGATAACTTTCCGAATGTACGGCCATATTTGTACTGCTATATATGATATAGAACAGCTAAATAATATAAAGTTGGTATATTTATTGATTAATAACCAAGCGCGCAAGACCCGATCACGAATCGGGGACTATGGTGGGGTGAGGGTTTACCTGGATCAGGCTTTGGGGTTAGAGACGGGAAGGAACTTCAGGACAAGGTGCGTGGCAGTTAGTGCGGTGGTACAACGTCTACATTTGCCAGTAAAAAAATATAGATAAGACAAACCCAAGGATAAACCTCTGCAACCTCTCAACAGCATTTTACGCGTCCCCCCCCCCCCCGTGTCGTGCCTGTCCAGGTGTTTGGCGCCCAGGAGGCGGTGGATGTCGTACACTCGCTGCTGAATGAGGGGCTGGGAGCCAAGGCCGTCACCAATCGGTTGATCAACATTGCCGTACGGGAGAAGCGTTGCAAAGACAACTGCAGTGTCATGCTGGTTTGGTTCGGAACCGTGGGAGGCTCAGCGGGACCTGGGACGGACACCGTCTAGTAGTAGTAGTAGTAGTAGTAGTAGTAGTAGTAGTAGTAGTAGTAGTAGTAGTAGTAGTAGTAGTAGTAGTAGTAGTAGTAGTAGTAGTAGAGGCCCCCTTCTGGCGGGGTGTGAGAAGGGTGTGCAGGGCATGGGGTGTGCTGGGGGATCCCGCGGCAAGTCATGGTGAGCGAATTAGTATTTGGCGATTTGGTTCTCGTTGTGCTCGTGTGGTACACCTAGTTGGGGTTGGGGTTACGATGGATGGTGGGGGATGGCAGATGACGATTAGGTGCGGTGGAAATGCAGTTGGCGGTTAGCGCTTTTAGGTGCTGTAGTGTACGGTGGTGTAGAAGACGTTTTTTTCAAAGTATATATATAGTCCTCTCTAGGTTGTGGTGTACTTCATGGCAGTCAAGGGTGTACGGAAAGTACGACGGAGCGCTGCGTAAAACGGTCGCCAAAGGATGATAGCAGGCGCGGAAGCAGGCCTGCGTTATGCAGCGCACTGAGTAACTCGCGGGCGTCGACGAATGTTGTCGAAATGAGTTTAGGGATACTCGAAGTTTACTGTGCAGCGTTGTCTTTCAAACCCTTTCAAATCCCCTTAAAGATCTGGTTGAGGCCGGTTCTTGTTGGTTGCCATAACGGGTGTGCAAGTCGGTTGCAAGTTGGAATCGGTTGGCACCTGCGCGTTGTTTTATACACTGGGGGGGGGTTGTGATAGTGGACTCGTCGAATGATGTGCCTTCACGACTTCCTTACATGTCATGTCATGCATGAAGCTTGTGTGACTAAGCCTAGGCCCGTGCCGTAAACCCAACATACCTTACCAGAGCAGACCTTACCAAGCCCGTGCCGTTGATTTTCGCTTCGGAGTTCGCGAAACAGCACAACATAGCTTCTGCCCGTTCAGTGTCAAGCATATCACATCAGCATTACCATAAAAACAAGTTCTCTCCTTAAGACTGTCGCGCGTTCGGATCAGGGATGGGGGCATGGGGATGCCAGCGGCCCTAAGTCCCGAAAGCTCCCTCTTGCATGGCTATTGATGCTCTCATACACCAGCTACTTTGATGCGGTGCTAGAGTACTAGAGTACTACAACTCCTTGGCATTGCGCCTAAGCCTCTTGAATTTGATGTGCAACCTGTCAGCCTTGCTCCGCCTTAGCAACAAGGAGCAGCAGGATCACCCAACAAGCCGTTAGCCTAACCCCTAGCCGCTTTTAGCTGCAGCATGTATAGCCCACTTAGCCTCAGCACGTTTCCTTGACCACAAGGGCGCAAGGCGCCATCCCTGCTCTGCCTCTCAGTCCCGTCATGTCACAACCGCTTGTGAGCTGTTCAGTTCCGTGCCGAGCCTCTCCGTGATCTTTTGTATCGTACGACATCGATGTACGGAGAGTCATGAAGCCCCAAACATCCCCAAACAAGACCTTGCCGCGCTGTACCTCTAGGCCCCTGGCGTCCTAAGGTGAGCGTGTATGTCATGTATGGGCCTGTTGATAGGCCCGTAAGCCCCGTGAAGCCACCGCAAAAACCCTACGTGTACGTATAGTAATCGCTGAGGAGGTCCGCCACCTGATTGCCTTTAAAGAAGTCTATTAACATACCGCACCTTGAATTAAATCGCGTTCCAAAAGGGCGAGGGGTAGACAACAAACAGATCTAGCGTGCAATTCGAACCAAATCCTAGGCGAGAAGGTGAGTTCCCCTTCTTTATTCTTCTCGGCGAACCAAGTTGCTTGTAGGCATCCGTCAACATATGTCCAACGTGTTGTTGCTGCTGCTATCCTTACTTCCTCTTTCTGGTATACGGCGCAGTTCTGCCTTGTCCCCTCCCCAGGTAGGCAAGCTATGGACACCTAAGTGCCCATAAAGCCTAATTCATCCACCACATGAGTTGTGATCAACAAATGCCCGAAACAGGGCCACCCAAGTAGCGTGCTCCGGAACGTCAGTAGTATAGGGTTGGCGGTAGCACTTCGTAGAGCTTTCATAGGCAGATTTTACTCAACCTGTACGTAATAGCCACCCAGAGTACCGGTGAGCTTCACACTTCATGTAACCTCGGAAATGTGAGGTAAGCGATCTGGAAACCGTTGATTATTCGGGAAACGAGAAACTGGCCACGCGGAAAGTTTTGGTGTCCGTTTAAGCCAAGATTTGCAATGTTGTATGTTGTTGCCTGTTTATCATAGAGGAAATATAAAAAAGGGGCCTTACATGATTTCCACGGCTTTCTTCTCGCAAATCTACTGGGACGCCAGAAGACTCGCGCCCAACCTTCCTTCCGCAATCGGTGTTCCTGGCCGTAGGGAACGCTCGGCTGCGTAGATCTGATGAAATAGTATATTGCACGCAAGCCTGTTTCTGACGCACCATTAATCAAGCAATTTGGCGATAGCTCCCTAACTACCAAACGAGGTCATCTACGACTGAAATACGATTAATAGTTTACAAGCACACACTGCACCTTCAGTAGTGGAAATAGTCACACAGTGTTATTCCACTATACTTTGACTGCGTCTCGAGAAAAGAAGGTTTACACGACTGCACCTCTGCATCAATGCATTAAGCTTATACAACTTGCATGACATTAACATTGTACACGCTTCCAACCATCTTGAACGGTATTACTTGGCAGTTACAGCAGCAGCACCTTCAAGCCCTTCATTACAGGAGCTGCAAGGCTTCCCAAGCAGCCTGTCCCTCTCCGTAGGCAGTAGTTCACCTGGCATATCCGAGCTGTTGCGTGTGATGCCGACAGCGCTGCGTAGCCGTCATGCTTGCGTCGGCCGTAGCCATTGCTTTGCTGGGCTTCGGCTGCATTATCTTGGCTATCACAAGCTGGTTGATATGGAGGAGTCGTGCTCAAGCACTCAAGCAGAAAGCTGGCCAGGAGGCGGGCAAGGACATGGAAAATCTCATATACCAGTCAGCTTACACCACGGGGTCATCAGCATGCACGACTGCGAGGAACACTACAAGCATTGTGGACTGCAAGGAGATGGCTTTTGTCGTTACCGGCAAGTCCTCTGCAATCCACCACATCCTAGCTTACCGCTGCTCTGTAGCGGCCTTACTCCTTGTCCGGTGATCATGCACGGATCATGTCTTCGTCCTTCCTCACTTCTGCAGATATTGAAGGATCAACTCAGCTTTCGGTGGCAGGTCGCGCGGTGTACGACCAACTGCTTGCGATCCACGACCAACTAATGCGAGAGGGAATCGCCAAATTCAACGGGTGGGTCCATGCTGCATGGTTTAATTGCGAGTGAATTTCCTGGCCGTGTTGGGTATTACATTATCGGCGTCTCTTAACAAGAAGAGGCAACCTTTTCTCTCATAGCTGCTCGCCAACGAGGAGAAAAGCTCCTAGGGCAGCCTTTCTTCGCTTCAACACGTTTAAGAGTTCGACAGTAATTTCCCCGCTGCTCTAGCAGCGACAGCAATGATCTATCTTCGGGGGGCATGTTGCGTAATGTTCTAATTACGTGGACGTTTAAAACCCTAAACAGCATAAATCCGAAAGAATTAAAACCCGAAAGACCTGTTACACTAAACTCCAAGCAGAGGAAACTGCGCGACCGCTTTGGGGCGCCCCAAGAGCGCGTGCTGCCGTACCAGTGTCACCCCCCTGGGGCCCAGGACTGATGGTGGCCTAGCACACGTTGAGAATCCTGCGCCGGCCGAAACCTGCGTGGGCTACACGCCACCCACAGTATATTTGTACGGAATGTCCCACGCAGTGCTGTTGCATGGGCACGTGTACATGTACGGCACCTGCAAAATTGTGTACGAATGATAATAACCCTACAGCCCGACAACACGCGCGGAAGGATTTCGGCGACCTAGGCGAGCCAAGCAACAACCAGGGTTATGGGGAATATTTCCAAATATAATCTATAACCTATTGCCTGATGTTGATTTAGGCCAAAACTACCCAAGATTTGAAACAGATCTATCATTGCTCGATCACTGAACGACGATTTTAATCTAAGCAGTGAAATTATTTTGTGTGGGCGTTTTTCGGTGCGTTTGAGATAGTTGGCCGCGAGACGAATGCTAGAAGCCGAAACGCCGAGCTTGCAAATGGCGGGCGAAGGAGGCGCCAACAAAGCTGCAGTGATTGTCGCGGTGGCATGTCGTGCCAAGTCGTTGAGTGGCTCTGGGCGGCCGTTGCCGAATAGGACTACAGATGCAACCTAGGAAACCTAGGAAAAGGTTGATGTCAAGTCCTGGCTTACACAACCTGTACAACGCACAGATCATGCAGTTACAGCTCCAATAGCAGACGAAATGATGCGATGCGTATGCGATGCGGTTCTCATTCATGAGCCCGTAAGGCAGCAGCAACCAAGAGGAAGTAATGTACGCACGTAAGTAGTCTTGACCCAGCCCTGCGTGAGGCCGCATCAGGAAGGAAGGAGAGCTCCCCGGATACCAGTACGATTGCAAAAGCGCGCACGCAAACTCTACATACATTTTGCATACTTTCATTCATTATGTGGAGGCCCTGCGGCAAAGCTGCTTTTGGTGCTTTTGGAGCCTCTCGGTTTACGCGCTGCGGCGCTGCACTCGTCCCTTCGTTGTCCGTCCGTTCCCGCCCATTCTAGCCATGACGATCACCAACTATTTAGTCTTGGGTATAAGTTGTGATGCATCTCCTTTTACGGCGTATATCTTCGGGGCAGGAAACGGTCTTTGCAAAAGCACGTTTAAACATACTGGCCCAGTGCCATGGTTTCGCTTAGCGCTTTAGGCAATTCGATGGATTTACTAACAGAAAATGCTTATAGGCTCAACGCCTCTGGTAAGCCTTGCCGCCGGAGGCTGACAGCGGCAACATGGCTGTATAATCCAAAACACTCGCCACGTGCCTGAGACCATGATGAGCATGTACATGATCAGGATGAACTTATAACTTTACTGGATACGTGACTCGATTGCTTACTGCAATCCAGCATTTTAGAATGTCGGAAATGTTGTTGATATACCTACCATATCTACCATCACCATAGGCATCAGAGCTGGTTGATACCAGAATATCATCCAGAAATCATACATAACTGCAATGCGCTCATTACGACAAGGAATTTTGGGTTTGGGCTTGTTATGCATGTCATGGCCGTGATGATACAACTGTTTGCCGCAATCTTACAACCCCAAGGCGGATCATCCTACAGATGCAATAGCAAGCTTATAATTATTACTTCATTTGTGCTGCATGCGGGACCTCGATGTGCAAAGCGTCTCGCTCGTCCTTTCCCCGCACTGCACGCTCGGTTGCTTCCTAACTATACACATTTCGCCCGCTCGCCTGTGCCTCACAAGGAAAGGCTCTCACTCTCGTTATATAACTTTGACAAATCTTGTATTCATTCTCAAGAGAAGTGCCTTGACTCGTTCAGTCTTCCTGCATCTGCGCGAATCGCGTGTGCTGTACCAGAAACGACTGCAGGACCGTATCGAAAACGAACGTTGCTCGTAGAGAGAGATCTGCGTGTGCTTGGCATGTGCATGTGCATGCCCCGCGATAATACCTGAAACCCTGTTCTCTTCATTTCCCTTGATCCCTCCTCTCCTTCTCCCCCTCCCGCCCTGCTTCACAGGACCCAGATAGTAACGGAGGGCGACAGCTTCCTGGTGGCCTTCCACGGTGTGGCTGAGGCGGTGGCCTTCTGCTTGGATCTGCAGTTCAAGCTGCTTGACACTCATTGGCCCCGAGCCGTGCTGCGGCTGCCGGGGTGCCAGCCGGTCATCAATGCCGAGGGCGACGTGGTCATGCAGGTATGAGAGGAAAAAGGTTGCTGGAAGGAAGGGTGCGCTGTTGGCGCCGGGTGGGGAGCTGTGGCTTGCAGGCGGAAAAGGCTATGTGATGCGATATGCCGTGGCTGGGCTAAGGACGTGGGCGGGGAAAGGACGGGGGACCCGGGCAGCACCAAGGCTGTTCTCCGGAGGGGTCTGTGGAGCCCGGTCTCTGGTGGGAAGAATGCGTCCCAAGTGGCGTTGAAGGATCCTGGGAAGGAATTCTACGGAAACCCCTAACCCTATGTATTTAGCCCAGCTTGCTTATTCACTGACCTTAACCTCTTGTCCTGCTTCATTTCCACCCCCCCGTTCTCATCGCCTCCCATTCCCATGGCCGGCGGGCCCGCGGGTCCAACGCGGTCCTTCACTGGCCATCAGGGCCCCCGGGTTCGAATGGGTGTCCATTGGGCGCTTCCCGGCCTGGTGGCCTGCCGGCCGCACGCACTCACCAAGGCGCCCATGATAGTCGGCATTGCGGTGTCCATAGCCCAGGAGGTACGGCATGTATGTATATGTAATGACGTGCTAGTGTATCGTACGACATGGCACTAGGTATGTAAAATGCGGCTTTGCCAGAGGGTTAAGCGAATGGCATGGCAATGCAGCGGCAAGGACTGCAAAACATGTGGCGTGTTTTTGCGTGTGTGTGTGCATCGGTGACATCTTTGCCGCTTCGGCGCAGCGCCGTCATCGTATCACCCTAGTAGCACCGTCTGCAAGAAATGGTGGGTGGTGCTTGAAGGGATCTCACGGGATCGCCGGTGCTGTCTGCATAACCCAAACCAAAGGCCACTAAAGGGCCAAGCAAAGGGCCACTAAGGCAAAAGACCTGAACCACAACCGGCAACCCTCCTACATGCAAAGTCTCATCACCAGGCAGCACTTGGGCATGGTCTCCAAACGGGGCCCGGATGGGGAGCGGAAACACACGGCCACCTCTTTAAGCACCAATCATTGGGACCCGCACCCCGCGGACGGCCCAGGGCTGCTAAAGGCTGGCACGAGGGCTGATGGAGATCGCGTGCCAGGGCAGACCGGCAAATCACGCATGCACCCGGCCCTAGACCGAAAGCATTTTTTCCGTCTAAGCTGAGATCATAGTAGAGCGTACCCTGACGCACAGAACCGGCCGGTGAGGGCTCACTCCTCCATATTGGGGTCGGACAACACAGGCCGTCACGCACGAGTCAGGTGACGGCGCTGCACAGAGCAACATCCTCTCAACGTGTCGATATTTTAATTCTGTCTGCGTAAACGCCGATTTGACCCAATTTGGACTTGGGTAGCCCGGCTTTTCATGGGTTTGAATGGTTGCCTGTAAGCCGGATGCGTATGAGCCAGGGCAGCGCCACCCGCGACGTCAGGTAATTCAGATGCCCGCGATGTGCCCATGTACCTGCCCCCATCTCTCCTGCCACACCCAGCCACACATTCCCGCCCATCCCACCCATCCATCCTCAGATTAGCGATGCGGCCCACGGTGGTCAGATCTTGCTTTCCCAGGAGACTTGGAGCAAGCTCCGAGACCAGATGCCCCGTGCCGGTTTTCCCATCGTACGGCGCCTGGGGCTGTTCCAGTTGGCTGCGGAGGAGGGCAAGCCGCGTTGGCTGTACACAGTGGACGGCTCGTTGCTGCGGCCGGTGCGCCGGGAGATGCCGCCGCCCCGGAAGCTGGTGCAGCTGTGGCCACCGCAAGGTTAGAAGAAGGGTGCGGGCTGTGGGTGCTCAGCGGGGTTCGGGTAGTGGAGTCAGCCAAGGAAGGACGTTGACTCGGATGACATGACATGACATGGCATGACCTGCTAAAATGGAGCGGCCGGGGACGTTTGGTTCTGGGGCTGTGCAGGAGCCGTGATGGCGCGAGACTGGGGTCTCTACGCCATCGACCCGCCCGCACCAGTACCCGGGGGCTCGGAGGAGCTGACATTCGTGTCCCTTCGATTGCGGCGGCCTACGAGGCGGCACCGCGGACGGCGCCGCCGCATCGCTAACCCGTCCACACATCGCTGCCAGGTACGGAGTACACGGCATCCGCAATTACGGCACGACAAGTACGGCACAGTGCGTATCGTGGGACCGGCATGCCGGGGAAAGATGCGTCAGCGTGTCATCCTTTGCGTGAGGAAGCGTGCATGTGTGTTTTGCCTCTCCTACGCCTCCCTTATCCCCACCTTTTTCTTCACAGCTAAGACTGACCTCTTCCTCTTCCTCCGCCATTGTCGCACTCGCTCAGGTTCCTAGTGGTGTACTGCTGGTACTGCAGCAGCTGTTCGTACAGCTAGCGCAGCAGTTCGAGGGCTACATGTTTGGGTCGGATGCGCTAACGGACCGACTGGGCTACTTCACGTTTGCATTTACAAGTCCTGCAAACGCTTTGCGCTTCTGCCACACCGTGCAGGTTGGAGTGAACAGGGGTTGAACTGAGGGCCATTTATACAACGACGTGTCTATACAGTGTAGTAATGTTGCGATTAACACCGGTGACCCGATCAGATGAATTATACTGTGTACAAATAATTTTGTATTCATTCTACTTCCTTGTTTTTATTTCTCCTTCTTTCATTCTCATTCTCATTAGAGCTGATAACAAAAAATGGAATTGGGTCACGTGCGTGCAGGTGTGCCTGATGTACCACCGCTGGTCGGACGCCACTGCTGAGTATTTCGGTCAGACAGTCATTGGCATCGACGGGCGGCTGGTGTTCAAGGGGCCCCGCGTGGCTGCTTCCGTACATTGCGGATCCAACTACGACATTATGCCAATAGCATCGTACCACCCTACTGCAGGTACTGATGTTCCTTCGAGTTTCTTTCCGGTTTCTTCCTGCCTCGCCATTTTAGTTCCCAGCTCGAATTGTGAACGGACGTGTCTGGCGATAAGCTTGAAGTTGAGACGAGGCAAAGATGACCCTTGCAAGCAGCAAAGCGGGACAGGCAGAGAGAAGCCGAGGCGAATCCATGCAAGCCCGTGTTAACCAGAGGCGAACAGCCGACCCTCATCACTTACTTCCTTTCCCACGAGCACCAAAGGCAAATGCGAACCACCTTCGTCCGTCCTCTCCGATACCCGTTCCCTCCGATGGCCTCATCACTTTTTTTATCTCCCGACCAGTTCCTGGGCGTCAAGAAACTTGAATTTTGTCTGCTGAGTGTTTGCTTTTTCTTACACATATCGAATGCACGCACATGCCCGCTGCACTGCAGCTGCCGGTGCGGATTACTGTGGGCCGGCGGTCACCCTGTCACGGGCCCTAGCTGACGCTGCGCATGGAGGACAAGTTCTCGTCTCGGAAGAGGCATGGCAGGGCGTCCAGGACCTGCTGCAGGCCTTCCCCAGTGCCATGTACACTCTCAACCTGGGTCTGCACATCGTCGCGGACGGCTTCCAGCGCCCGCGTTACATCTACGAAGTAAGAGTTGGCTAGGGACCAGAATTATGCTAGTATACAAGCTCCCTGTGGCCAAGTGGGGACCGGCCAGAGGGGCCACTGACCAGTCAATACCTGCATATCGCCGGGTAACGGTGCTCTCTCGCCGCCTTCCCATTCCGATACTTGCATGCACACAGTTGGGCAACCTCAGGATGTAGGGGGGGCTTTGGCTTAAAAATTTGCCACAAATGTAATAGATAAGCGGGGATGACTGCTGCTGGATCTTCTGAAGCTGGATCTTCTGATTCTTCGTCTTTCATCATCACCCCCTCTCCCCCTCCCCGGCTGTTAATTCCTTGTTTCTTTGCGTATGATTCACCTCTCGGTCTGGTCGCTTGTAAGCAGCCACTCAGCCGAATAGAAACGATGATTTTTCCAATCGCTTCCCCTCCTCCCTTTCCCAACCGGTGTGGGCGGGATGGCGGCGGGTTCATTGCCTACTGCAGATCATGCCCACGCTGCTATCAGGCCGCTCCTTCAAGCCCCCCAACACGTTGCAGCAACTCGAGCTCGGCTACAGGGAAGCACCCAGTGTGCACGAGCCCATGACAATTGTGTTTACGAAGGCGAGTTTGGGGCTGGAGGATGGCCGGCGGTGTGGCCAGAGGGGTTTGGAGCTCTGCGCTGACGAACCGAAGCACCCAGCGAGGGACAGACCCTAAAACCCCAATATCTAATCTCGATGGAATTTTAAGGACCCGGGTCGGGGCCCTGTGTTACTCGCCACGTCACTTCAGCGCGCCCCATTGCACGCACAACACCTCTTTTTTCGTTCTCCTTTCTTTGCTGCCCTTTCGTTCGCTCTGGCGGCAAGCTCGCCGTGTTTATCCTCTGGGGCGTCGGTTTGCTTTTGCCCTGCCGGGGCCTCGCTTTTTCCCTGGGGGGCCCCTAACGTTGGCCTAGCTGCCGCAATGCACCTTTTTGCCCCTTCCGTCTTCTCATCGATGGAAACTGACTTCCTCAGCTCCTTCAGCCCCCCTTCCCCATCGGCATACGTACCCCTACAGTGCACCGACCGGGCAAAAGGCACAGGCTGGCGCACTCTCCAATTCACCGCCTAGGGACCCCCTCAGGCTTTTACGTATAACCCCGCACGTGTCTGCGGAACTTGTAGCTTGTAACTCTCCTTATCCGTGATTACAATCCACAGGGGATTATACCTAGTTAGTTGACCGTTGCTGTCGCCCGCCGCCTCCTGCAACATCAGGTTGCCAAGCCGGCCGCGGTGGCGCGTGCTGAGGCCAGCGCCGGTGATCTGTGTGAGGACCAGGTGCTGTCGGCCATCACTGCTTTTCAATTGGGGGTGGGGCTGTACAGTGCACTGGCTCGCAGCCTGCTGTCCGCGTACGGCGGCTACGAGTGTAAGGAACCCGAGCCGGGCAAGTTCACCATGGCTTTCGGGTGTGTATCAGCGTGGCTGGTTGGGTGGGTGGGTGGGTGGCTGGGTGGGGGGTTTGGTAGGGTGAGTGGAAGGCTAGCGGTTGGTGGGCGGGTGGGGAGCGGGTTGGCGGGTGGACGGCTTGACAGTGATTGCGTGAGCTGGTGATTGCGTGAGCGGGTGGATTTACCACATGGTTCACACCAGGTCCGCCAGTGCATATGTGATGTGATGTGATGTGATGACGGACCAGATTCGACGTAACCGTTGTACATACATACATACATACATACATACATACATACATACATACATACATACATACATACAAAGGGTTACAAACGCACCAACCCACACACGCTCCTCCTCCTTGAACACCACCATACCTTTGCATGCTGTACTGCCATCACGGCTCCCCTAGTCGACCTAGAGCTCCGATGCCCACTAGTAACGGAAAGGTAACAAGCATGGTGTCAGCTTGCTTGAAGCCGGAGAAATCTCATGCCCACACGTCCTCGCACGCAATATAATTGCAGGTGCCTCAACGACGCCATCGCCTGGTCCTGCCACTTACAGAAAGGGCTCCTACAGATTGCCTGGCCGCCGGCACTGCTCCAGATGGCTGAATGCCAGGACCAAGTGGGCACACAAGGGCAGCGTTTGTGGCGAGGTCTGCGAGTGCGAGTGGGCATGGCATTCGGCTACATCAACGTCAAGAAGCCTATGAACACGGGCCGCGCCGACTATTTTGGAGAGCTTGCAAACACCGCTGCACGGGTAGCCGCTCTCGCGGCTCCCGGTCAGATTCTGGTGGAGTCCTCCCAGGTAGATATATAGTGGAGTCCTCCCAGGTAGATAAATGTGCGTGTTAGACCTTCTGGAGTTGCGTTACTCTCCAAAGGTGTAACCTAGGGGCCCACACAATCCGGAGGTCCAAGGGCCAGTCCAGGGCTGTCCGAAAATAGATAACATAAAATGTATGCATATCGGTAGGTAGCTAGGTAAGGTGGTTAGGTAGGCAGGTAGATAGGTAAGGTAGATAGGTTAGGTAGATAGCAAGGTAGGTAGGCAGCAGGGTAGGAACCCATACTAGTCATTGCGCCGCGCCTGCGACCGCCACAGCCAGCTGCCCAAACTCCTAACAATGCCGTACATACATTCATGCAAGAGGAGTAAAATGAGGGCTGAGCGGGTGAGGGATTGTGTGCGGTGACCAATACCCGCATACTGGGCAGGCGCTGGAACCAAAGTACGCCTCTTTCACCATCCCCTGCTTACGTGCCGCTGCAGGTGCCCGTGAACATGCCCGACGGCTCGCCGCTGTTGCGTTTGGATGCTCCGACTTACCTTCCTGTAAAGTGGGCCAACCTGGAGGGCCCTATCCTCTCCAACACGTCACAACCCCCTGACGGGGGGGGATCCGCGCACATCCAGCGCGGCAGCGGGGCCGGTCTGGGCGCGAGGCGTTTGGGCCGGGTGCGGCGTGTCAGCTACAGCGCCGGACAGACGGGTGACGACGTCAGCGTCGCGACGCCCTTCCAGCGAGTTGCGAGGTACGGCGCAGTGCGCTGCAGTACGGTGACAGCACATTTTGCACTGTTTTGCTAGTGCTCTTTTAAGCTGTCAAAACTGTGAAATGTACGTCTACGTGTAAGCAACAACGTTATTGATCATGGGATTTGCGAAAATGCAGAGGTGTACGCTGTTGTTGCAGATTTGAGCGGTAATGGATGTTGGTGGCGGTGGCGGTGGCGGTGGCGGTGGAGTCCTCCCGGTCAGCTTGCTGGTTGGGTCGACATTATGCGGCCATGCCGCCCTGTCAGCTGTGTCAAACCGTGAAATGCTCCTGTCATGTCGCTGTGTTGTGCCATCCAATGCCGTACCATGCCGTAACCATGCAGGGTCGGCGGCTGCTCTGGAGGCCTGGAGGTGCCTGGAGGCGCGGTGCAGCCGCCGGGCCATCCCACCAGTACCATCAGCGGCGACAACCACAGTCCACTACTTTCTTCGCTGCCGGGTCCCTCGGTGACCGCTACGGCGGGGAGCAAACGGCGGCAGTCGTTGTTGGAGGTGACCTCCCGCTCCCTGAGCGTCGGGGCGCAGCACTTGCTGTCGGCAGGGCGCAAGTTGCGAACGCGCTCGGGCGATGGTGTGGACGCAGCTGCAGCAGGCAAGGGGAGATGGAGTGGGAGCGGGAGTACGTTAGGAAAGGAGAGCAGGAGTGTGCGTGAGGGGCCCCGCCCAAAAATAGAAGCAATAATATATAATACCGGTACCTGAGATTACCAAAATGCATTGGCCAAATGTACTACGGAATTAATCTATTATTTTATTGACTCGTCGTGTGTTTTATTTGTCAGGTAGGGGAAAAGATTAATGACGGCTGTCGAAACAGTGACTATACGAGAGAGGATGGGGGCCGGCTACGAAGCCCTAAGGCGCGTAGGGCGGGTCTTCCGTTACAGGGGCCGTCCAAGCTGGGGGCCCTCCAGAGTTCTGTTGGGACTGTGGGCGCGGGTCTTTCCTCCCTCCCTCTTCCCTTTTTTTTCTTCCCCTCCCAAAGGGGCCCTGCCTCTTCCCCAGAACTTCAGTCCTAGATTAGCAACCTTAGGTAGGATGTTGCTTAGGTCTTTGTTTTGGTATTGTCATCCTTTCCTTCCCAACTCCCCGGGTCCCTTCCCCTCGTTCCCCAAGCTCCCACCCGCGCCCCTTTCCAAGCTCCTATTCAAGCTCCCACCCGCGCCCCTTTCCAAGCTCCTAATCAAGCTCCCACCCGCGCCCCTTTCCAAGCTCCTATTCAAGCTCCCACCCGCGCCCCTTTCCAAGCTCCTATTCAAGCTCCCACCCGCGCCCCTTTCCAAGCTCCTATTCAAGCTCCCACCCGCGCCCCTTTCCAAGCTCCTAATCAAGCTCCCACCCGCGCCCCTTTCCAAGCTCCTATTCAAGCTCCCACCCGCGCCCCTTTCCAAGCTCCTATTCAAGCTCCCACCCGCGCCCCTTTCCAAGCTCCTAATCAAGCTCCCACCCGCGCCCCTTTCCAAGCTCCTATTCAAGCTCCTATCCACGCCCCTATCCAAGCTCCTATTCAAGCTCCTATCCCGCGCCCCTTTCGGCAGGCTGATGCTCAAACACCGAGACGCAGCGCCTTTCCAAGCTCCTATTCAAGCTCCCACCCGCGCCCCTTTCCAAGCTCCTAATCAAGCTCCCACCCGCGCCCCTTTCCAAGCTCCTATTCAAGCTCCTATCCACGCCCCTATCCAAGCTCCTATTCAAGCTCCTATCCACGTTGCTCCCCACGGCAGGAGGATGCTCAAACACGGAGACGCAGGGCTGTGGGCAGCAGCAGGTAGAGAGGATCAAACTCAGGGCGCTGGGGAAGTTTCTGCTGCGCGGCCTTGACAATCCCAAGGTTCTGTACCAGGTAAAACAACGATGGCAGTCCCATGACGTTTTTTTTTTGCGTTTTTTGCGCTTTACTCTCCACTTGTTGTCGTGTGTGCAGCAGCACAGCAAGGGCATATAGCCTTAAGCCCCACTGGCAGTGATCACGAATTTGTTTTGAGTTGTAAAGATTCTGCATAAAGTACTTATATATTATTACGATATATGTCGACATAATATGCGGCCGGCACTTCCCCTTGTCGTGCGTGGTCTTTTTCACCCTCCACATGTACCGTACAGGCCCTGCCAGAAACCCTGTCGGAACGCGTGTATCCCCTGGCCAAGGAAGCTCTTGTCAGTCTGCAAGATGCCGCTTGCGTCTCCACCCGCGGAGATCGATCCATCCGCGGCGGGCTGTTGGGCCTGCTGCGCCGTACGGCGGGTCAGTTCGGGGGCCTTATGGGTCCCAGCGGAGCGGCCCGAGGGACATCCACCCCCCGTGCGAACCACGGTCGGCAGCGAAGAGTGGCGCGCGCGAGCGACGGGACGGCGGGCACGGGCGCGTCCACAGACGATGGGCTGGTGCTTTTGAGGTATGTGGGAGCTGTCCACTTGAGGGGCTCGACAACGTTTTCGTAATAAACCGGACAGCAAAAACATCCTCAGCGAAGCATTATTATACTTATTTTCATTTTTATTTGTTTATTATTAATGTTTTTTGTTGACATTAATGTCACCATTGTTCGTGCATTCCTCAATAGGGTAATCTCGAATTCTATATTATTGAACGCTGGATTGATCTTCACTCAAAGCACATTTACGCGTTAGTCAATCTGCTATCTTCGAGGTGTGCTGCTCATGTTACCATGTTGTTACATGTTTATTTTTTAACAAACAAATATACAAAATGTATTATCTGTACGACAGGGGAAAAATGCGCCACGCGTCGGCCCTACCGCTTGGTGCCCGTACTCCGTCATTTTTGGTGCGAGCTGCCCGGCACCATAGCACCTTCATCATGCCGCCTGCCACCCCGCGGTCTCGCGGAAAAGCATCCGCAGAAGGGAGCGCGGCGGCGGCAGCGGCGCGGCGGCAGCCGGCAGTTCGGACACCGACGGCTGTGAACGTACTCAGCCCGTGGATGAGAGCCGAGGAAACAAGTCCACCAATGGAAAGCGAAGACCAGCCACCACCTCAGCTCGTCCATTGCCGTACCCTAGGCGCGAATGTTTACGGAGACCTGTACGGTACAGTAAGGTACTACAGCACTGGGGGGGTACTAAAGGAGGGGGTCAGCTGTTAAGGGCGCAGGGAAAGACACACCCTGCCGCATACCAGGATATGCACCAGTGAGGCCACGATTAGAGGGCCAACAAGTGCCATTCATTAGGCGCAACTGCGCGCTCTAATTAATCGCCACCACCTCCCACCTCCTCGCCACCACCATCCCACCTCCTCGCCACCACCTCCAACCTCCTCGCCACCACCTCCAACCTCCTCGCCACCACCTCCAACCTCCTCGCCACCACCTCCAACCTCCTCGCCACCACCTCCAACCTCCTTGGTTGGGGCCAAATGAACTAATGACAACCTTTGTTGCTGGATGCGAACCTTCCATGCCTACTAGGGGGATAAAGCTTTGAGGTTGCTTTCGTACGTGTGTTGTACATAATAGGTTCAGGGTTACCGCACGTTTGGGTCATAAACGGCGGGCTATCACACCATTCCTCTTCAATCAGCACGCCAAACACAGTCGCCCTCCACCACGCTTTTCCCCAGGCTTTCCCCCCAGCGTGTGCGGCGCAGCAGCACCTCTCCACGCCGAGGCCAGCTCGCCACCACCAGCGTGCCCCTCCCCTTCCACATCCTTCACCCCGCCAACGCCGCTATTGATCGCAACCGCCAACAAGTCGGCATGCAGTATGATGAGCAATTCCAAAGCACGTACGACTCTGCACATCCGTACTTTGCTGCCGCGCACTTCAGCGATGGGGAAATTGAAGAAGCCGAAAGGGGACGTCTTGATTCGTACATGCTGAGATGCCGACTGTCTTGTACGGCACCAATACCCGAGCCGGAACCGACACCGTCGCCCATGCTACCACCCTCTCTAGAACATTTCAGCCAGCAGCAGCAGCAGCAGCAGCCGGACCGCGGGCAGATGCCGTCATCGATGCCGCCGTTACTGCCGGCCGATGCAGCGCTTGAATATCAGGATGGAACGATGGCCGAGATCGATTCCGGCTTGGAGCAGTTAGAGGTACATGGGTCATCGCGTCCCCTCTACACGGGGACTGCTACATTCAGATCTGTTAGCCCTGCGGCGATTGGAGCAGCAGCTGCTGCTGCTCTGCACGATGCACCCTTGGGCTGTAGCCTGCCTAGGAAACAGCCCACGAAGGTAATCAGGAATCTCGAAAACAACGTGCAAGTTGTTGTAGCTGTCCATGCCGATTGTCCTGCATCATCATGCGCCATCAAGCACGACTAATTAAGCATTGAGTGGCAATTTGCAGCACAGCATCACATAGCAGGGTGCGCAAGAGTGGCAAGAGCGCAAGATGCTGTTTTTAAGTAAGCACGGGATCGATGGCCTACGGGGCCATTACACATACTTTTCACAAACGACTCATACCGTACATGTTGTACACGTGTTATACGTACCGCCGTACATGCCAACATGTGCAACGAACATTGCAACCACTCGTACAGCAGGGAGCTTTTGGAAGCCAACCGCTCACCGGTACTACCCTCACAGCAAGAGTAGACTCCGTGCGGATGCTGCCTGGACCCGAAGGGGCTTCGGAGCAAGAGTTTTCGCTGCCGCTGCCGGCGGCGGCGACGACGGCGGCTGGGTCGTCATTCTATGGCACCCGGACAATGGACATCTCCGCCTCCGTTGACATGGCCGCGACAGGTCACGAGCTCGAAACCTACGGGGCTCCATTTGCAATGGAGCTGCACGAAGGCGACGGCAGTAGCAGCACGAATAGCGGCGGCGGCGGCGGTGGTAATGGTGGTGGTGGCGGCTGCCGAGGCAGCGGTGGACGTGGTGGTGGCCAAGAAGGTGTCCTCCAAAGCGAGGACGACCCCAGCTTTCGGGCGATGCCTGGGCTGAACCGTGGTTGCTATTCACCAGCGTTGGGACTGTTGGCATCCTCCGCAGTGGTCACAGGGCCGTTTGCAGTAGCAAAGTCCCCTTCCGCTGCTGATGCTACTGCTACGGCCGTCACAGCTGGCCTGATAGCTACTGCCGGTATTTCCATTAGATGCCAAGGCGCCGCTGCTGCTACCGCTTCTGCGGTACCGGCGGCGGCGGTGGCGGCGGAGGCCCCGCTGGGCCCTGTGCCAGCTAGCCTGTTGTCACAGGAGGAGTGTGAGCGGCTTCTGGATGTAAGGGTGTCTGCGGATGGCAGCACCACCGGCAGCTGTCCGCAGCAGCAGCTCCAGTCGGGCGCGGTATCCCTCCCATCTGAGGTCCTTCCGGGCATGAGCCTTCTGCCGCCGCCAGGCTATTTCGCTGCTGCCGCCGCCGCCGCGGCATCCCTGGAAGCTGGGGGCTTAGGTGATATCCATACGGCGAGCGCGATGCCAGAGCTGGCGGCAGCCATCGTCGACGGTTGCCGTACCGTAGGGCCACCTCTTGTGGGCCAACACAGAAGTTGTACTGCTGCCGTACAGCCGTACAGCCCTGACGGCACAGGGCTATCGCTGCCGTCGCCGCCACGTTCGGAAGCAATCCATGGGACTGAGGACACGGTTTTCGATCCCACAGACCGTGCAGATCGCACGGCGTGTGGTACACCACCCAGTCCGCAGCGGCAACGACAGCAGCAAGTGTACGAGCAGCCTCTGTCAGGCAGCGCCTCCGTGGCGCTCCTGCCGTTTGCGGCCGTGCGGATGCCGCAGCAACACAGTGGCGACGACGGTGGCGGCGGCGCCGCTGCTGCAGCTGCTTCTGCCGCCGACAACGACACGTCGCGCCTCACGATTGAGCCGTCAAGCAGCCGGCCTGCCGCCCCGAGCTCAGGCCGATGTGTTCCGCCGCCGTCGCTGCCTGCAGAGCTTGAGCCTTGTCTGGCTGCAACCACGCCGATGGGCCCCAGTACGACATTACGCGTCCAGCACAGCGGCCTGCCAAGCCGCTTGCCTAGCAGTTTAACCATCGGCTTAGTCCCCGTTGCAGCCCCTGGCGCCCCTAGCGACTTGAACATTTCCATTCCTCAGAGCATCAGCATTGCAGGTGTGACGAGGACTGTGAGACTGGGACTAGGATTGAGGTGTTCTGTGTGCATTGGTGTATTTGCGGCTGCTGTTGGTATTGCAACTCCGTAACCGTCTCCCTTCTCACTGCCGCTCCGAACTGCTCCTGCTTTAAGCCAAAGATATTAATAAATCTGTTTCCTGATTCCTTACGAGGCAGTCTCCCTCGTGACCTGCACAGTAGCCCACCCGCGGAGCTATGGCACCCCAGCCACAGCGGCGCCAATACCGTCCCAAGACCTCCCCCATACACTCACTACCTTCCTCTCTGCGCCCCTCTCCACGTTTAATCCTCCTCCCTCACCACCACAAAGTCCCCCAAAGTCTCCTCGGCACCTATACCCCTTTCCCTCCCCCCCCGCAGAGTCTGTTAGCCCTCCGAGCTCCAGCGTCACTTCCCGCCCAGCTCCGAGGCGCAAGGCTGCCTCATCATCGGGGCTCAAGGGCATCCTTCTAAACTCACTTACCACATGGACGCAGCGCTCCCTCTTTTTTCGCCCGCGCAAGACGCTCCATCGGGCTGTTGCCTCCGCCGATCGCACCTCCGAGGTGGACCTCCAGGCCGCTTCCGCCGCCGTCTCCAAGTCACCCATAACGGCGCCTGGAAGCGGCGGCGCCGAGTCTTTGCACGCCGCGGCCGCAGCGGAGGCGGCGCCGGTCTCGCTCTTGTCGCCCGGCGGTGCTGGTGCTGAAAGAGCCGCGGCGGCGCAGCCCGGCACGCATTCGGGGGTGCTTTCGGAGCTACGTGTACGAGCGGTGCTGCGGGCTGCCCAGGGGGCGGAGGCGGCTGGCGCGGTGGTGGGACTGGGGGCGGCGATGTCGGAGAACGATGGGGCCAGCGGTTATAGCTGGCAGTCCCCGGGTGAGGTGGGATTACGCTGCACGATTGGCGGTGTATTAAGATGGTCGATTGAAATCAGATTTGAATCTATGCTTGGTTTGGACTTCCTTTGCTGCTAGGAGTTGTGAGGGAGAGGAGATTTGCGCGGCAGGATGGATAGGGGTGGGGATAGGGGTAGGGGTAGAGGTAGGAGTAGCAGTGACAATAGCAGTAGCAGCGGCAGTGGCAGCAATTGGCAGCATTCAGCAGTAGCACTGAAACCAAGTGCCGGCTTAGATATCCGGAGTCGACCTCCTTCGTAGCAGGCCGTAGCAAAATACTTTAAATTATGAGAAAACGGCCCTTTTTAATGACGAAAAAGGGTAGCGGCAGCAGCAGGCCACCAACGACGGTGATGACGATGATGGCGACACTGCAACACCGTTTCATATCCTCAGCATATCCTCAGCATCACCACCACCAGCATCAGCCGCAACAACAACACCATTCTATCGCGCAGGTCTCCCCCCTACCCCTATCCCTATCCCTACCCCTACCTGCTGCTACTACTACTGCTGCTGCCACTGCCACTGCTTCAAGCACAGATCTAACAAAACATTGTTATTTGGGGGGGGGGTCTGCACACCATGCAGGTGATATTGCATGTCGGGATAGCTCCCTGGCCAGGACGACAAGCCCTCTAGACCTAATCAGCGAGACCTCTTCCTCCCAGCAAATCCACATGCACCGGGCAGGCGATGCCCAGCCACCGCCGATGCCGACGCCATCGGTAGCGGTGGCGGTGGGCGGGATGCCAGCATCAGTGCCGACTCGGTCGCCCTCAGGCGCAGCCATAATGTGGCAACGTTTGTGGCTGGGCGGCGGCGGCGGCTCACCCAGCCAATCCAAGCAGCATCATACCAGTGACGGCGACGGCGGCGGCGGTGCAGGTGCAGGTGCTGGCGGCAGCCCAAGCGAGTCCCTGATACCTGACAGCGGCAGCTTGTACGGGCCGTCACGGCGCTCGCGCTCAGTGCTTTTCCCAGCCGTCAGGTCGGCAACAATGCACGAAGGCGCACTGCTACAGCCGGGCCCTGCATTACGGGCTTACCCACCGGTCGGTCCGCGGTCGCCGTCGTCTGCATCGCAAACCGGAGCCACCGCCGTTGAGAGTGCCGCCGCCACCGCCGCCACCACCGCTGCTGCTGACGGGCCGGGCGCCGCACCTTGGCACTTCACCCGCGCCGGCAGCACTGCTCGGTCGGTAGCGGGTATCTTGCGCGTGATACGAAATAAGAAACCCGCAGCTAGCGGCAGCGGCTCCGTCGCTGCCGCCGCCACCGCTGCTGCCGGCGGAGTTGACGGCGGCGTCAACAGCACTCTGGTGTACAGCCCACCGGGAAGCGCCAGGAGCCGGTGGAAGGTGAACGTCCCACCTGGGCGGCCGAGCTTTAGCAGCAGCGCGTCCAGCCCCTGTAGCGGTACTGCCAGTCCGCATGTCACCTTGGGAGGTGGCGACGCGACCGCGGTGAGAGGTTTGACGGACTGCCGGTGTGTACGTGTGTGTGTTGGAGGGAAGGGAAGGGGAGTGTGAGGGGTGTGGCGAGACCGGTGGATCAACGGTGTGGGGAAAAGTACTTCGTAGCGCGCGCATGTTAACGTAAGCGCTGTGAACAGCCGTGGACAGCAACACTAGGGGCGCGTCACCCACAATTTAACACCAGATCCGTCAACAGTAATCGGATTGGGTGGTTGGTTTTGCGGCTGACAACGTCTACCTTGCAGGTGGGACGTTTTCAGCCTCCTTTGCCCGTCGCTGTCACACGCTTTTGGTGCTTGAAAATGAAGGTTTTAGTTCTTCTTAACAAAACGTCCCGGTGTCCAACCCTATGCAGCATGAGTTTTGGAAAGCGCCGCCCTGAGACAGCCACATATGCCATGTTGCTACTCCTCTTAATACTGTTGCTGCTGCTACTGCTGCTGATACTGCTACTGATACTGCTACTGCTACTGATACTGCTACTGATACTCATACTCATACTCATACTCATACTCATACTCATACTCATACTCATACTCATACTCATACTCATACTCATACTCATACTCATACTCATACTCATACTCATACTGCTGCTCATACTCATACTCATACTCATACTGCTGCTCATACTCATACTCATACTCATACTCATACTCATACTCATACTCATACTCATACTCATACTCATACTCATACTCATACTCATACTCATACTCATACTCATACTCATACTCATACTCATACTCATACTCATACTGATGCTGACGCAGGGACCGACCATGACCAACCTTCTGGCCAACGTGTTCGGCAGGAGCCGCCACAACCACCACAGCAGTAGCCACCACCAGCGTCACCATCATCGCCAGCACCAACTACTACAACCGCAGCAGCAGCAGCAGCCCGCCCGCCCAGGTCAAGTCACTAACGCGGGTTTCCGGCGCCGCAGTGCGCACATCGTCCTCAGTGAGGCTGCACGGCTGGTACGACGACAAGGGAGGGAACGAGAGAAGGATTGGGAGGAGGGAAGAAGGGGAGGGAGGGGTGACGAGAGCTCCCCCTGGAGCATCTCTGTAAGGCGGGTCGGTAACAGCGGTTGCAATGGCGGCGGCGGTGGCGGCAGTAGGAACCCTGGCGGAATGGGATTAGGAGGGCAAGCTAGTGATGCACCTGTGGAAGGGTTGGGGTGGGGAACGCCATTGTACATGATGTACAGAGATATTTGTTGGACAGAAGTGTGCTGCCGTCCCAGCGTGCTGGTGCCCGTTAAACATGGCGAAATCGGGCAGTAGTCTGTCCCAGGGAACTTCGATAAGCCCGGAAACTTGCACGCCTGCCAAGCAAGCTGGAATCTCTTAAGAAGGTAATCTATACAATCTGAAATCCAAAAGAAGTTTAAAACCCTAAAACTCTATGGCTTTACCCTGAAAATCCTATTATTCAAACTGAAATGAACTTGCACTAAATCTTAACTTAATGAATCCTCGCTCGCCAGGAGTTGATGCAACGTTCTACTGCTAGCGCGGAGCCGTGTCTGGATCCCGCTGGGACCAATGCCCTGGAAAGTTCCGACCCACAGAACACCTTTGCCGCTGCCGTGGCGCGTACGTACATTGAGCATCGCCGCCAGCAGCAGCAGCAGCAGCAATTGCAGCAACTGCAGCAGGAGCAGCAATTGCAGCAGGAACAGCAGCACCGACTTGCCCGCATGCGGTCCAGCGAGGGGGAGCTCTGGGATGGCGGCGGCGACCTCCTCCGCCCGCACTCCATGCAACAGCACTCAGCCATCACTCAGGCTGACGTCTCCGGTAAGGTCGCGCCCTCCTGGTCTCACGTGCTGCTGCTCACCCAGGCCAACTCGATTAGCCCGGCGCGGCCGCACCTCTTATCTGTTCCGCGCCGTGTCCCCGTTATGTATTTGTGTATGCGTGTGTTTGTGTTTGTGTTTGTGTTTGTGCGTGCGTGATGTTTTTCTCTTGTGTGTGTGTATTAACCCTAAGCCTCCACCCCGTCCAGGGTCACCTTCATGAGCATGATGTGGAGCGTGTTTTGTCGCGTCGTTTTGTCGCGTTTTGTCGTGTGTTTGTTTTGTCACTCCAGGATGCGATGAGCGGCGACCTTGGCCCGGAGCGGGCTCGAGGCCATGCCGTACAACTTGATTCAATATGCTGCGTTTCGTATAGTTTCACATTGCGGTCTGATGCGCATGATTTTATTTCTAAGAAGCTTCAATAACACCATGTCGTACGGGGCTACCCTACAACAGGATCCCTTCCCAAGGGAGTTTTGAGCCAAGTCGGGGAGAACACAGCTTTCCCAAGTACCAATGCTAACGGCGGCAGCGCTGCCGCCGCCGCGACCGCCGCTGCCGTACTGCATTGGATGGCCGCGGATCGGATGTCGTCGGCCGCTGTCGCTGCTGCCGCTACCCACCAACACTATTCCCTGGCACCGTCCAGCGTCTCTGACGGCGTTCCCCTGGATGGGGGAAGCAATATTACGACCACTTTTATGACCACTGCCGCACCCGAGCCTGCTACTGCTGCTGCTGCTGCTGCCGCCGCCGCCGCCGCTGGACCCGGCCTGGCAGCGGAATATTGCGGCGGCGGGCGCCTGGGACGCACCAGCCTCGGCACAACTACCACTTACTCCCGCACCGGTAGCGCGTTGCTGCTGCCGTCAGGCTCCCTGCCATCGACGCAAGGGGCTTTGCTGGCGTTGCCCAACCCGCCGTACAATCTCAGCCCCGGCGGCAGGTCCGTGATGCATGCTGGTGCCGCTACCGCCAGCACCGCCGCCGCTGCCGTACTCGCGTCAGATCCAACAAGTGGCGAGATGCGGTCTGTGGACGAGCTTACACCGCTGGATTTTGGGTTGCCGCCCTTCACACCGCGGCCGGTGCCGTTACCTCCGCAGCCGGCGCCTTTGTTCCGGGGCTCCGGCGCCGCCAGCTCGCCCATGCCCGTATTCGAAAGGCCGTTGTCGCCGCCGCCAGCAGCGCCATCGCCGCCGCCGTCACTACAGAAGCCCGGTCAAATGCTCGTACGTTTGCGAGCCGGCCCCTTGGAAAGCGACGCTGCTGTGCAACAGTATCCGGCGGTACCTGAGCGGCAGCACCACCAACAACATCTACAGCAGCAGCTGCAGCAACAACATGTTGGTTGGCGGGGCGGCGCGACAGCACAGCCTCGGCAGCTAGGCAGGGCCGGTGCAATGGCCGGGGCAGCTGCCAGGAAGACGGTTGGGAGCCGCGCCGCGTCAAGCGTGGCTTCGCCGCAGGTATGTGAAGCGAACACGGAAGCAAGCCTTTATCGTATAGGACCGCCCACTGCATATGCTTCAGATTGAAAACAACTGTTGTCGCAGCGCAGCTCGCACCTGTGAAAGCCCCCGCCCCCTTCCCCCCACGTACACTATCCGCGCTTCCCCCGGCTTCAAGTAGCGTCCGCCTCTGGTGCATCTCGCCGGCCCTCCATTCTTACGACGGCACGTGCTGTGTCGTACGTTCCGACGCAGGCCTCCGGGAAGCCGCTCCCAGTAGTCGGCCCTAGCGCGGGGGGAGCCCCCGACGCCGCCGCCGCTGTAGCAGCAGCAGCACCAGCAGGCGCTTGCTTGGCAATTAGCTCATCCGCAGCGGACCTGACCTCGACAGCTTCCCAGGGACTCATCGTCACGGGCACATGGTCTCATGCCGCCCAGGTCAGCCCTAGGTCATCTGAGGTGATGACTCGGGTGGCGGCTGTAGCCGGTCCTGCGACGGCGCAGCAGCAACAGCAGCAGCAGCTATCGCCACCTGTCGCCATGCGGACCTTGGAAGATAGCGGCGGTCGCTGGGACACAACCACATGCCCATCGACGCTTTCCACGCCTTCGCCTCTGCCTGCTGTCTACTATCCAGCATCCTCTGCCCTCGCCGCCGTTGCTGCCTTAAACGGGCCAGGCGGTGCCGCCGGCTCATCCGCTACCGTACGACTGAGCGCCGCGACGATGGGCGCCGCCATCCCGCCGGCTGCCGGATGCGTGAGTTCGGTGATGAACGGTAGTACGGCATCCATGGCGCCAGCGCCGTTGGCTTTGTCGGTATCGGCATCAGGCACGGCATTGGCGATGCCGCCAGCCCGCCAGCGGGCGGCTCGTGTGTCGGCCCCCAGCGGACCTCTTGACAGCTTTGACACGGACTCGAGCTTTGCAGCGACGGAAGCCGGAATAACATTCGACGTGGCACGGACTACGGAATACCGCACTGACGGGCTGCTGGTGGCGCAGCTGCGCGCCGCCGCGGCAGCAGCTGCGGTGAATGCTGCAGTAGTCGCCGGCACGACTGATGGCGGTCGTACGGCACTGCGCGGTGGCGTCGGCAGCGGCCTCCGCGGCGCCAGCGGTGTGGGCATCGCCAAGTTTGGACCTGGTCGTCGAGTGGCAAGCGTGGCGACTCTCTGCGGCGCTGTTGGCGGCGGCGTCGGACAGCATCATCGTGGCCCACGGGTCATTGAGCCGGCCCTCCCGGGGCCGAGCCATCCGCTGTACTACAACGCGCCCATGACGGAATGGAACGAACCCGAAGCCGTCGCTGCCGTCACCGCAGCCGCCGCCGAGGCCGCCGCCCCAGCACAAAACAGTGGTACAACACCGTGGCGCGTAGCCGCGTTTGGTCGTAAGAGCGCCCGGCGGCTCGCCGCCGCCGCCGCCGCCGCCGCCACCGCTGGGCAACAACAGCCGCAACAACAACAAGACCAACAGCAAAACCAGGGGACGCAAGGCACCAGTGCCGTATCCGCCGCAGCTCCGCCGTCGCCGTCTCCCAAGCAATCCACTATACGACCATCAGCACCCACCGCCGCTGTCGCTGCCGCTGCCGCCGCCGCCGCTGCCACGACAGGTCCTGCGCTGGCGACCTTGCTGGTAAACCCGGTGCCGGACCCGCTTGCAAAGTCTCAATCCAGCCGTACATCTGCTCCGACAATGTCCGGCCACTACTTAGCTTCCGGGATGCTGCGAGCGCATGTGTCGGCGCCGCCGCTGGTAATGCCAGCGTCACCGCTGACGTCGCCCCTGCAGGTCCCCCTGCAAGAGCCTCAGCAGCAATACCAGAGCAGACTTGACCGTGTCGCACCTGCATCATCTTCACCGACATCGGCGCAGCATTCACAGAGGATGCCGCTGCTACTTGACGAGGACAGAGTCTGCCAATGGATTGCTGTCCAGGGTCTTGCAAGCTGGCATGGCCGGCCGTCGGATGCGTGTACGGACGAAGGTGACGGCGGCGATGGCGGGCGCCGCGATGGTGGTACGGCTGTCGGTGCTGTCAACCCCTGCAGCTTCCAGGCCCCCATCATCTATCATGGAGTACGCCATGCTCTACAACAGGAGCAGCCACCGCAGCAACTGCAGTCGCCGTCGTCGCCGCTGCCGCCAGAGCTACAGCCGCCCACAGAGCCAGCCGGTCAGCTATCACACAACGCCCGCACGTCGCCAGTCCTACCACCGTACAGCAGCCGGAGAGCTCGTGAGCAGTTAGAGCGAGACTTCAACAGCTATGCCAGCGATGACGTAGGTGACGCCACCGCGCCCCGACCGCGAGATAGAACCGGCGTTGCCCATGGGCCTGGTGCTGCTGCCCGCCGTCTGCCGCCGCCGCCGCCGCCGCCGCCGCCGCCGCCGCCGCTGGTGCTGCCAACCCAAATGGTGCTGGAGGCCGACGGCGGCGGATTTCACACATCCTCCCCGTGCCTGCCCCATCAAGACGTCCCAGGCCCCTCCCCTCTGAAGCGGTATCGGGAGGTTCTGGACGACGGTGTAGCTGGGCAGCACTCGCCGGTGTTCCGCCAACACGCGGCCATGCCGTACTGCTCGCGGCGATCTCGTACATCACAGGCGGAGGACGGCGGCGGGGTTCCGGAGGATTCGGAGTACACGGTGAGATGTTGGGGATGTAGACGAAAAGAGCCGCAGGCGCGCGTCTAATGGTGCTCCAGAACCGTATTATTTGTGCGGTGCCCTGTGCACCATCACCTCTTTCATTTCGAGGTCATGGATGTTGAGCTTGTGACGGTACCCAAAGTGAACGGGGGTACGTGCCTCTAGGTCTTGGCCTGGCATCCCGCGGCGCTAAGTGGCGGTTCCCATCCAGGGTTCGACACTGACCTTCCTGAAACTTGCGGGCTCCCCCGTACCTCCCAAATTTTCCTTACGGAGGGGCCCCCGTACCAGGCTCCTGTACCGGCCGAAAACCTTACGGGGGCCCCCGTAACCCCCGCAAAACCTTTACGGGGGCACTGTCCTTGGCTGAAACGCTGTGGAAAGTGACGCTTTGCATTTTTTTGCCCTGTAAGTCGTTGTTTTCGTTATTTTCTCGCGCTTCTTGGAGGGCGGTGGATTAGGAGGCCCTTGGTCACCTCCTGACGACTCATTGTCTGGCATCGCTGGATGTTACAGACCAGAAGCTATAAAAGTATTATGAAAAGTGTAGTTAAATATTGCAGTATGAATTATGTCTGCGAAGTGTGTGGCCTTATCCTTTATATGGTCCGTCCTCTCCCCTACAGGGCCCCGTACGGCCTCTTATAAATCCTTAAAATCCTTACGGGAGCCACCGTAACCGGCCTTCGGCCGGTCCGGGGGCGGCCCCGTACGGGGCGCTTCGCGCCCCAAAATCCTTACGGGAGCCACCGAAAAGTCCTACGGGCCCTGACGGGGATACCGAAAAAAGGCCAAAAACTTACGGGCCCCGTACGGGGTGTCGAACCCTGTTCCCATCCCCTCACCCCATGCCCCCTCCCCCTCCGCCCGTCCAACACAGAGCCTGAGCGCCATTTTGTTGCGGACTCAGCAGGAGCTCACTGCACAGCTCGCTCGCAGCAGGTCTCCTGAGGTACGACACAGCAGAGGCATGTACGGCATGTACGGCAATACCGCTCCTGGATGGTGTAAACGACATCATCTTAAGGGATGGGTGCCTGGGGGAAAAGGTTTCTTTCGAGAGGGGAGTGCTGAGGGGAGGGGTGCTGAGTGGAAAGCCCGGCTTGAGGGAAAATTTCTTTTTTCCTAAGATTAAGGGGATCCGGATTCGGGATTCAGGATTCAGGATTCTTTGGGGTCCGTACGCCAATCCACTGAAATAAAAGTCCATGCGCGTTTGTTCGGGTCTGACCAGCGAAGGTGTTGCTGGATAGAGCTGGGCAGCTAAACAGCGCAGTAGGGAGGACCGCCCTGGCACCGTTTCGAAAACCCACACAAATTCCAAACTGTCATGTATGTCGTACTGTGTTTTCCCCTCACATCCGCGTTACCATTCATCAAACCACTCATGTCCACGTAAATTTCCATTTGCAGGAGGCTGCCAGGATATCGCTCATTTTGCAGGCCATTCTGCAGCGGCCAAGCCAACGCGCAAACCCCCCTGCGGGGCCCCAGGCAACTGGGGATGTGCACGTGGAGGGGCGGCTAGAGGCCCGCTGGCCAACCGGCACCACATATACCACAGTCTGGAATCCTCTGCACTCGACGTGTGGCGAAAACGCGCTGCGGCAACCCCAAGACGCATCTTCACTGCAATTGCAGCGGCAGCTGCAGCAACAGCAGCAGCTTCAGGACCAGCAGCAGCGGCAGCAGCAGCGGCAGGAACAGCAGGGCAAGCAGCAACAAGAGATGCGCCAACTGTCATTGTTGCCAACGAACCCAACTGCCCTCCGCACACGTTCTGTGCGCCGCAAGCCCCCGGTGCTGGAAGCGGTTCCGGAGCCGTCGTCAGCGTCGGCTCCGACACCGTCGTCCCCAACGTCCCGCAGCACCTCCCTGGAGGTGGCTCGATCTCCAATTATATCCCACCAGGCGGGGGTTGCGCCCTCGCTTGCCGCTTGCGTAAGAACCTCCCTTGACAGCGACCCACGGGTCAGTGATGCCTCAAGGGTCAGTGACCCACAGGTCACTGAGCCGCGGGTCAGCAGCGCAGGAGTAAGTAACTTTCAGGCCAGCAGCCCGAAGCCCAGTGACCCGCGGGTCGTTATTGCACCGGTCAACGACCTTGACCCGCCTCAACGACCGCACTTACGTCACAAAGCCGAAATCAGGCAGGCATACGGGCAGGGGCCGGGTCCCGAACACCTGCAACCCCAACCCGAGCTGTGCAGCGCTGCGCTACCAGATCGCAGTTCCCTTGAATCCGGGGTGTTGGCGCCGTTTGTGTTGGCGGCTGGGTTTGGCGGCGGCGTCGCCGCGGCTTGCGCCAATGGCGGCACCGTCGTCTCCAACAAGTCCCATACTCCAACGGCCTCACAGCCTACACAGCAGAGCAGAACGGGCCCGCAGCTTGAGAGCCATCCTCCTGCACAAATCCGCGAAACGAGCAGCCTTCCGCGCCGTACCAGCGACGGCGACGGCGACGGCGACGGCGACGGCGACGGCGGCGGCGGCGGCAACAGCAACAGCGACAGCCGCGGTGGTGGCAGCGGCAGCGGTGGCGACGCAGGGATGCCGCGGCATAAACATTTTCCCTTTCATGAAAATGAGCACGACGGGGACACACAATCTAACTCCCTCGCGAAAGGCAACGGGCTTAACTTGGTGCGCAGCCACAAGACAGCGTCTCCTGGTAGCGGCGGCGGCGGCAGCGGCGGCGGCGGCGCCGCAGTCCCCACCGCTGCCTTCGGCTCCCCGCTGCAGCTCCTCTACACTACTCAAAGAAGCAACGCCGCAAAGGTGTACATTCCCAGCTTTGGAGCCTCCGCCGGCGGCGGCGACGGCATCAGTAGCAGTACGGCGGTCTTACAACGCAGCGGTATGTCAGTTCCCACCACAGCCGCCACCGCCGCCATCGCCGTTGCCCCAGCACAGCTTCTACTCATTCGCTCGACGGCGACCAGCAGTAGCAGTGGCGACGACTCCGCTGCTGCATCTGCCGCCACCGCCGCTGTGCTGGCGTCGTCGTCGGCAACGGCAGCCGCGACGTCGCCCTCCGCCGCTGCCCTGCGAGCTCTGAATCGGGCCGCAGGTTCCAGAAGCGAGCGCAGCGGTGCGGGCTCTGTCATCGCGGTGTCTCTAGGAGACGGTCTTGCCAGCTCGCCCGCGAGTTCCAGGTTGGCCGGGCTTGACGGGACCGAGTCCGGATCGGTCGTGTTCATGACGGCAGCGCCGGCACTGGCATCAGTGTCGGACGGCGTCACGCGTCGGCTTACCCGGCGGCATAGCCAGAGCACGGGCGAGTTGGATGGCGCCGCCGCTACCGCAGGAAGCAGCGAGTCCTTGGGCTTTGGGCTCCCGCTGGGCTGGCGGCAGGGCGTGACGCGGCGGCTGAGGCGGAGTAGTGCCGCCGCTGTTGCGGGTGGGCTTCAAAGCGGTGGATCACACTCCTCGAGTTTAGCTTGGAAAGCCGCCGCGGACGCGGCAGCGGTTGTTGGTGGTGACGCGGCGGCTGGCTACGGCATAGGTGGTGGCGGCGACTCTGTTGCCGACGGTGTCGGCGTCCAGGGTTTGGGGCTTGCAGCAGAGGGTCCAGGCGGTACAAGCGCTCAAGAGGATATCCTGCGGCTAGAGAGGGCTGGGCCCGTGCAGGGTGGTGCATTCAGGGTGGGTTCAGCGGCGGCGGCGGCAGTGACTGCTGCTGGCGAGTCGTACGGATTCCAAGGCGCTGTGCAGGGTTCCTCCTCGCAACGCTTGGCGCAGATCTCCAAGGATGCAGACCCCGCCGCTGCCGCTGCCGCCGTCGCCGTCGCCGTCGCCGGCGGCTCCCATGGCACCGGACGTACTTGTGCGATACCGTCTACGCATGCGCTGCCGTACAGCGGCGACACCTTTGTTGGTGCTTGTAGCCGGCGGCGCTCCGGCTCCGGCAACGAAGCTGGCGCTGATGGCGACGGCGACGGCGACGGCGATGCCGCTGCAGATGACGGTACGGATCGCCCCTCGCAAACGGCCTTGTCGTACAGCGAGCGCACGTCAGCACTTTCGCTAGAATCGTCACCGTCCGCCACGGACGGAACCTCCACCACGTATGGCGACCGAGGTAGCGTGACGCGCTTCAGTACTCGTTCGTACTACAGCCACTTGTCGTCGCGTACGGAAACGCTGGAAGCAGATTACCTGAGCTGGCGTCAGCGGCGCAAGGCAACGAGCTCATCGCCCTCCTCCGTCACAACTTCCGTCTACCGCCCCGCCTCCCCCTCCGCCTCCAAATCCATCTCCGCTTCTCACCGCCGTACACTGGCGGTGGATCCGCAGAGTCACCGAAGCACCTGGAAATTCAATTCCCGAGATTCTGCTGAAATTTTCTTGACGCCTTTGGACGACCTGGCCAGCGGCGACGGGACCGGCGGCGGCGGTGCTAGCGCAGCGCTGCTGCATGCTGGCCGCAGTCGTGTTTTGGATGTGAACAGGCTGACGCCAGAACGTTGTTCGTCGATGGCGCCTTCAGACGATGGAGATTACGACGACGGAGGCGGAGGCGGAGGCCGAGGCAGCTACGCGCCGTCAGGCGCTGCAGGCCTGCCGACCCGCGGGTCGTCATGGCGATCAACAACGGCAGCAATGGCAGTGGCGCTGGAGCCGCCGCCGGCTTTGCCGCTGGTGCGCTCACGCCGCCGCAGTAGCGCCGTCATGGCGGCGGTGGCGGAGGCGGAGTTTGAGGCAGATTCCCCCCGGGGGGCGTGAATGGAGCGGTCAGGGAGAGAACTGTGCGATGGGAAGGAGGGGGAGGAGGAAGGAAAGATGAGGAAGAGGACAGGAGGGTAAGGGAGAGGAGATGAACGAAACGAAACGAAACCAGGCGAATAAGGGTGCGGCTGGGGCCTACCACGACCGTTGTGTAATCGTATGGCGGTTCGGAGCCATCAGGCACAGCTCCTTCCCCTCCGCCGGTGCCACAGCTGCCGCCGCCGTAACTGCCGTCCGCGGCTTCAGATCTATGTACACGTGACATTAGCGATGTGATGTACGGCATACACGTCATGCAGCCTAGGAGGACCGGACGCCGACCCGGTAGCGCCCTTGATGGCTTTGCGAGCTTCTTTCTACACGTATACGTACCATCATATCTGTATGGGAGGGAAGTTGTGTATTTGTGTTCGGGGCTGCTTGACGGCCGAGGCAGGCAGGCCGGCGTGGACGATAACGGTATGAACGACTGCCGTACATGCCAGCTCGTCCGAAAGGCCGTGTGATTGCTGCTGTTAAAACGTAAGAAGCTGTTGTATCAATACACAACACGCAGGAGGTGAGATGTGAATGATTGGGGATGAAAGGATCGAGCGGATGCGGACTTCTGGACGAGAGTTTAAAGCGGGGCAAAATAACAGGCATGAGCGGGTGCGTTGTTGAGTCTTAGTCCGCCACCAGGCAACCGGCCGCCTTCCGGACACGGGCCAAACGGAGGGCGATGTCTTCATTGGTTTCCACCTTAAAGGACGAGCTATAAAGCATTTAATGAATTGCTCCGTACATTGATTCGTACAACAGACTCACGAGGGGACCTCTTCATGTTTTGCGGGGCTTCGGACAGTCTAACAAAATTTGGGGGGGCCTGAAAGCCCTCAGCCCCCGGGGGGTGTCTTTTATTGCAACTGGGCGTTTCTACGAGTACGCGGACATTCCAGCGTATGGAACGGTTCGGAAAGACGTCCGCTCCCGGCCGAACTCGGTGCTCGGATGTGCCTCCGTACGGCTACTCTTGGCTATAGCGCCACGCACGCTCTTGAACCTGATCGTGAACATTCGTGGTTTTTAAGAGGACAGGTTGTGCCAGTGCGAGCTTACGCCCTCTTGCATGTGTGCATGTGCATGTGTGCATCTGTATATGTCTGTGTATTGAAGAGATGCCCAGAATTGCCAATGTGTTTTAGCAGGAGACTGATTTCAGCACACACACAGACGTACACACAAACGTTCGGAATGTGCACTGTCCGAGCGCAGCTGGTTGGGCTATTGGTTTATTAAGCAGCTAGCTAGCTGGCAGGCAGGCTTTTAGGCCGCGCAAACGTTTTTTTGACTTCTTCGAGTTCGAATCCTCCTCAGAGGGTTTGTTTGGGACAGTGGCAGCGGCCGGTGGGGTGAAGGAGGTGTGTTTGTGCGGGGAGGTTGCGACCAGTGGAAACAGAAGTCATAGACTTAGTGGAAAAAAATACGGGCGTGCTCGCATGTCCGTACGGCAATACCTGTACGGACAAACATTCGTTTGACGGACGGATGCGGGCCTCCGTGCGTTGAGATCCGTCCTACGTCCCTTTTCATGCTGTGCTTGTATGTGCTTCAAGATGGGTGCCGAGACTACCCTCGGCTTGCCTAAAACGCTGGCCATGTAACGGCTTTTGTTCTTGTCTTCCACAGGTTCGGGTTAGGAGAGGAGCCCTCAGTAAAACCAGCCCGTCGACTGCCGTCATGTTGGAAGCGAAACAAGCTTACTTGCACACCCGTGATGTATACTTTGACGTGCCGGACCCCCCAATCGTTACAAACAGTCAGACAACAAGGACCACCAGGGCCACACAATCAAGCCCGTGTTTTTACCCCTCCTGCACTGCAAACGTGCACCTAGAGTTCCGGAGCTGCATGTAGGATCCTGCCGTACATGCCATACGGCCAGGAAAACCAATCCGCATTCGATCTCCCGCAGCCATTTTGCCGTACTTAGGTACGAGACTGAACCTTTCAAGGCTACTTGCTAGGAGAGAGGAATTAGCCGTGTACGAGCATACAACAAACCGTTACCGAGGCGATACATGCGAAAGCCTGGGCTCGGTACGCGGTGCACTGTGCGGAGGTATCCTTTAAAAGTGTACATGTGCAGTGATGGCTGTTGCGGTGTGCCAGCACAGCACAGCACAGCATAGCGCAGAGACCGCCGACGGTTACGGGACGCGTTACGGGCTGCGTCTCACCCCTCCTGTAACAAAATAGTAGCACCTCTGTAATAAGCAGGGCGGCATGCCCTCCTAATTCCGCCACGCGATCCCGGCGACTAGTCAAAACCCCGCCCCGGAACCCTTTGGAACAACACGCCTTCGGCCAGACCATGCCAGGCTTTGCGCCAGCTAGGCAACCCACCAGCCGGCGCGCCAGAACTTCTGTTTCTCGGCACTAGATGCCTTGCGCCCTGGCATTGCCCAAAAAGCACCCCGCGCTTCTTCGGGGCTCCGGGCCCGGGTGCTGCAGCTCTGGGAAGGCCCCGCGCACCCAGCGTAAGGCCCCACACCTGGTGCGCGCCGGACTGGAGGTGTGTGTGTATGATTACATGTCCTACTCCTAATCCTCTCTGTCTATCTACTGCCGCGTTCCGAAACCCTACGACATCTAAATCATAATGCGCATAATGTTCATTCCTTGGGTGCCGGAGGCAACGCACGCACGCGCAGGTATCTATATCCACGTACAAACAACCGTACATAAAGATATGCGTTCGTTTGTAGGTATATACGTACGAGCGCCCCGGGTCGAGATTTACAGAAAGGCGAGGAGGCAGCGAAGGCCGTTATCTTCCAGTGGTAATTGCGATCGCTTTGTCCATCCAAAACCCCGACAGCGATGACGACAGCGACCACCACCTAGGGCCCCCCTTTCCAAGGTTGATGGCTGGTCTCCCTTGGGTTTGCATTGCTTTGCGGTGTGTCGCGCCGCGTCGCGGGCCTTGTGCGTCCTCGTCATGTCATGCTTGAGGCGAGTCCCAGTTGGTATGTATGTCTGCATCGTTGCACCGTCCTTCCCTTCGCCCCCTTTGGCTTTCTTCACGCTGCGGAAACCCGAAGGGGTGCCCGCCCACTCATCACCTCTGAAGCTGTGCATCTAAGCGCCCATCCCCCAAGCCAATTGCCCACTGGCCGGCGGCGGAGGGAAAGGCGCTGCTGTGGTACTCTAATCAGTTCCCAGGCCGGCTAGGACTGCTGCTGCTGCGGCTGCCTAGGACTGCTGCTGCTGCGGCTGCCTAAGCTGCCTAGGACTGCTGCTGCTGCGGCTGCTACGGCTGCCTAGGACTGCTGCTGCTGCGGCTGCTACGGCTGCCTAGGACTGCTGCTGCTGCGGCTGCTACGGCTGCCTAGGACTGCTGCTGCTGCGGCTGCTACGGCTGCCTAGGACTGCTGCTGCTGCGGCTGCTACGGCTGCCTAGGACTGCTGCTGCTGCGGCTGCTACGGCTGCCTAGGACTGCTGCTGCTGCGGCTGCTACGGCTGCCTAGGACTGCTGCTGCGGCGGCTGCTACGGCTGCCTAGGACTGCTGCTGCGGCGGCTGCTACGGCTGCCTAGGGCTGCGGCGGCCCGTCCAGAGCGGAAAGTCGCCGCCGCAGCTTCTCCTGCAACTCGTTCAACGCCCCTGCCCCCAGTGCCGCCGTCCCTGTCGGCCCGGCCCCCGGTGGCGGCGCCGACGGCGGCGGCACCGCGCTGGCGCGTCGGAACACCGCGGTACCGGCCTGCGGAGGGAACAAGTCCAGAATACGCCAGTCCCAGTCATTCGCCGTGACATGTCGATGTCGCCAGAGGGGAAAGACGAACGAGTGAAGCTGATGCCAGGGCAAGAGTGAGTCGAGGGCAAGAGATGTCGCCAGAGGGCCGGGGCCGGCGTGTGTCGGTGTATGGGGACCGCGCATGCGCGAGGGTCGTGCGTAGATATATGCGTGGTTTGCGACTTTTTGCCGCGCCAGTCCAGGGGGAGAGAACTGATTTTCTCGAACGTGGGGGCCCCCCGGGATTTACGGAAATGGAATAGCGCTGAGGGCTCTCTACGCTGTGCGATAGGATGCGTGAAACTCTCATCGATTTCGGAAAACGAGGTCAGACCGTGAAGGTGCTGGAAAGCTGGACACGATAAGCTCTCCAGCATCACAACATGCAGCACTTAACCATCGCCCCCGTTATGGCATCATCGTCCGTCATCGCCTTGGGACATAAGGCCCTGACCAAAGGCATATGCACAGCCCCCGTTTCCCCACCATGTCCCCCAAACCAAGCAACCTCGTCATAATAATGCAAAAACACAAAAGAGGACCGGATTGCAACGCAGCCCGGAATGTAGTCAGATCCCACCCTCGCATGCACTCTGTTACCGGAGTAGCAAAGCCCGCGGCAGCAGGCGTCACTGACGCCGCGGCCGCCGCCGCCGGTGCTGCCGTCGCTGGCACAGTCGTAGTTCGCAGTCCCGGCGTCGGCGCCGCCGTTGGCGTCCCAGGTGGCCTCGTACTACCCAGCCTTCCAACAGGCCTTGGCCCCGCCGTCATCTCCGCCGACGTAACCGAGCTCCCACTCTCCTCCCGGCCGGCGGTGCTAGTTACCGCATCCGCTGCCGCCGTTGCCGTATCTGGCCCTTCGCCGCCGCTACTGCTAGCCCTTCGCTGCTGCTGTCGCTGCTGCTCCGCGCGGCGCTGTATCGCCGCCGTCAGCTCGCCGCCAAACGGCGCTGCGGGGTTGCTCCAGGCAGGGGCCGTCGGCTGCGCTGCCGCCTCCGCCGCCTCCGCTGCCTCCGCCGCCGCGGTGGCCGCCTCCGCCGCCTCTATCTGAACAAGGTGCACATTTTCCCAAGTGCCCACAGCGCCCGGAAAAGTCGGTTCACATGTAACCTAATTTAAATATCTGATCAGGTGTCGCTAAACATTCTAAACGCGAAGACTCCAAACCAGAACATGGTCTAGCCTAGAGACACTCCTTGAGGTTTAAGGTCCTGGGTTCAAATCCTGGGTAGACCCCCGGCATTGTTGGGAGCTGAGATAATGGCTAGCTGCTGGGATATGGAGTTGAGGTCACAATTGATAGACCAAGATTCGCACGCTGGATTGGTGGCGATTGCCGAACCCTCTGTCTCTACGGTCGTTCGGGTGACTGGATGAGGACGGATTCTAGAAGGCAGGGTCAACCGCCTTGGGCTTGCAGTTCGTGTGGCAGTGTAGTACAGTGTGGTAATGGTGGATGGTGCTGTATGGTGTTCAATCCCAGATATGACAAATGGGGTGTTCGATTGACCCAGAAGCCTCCCACTCCGTAACAACAACAAAAACATGCAGCGCTGGTGTCGGTGCTGAGTGAGGTGCGATAGCGGGCGAAGGGTGAAGCGGCGTGACCAGGTGTAACCACACCTGGTCATTCAATTCAATTCACTTCAAAAAGCAAAGAGTGTGGTGAGCTGCGCTAGCTAGGGGCCCCTAACATCCAACACATTATCTTCCGTACTGACGAACCGGAGACGCGGTGCCGTACAACCCCCCAGTCCAAGCACGCCAATGCCCCCATGGTAGCACCAGACCGCCAGTATAAATCCCCGGGACCCCTCAGCCCTGCTTGTTGCCCATTGAAACCCTCTCTCCCGCGCCCCACCTGGCCCCTAACACTCACACACACACACACGGATTCTATCCCCTATTCTATCCCCTCGCCCCGCCGCAACGCAGGGCAGCTCGCCAGACGTTCCAGCCACACGTCCGTGTTAACGTTCCCCACGGGAGAAGGGTAACGCAGCTCAAGGTGCACACATACACGCGCGCGTCCGCTTCCCTGTCCATGTCCGCGCCCACGTACCTGCTTCGCGACAGACTGCCGCCGCCGCAGCTTGTCCGCAAGCTCCCCGCCGGCATCGGCCGAGATGACGGGCCCGATAGCCGGCGGCGGCGTGGGGCGCGCCTGCGCCGCTAGCGCCTCTTCCAGCGCAGCCTGCCGCTGCTGCAACACGCCTGCCGTACATGTCGTACATGGCGTTTAGATGTGCAAGGTGTTCAGGGGCAATCATGACACTAGCGATGACGTTTGGGGGATGTGCGTAGAAAAAGCAAAATATGGTGTAAGTGCAAACTCATCAACACGTCAAAATACACACACGCACACGCACACATGCCTGTTCTTTACCTGAACCTTGAACTTCCCTATGTTCTTGCGGCTCCCTACGTCCTCCTCAACGTCAGCCTGCCCCATTCGTACGGCTTTTCGTACGCCTCTCCCCACGCACCTCCGAGCTCCTCCGCATATATTGTGTGGGTCCGAGTTGAGGGAGTGACCTGGTCCTTCTGATCGGTGCCGTCGAGAGCCGTCTTACCCTGCGGGCGGGCGGGCGGGCGGGCGGGGAGTGGGTGGAGTGGGAGTGGGTGAGAGAGAGGAGAGGGAAGGAGGGTCGAGGATGGAGAATCGGTTAAAGATGGGGTAGGGAGAGAAGAGAGAGACCCGAATTATATGTATACACACACACTCGCAAGCACGCACGCACGCATATATGTATGTATATATATGTATGTATACATATAAATATATATATGTATACATGTACATACACACAATTCCATTTTAAGTCCGGCAATCACCGCAAGATCCACAACCAACCGCCGCCGCATCGCCACGTCGCATTACGTGCTTGGCAATCATCCTGTCGCCTTTCTGTCTGTCTGTCTATTCGTGCCGTAAATACACCTAACCTTTCTCCACATTCCCCTTCATCAATATCTCTCTCCTCAAATCCCCCAAACCCACAAGCAATACCCCGGTGGATCACCTCACCTCACCCCACCCCACCCCATCCGCGTCGCGTCGCGCCAAACCCCCTCTCCGCCTCACTCACCTTCTTCGCACTGAGCTCCGCCTGCCACGGGCTGGGCGTGGGGGTGCCGCCGTTCGCACCGACGTCCTCCCCATCAGCCCGGCGGACCTTGAACCGCATCACCTAGCCGCCACGGGGCATGTGAAGCAGAGAGCGAGGCGTGTGAGAGAACGGAGCAGAAGGGGCAGGGGAGCAAGCGCACAAAGAATAACGGCAGCAGACAGCACGGCCGAAAGCGCACACGCACACACACACACACATGCTACCACGGACTCCTCGCGTGCCATCCGCCTCACCAGTTCCGGCCAGCAACTATACTTAATTAGGAAACGCACGCGCACACACACAGACACGCATATCGTCTAATAACCACAAACAGACACACAAGCACACACACATACATACCTGCGCCAGGTTCGCCGCGTCCTTGTTCTCCACCTTGCTGTAGTGGATTTCTCGCGCAGCGGCACTGCCTGTGGCCTGAAGGGGGGAAGGGAGGGGGGGGAGGAGGGAGCGAGGGGGACCGGGGGGGGGGGGAAGGGGGCGAGGGGCAACACGTGATTATGTGATCACAGATATTGACTCCACAGGGGCAGTGAACCAAAGGGTCGACTGCCGATGTCCCCCAAGCACTGCTTGCTCCAAGAGGTATGGGGGTAGGTACAGTGGTGGGGCTGCAGCAACACACTATTGGTCATAGCAGCGCGCACAGAGGGGCACGCGAGGGCAACAACAAGTCAAGCCAAGGGGTATTGGGGAGCAGCTGCCGGGCGACACAACAAACAACGGACTGCAGGGCCGGGAGGCTGAGGGAGGCGCTGAACGAAACACCGCTGGCCTCGGGGACGGAATCGGGGGCTCGGGAAGGCGGACAATTACCAGGCGGTAAAAAATCACAACAAGAGAATGACAGCAATTGAAGAAAGAGCGCGGGGAAGGGGAGGGGAAAGACGAACCACGAACGAGTGAAGCTGCTGCCGAGGGGGAGGAGGGGAGGGGAGGGGAGGGGAGAGCGAGGGAAGGCTTTAGTCCCCTGCGGCTGCACCACCTGCAAGTGTAACATTGGTGCGGGTGCAGCTGGGCACATCGGAGCGGGGAGGGACAGGACAGGGATGGAATCCCCAGGTGCGAGGTACTGGCAGACCTTGGGTATTGTCATGTACGGCTGTACGGCTGTACGACACGTAATCTTACCTTGAGAATGGCGTCCCGTTGCACCTTGGGCAGCAGCCGACCTGCCCCCAGTGCGGGTATGCCGCCATACTTGCCCAGAATTCTGAAATACACAACCCAACCCCGAGAGTACAGAGGGTTGTGGTAGTGGGAATTATGTGGCGACAATGGTGTTGGTGCTGATAATGATAAAGATGACGACGCTGATGCTGATGCTGATGTTGATGCTGATTGACGGATGATGATGATATTAACGATGATGATGATATTAATGATGATGATGATGATGATGATGATATTAATGATGATGATGATGATGTTAATGATGATGATGATGATGATATTAATGATGATGATGATATTAATGATGATGATGATGATGATGATGATGCGAGAAACAGAAAGGATGAATCAGATGCCGATGCGTCCAAAAGTCGGTAGTGGAGGGGGAATGGACGTAGAGGGTGGGGAGGAGCTGGCAGTCTGGCCGCGCACGATGGTGACAGTGCCAGCCCTATAGGCCCCGCACTCCACGTCGCGTCACATAACTCTTTTAGTCCCGCATCGCGACACTCAAGTTGGTGTCACCGGTTTTCAGCGGTGTAAAATATATATTCGAAACCTTAAGATATAAATAAAATGAAAGTCCGCGCATCGGCTATTGCCCTACACGCTGTTTGACCTGAAGCAACAAACGCGACCTCCTGTGTCCCATCTGCAATCGACTCTTGCAGTTCCCTTCAAACCCCCGCGCGCGCACTTCCCCCAACTCCCTAGGCATGCGCATTCGCAATCGCATACACAACGTCGTCCGTGTTCAAATCACATCGGGATCCGATTACTGTTCCTGTTTTCTTTTCCAACAGCGCCGTCCCTCTGCTCCTTACTTTGCCTGCTTCTCCAGTTTGAATTTGAGCAACTCCGGGTGCACGATCTTACTGCTGGCCTTGCGCCGCTGACCGATGGTCAAGACCCCACCAGAGCCGTTACTTGGGCCCCCTGCTGCTGCTGCTGCTGCTACAGCAGCTACTGTAGCTGTTGCAATCGGCGTCTCTGACCCCTCCTCGCCGTTTCCGTCGCCCTCCGCCTCGTCCTGTGGGTCCTTCTGGGGCGGGGGGGAAAAGGGGTGTGCGTGTGCGTGTGGGGGGCCGATTCGTGTGATGCAAGTAGGGAATCGACTGCCGATGTCCCAAGGGGGGTTAGGGGGAAGAGATGGGGAGGGGCGGACATGTCCTGGTCTAGAGCTGCAGCGATAGAAAGGAAGTGGGGACGCAGTGCCGGCGAGATGCGGGTCTGTCTGTCTGTCTGTCTGTTCGTGTAACTGCCAAGCAGGCATGCAATAAAGATTGTGTTCTCTGTAGCAGCGGGTCATCACCCCTTTGCAATCCCCCTTGTTCACATGCAACCCCAGCTTTGGACACTGTCGGCAACCGACCTTTTGCTTCTTGCATCATGTGATTGGCCCCCTTGCCACATACATACATATATACACATACATACATGCATACATACATGCACACCTGGTCATCGCTTCCATCCGCGAGCTCTGATGTGGGTTAGCCGCGCCATTGAAAAAGTGACCAGGGCCCACCCGCCCGCACGTGCACGTGCACAAGCGGGACAAAGAGGGAGAGAGAGAGAGAAGTGGGTCGGGACAAGGGGGATGGACCGGGAGAGAAAGAGGGAGCGAGCGAGAGAGAAAGAGGCGTCACGAGCGTACAGAGGACAAATTCCCGAGTTTGGTTGGGTTCATCTAGCGATACAGATTGAATGCAGGGCCGCTACAAGGCCGCCGCCCCAAGCCCAGGCAGCAGCGGCGCATGCCATACATGCTCCATTCGGGGGGAGAATGGTGTAGTAGAGTGACAGGGCAGGTGGCACCAAGAAGGAAGTAAGCGCCAGGACGTTTGTACCAGGAAGGACCGGCAGGGGGAAGTTGGCGGGGAAAGGGGCGCGGAAAGAGGAAAAACGTGAACAAGTTCGGGGATGGTTGCAGAGCGGCAGGGGATAAGGTAGAAAGGGGAGGGGAGGCCGGGTGAAAGGGAAAGGAACGGCAGGGGTAGGGGGAAACCGCGCACTGTGTGTGTGTGTGTGTGTGTGTGTGTGTGAGGGGGCCCGGGAGGGGGCCAATGGCATCCCGCGTGCTTGCGTATGCTTGGGTGGGGATAGGGGTTCCTGTTTAGCAGCGACCCGTGATGCAAGGTGCTGGGGCCGCTATCGCGCGAGCGGATGCGTGTGCCGCTTCAACGCACATGAACCATCCCCTTTGGCACGAGCTGGGGTGAGTCGGAAGGAGCAAGTTTTTGGGTCCCGGGCACTGTGTATCCTTTATGTTTTTTTGCGTGTGGCAACAACAGCTCTTACGCGGTGCTGACGAATCCGCACCTTGGATGGCCAATCGGTTCGCTTCTTCTCGCAGTGCTTCCACGTATGCGTTTGCCCGTGCGTGGAAGTTGGTAAACATCTCCAGCTGCTGCTGGTGGAAAGCTATTCCCTTCTCTGCCTCATCTAGGACCTCCAAAAGCCATTCATCATCTGGTTGCTTCCTGCACGATTACAACAACACAGGGCATCGGTTGTCCGGATGATGTGCACCCATGCGGCAGGCCTTGCCGTGCACCAAATGACCAGCTTCACCTGTTCAAAACATCCACGATGTTGCCCAAAGCAGCAGCACGCCGCTCACACGCTCGCTGAAACGTAAAGAGAGTCTCGCGGGCTTCATCTAGACAGAAGTCATCTTCAGTTTCCATATTGGGAAGACCAAGATGCAGGACCTAGTGAGATCGACTATGAGGCATACGCTTTCCTCTCGAGGTCCTGCCAAGGTCAACCTTCGGAGTTGAACGCTTTGCTAAGCGTGGATGGGGAATCATGCCGTGACATTTACATGTTATTTACGCGTTGCGTATAGGTTTGCCGTGTGCACATATCTGGTATTCCAGATTCCACCACACCTGCCGGCCCATGCGGGCCCAACTGCATCCCAGCTCGCCTTGTAAGGATCTATCAACGATTAGAACCTGAGCAACCATCAGGTAACCGTACAATGTTTGTCCTGAGATGACATGAATTACACTGGTGTCAGTGATTCGACCAAGTTACCGAGTCCCTTACAATGTGCTCCTTGGCATATCGACAGCAAGGGAAGCAGTGCAGGATTGTGATATAGAGCTTGTCATAACGATTGCTTTCTACAAACTCTATGGCGTGAAACATAGAGTCACACTCCAAACGGGCCTATGGTCAGTTAGTCGGTAGCGGTTGTCTGATCACCAAAAAACAGCTGCGCCCTGCGCGTGCGCGTGGCCCCTTACGAGTGGCTAAAACACTAGGTAATGCAAAATAGCAACGTCTTCCCATCATGTTGCCTTACAGAGCACTTCATCTACCCATCCCTCGCCGAGGCCGACGGCCGCTATGTTTTCCATTCTTCTCCAGCGGTCGCATAGATGCAAAGACAAATTATATAAAATCTTATGGCAACTGCTGGGTCGCAGAACATCAACATGAGGACAAAAGCAACACCGTTGCGCACAGCCATGAACATCCTCAACCAATCCTCCTTATCATAAATCCTCTAAAACCTCCACACAGGTTACTTGTAATGCCTAGGAAGGGTGGCATAACGAACAAATGTGCACGCAGTGCCATTACCCACGTGAATGTATGCTTGCGTGCACACTGTACCCGGCAGGTACGCACATGTACACATGCGCATACATGGGAATTTATGGATTGGTATAAGTTTAAACCGCTTGTAAGCCTGGCAATATGCATATGTGTGGCGCATGTAGAACGGTTAACTACGTGCGTGCCTTGCGGGCGTTCCGCCAGTGGTAGATTATAATTTGTATTTTGAATGAAATGAAGAAACATCATAAAACAAAAGGCGACATAGCAAATCGTAAAATTGCTGGAAGGTATTGCGCCCCTAGTTAATGGACGGTGGTGATCAGGGGTAGAGATCCGACCAGGAAGGGAGTTGGGCCGCTATCGACCCGGCAATTCCGTTGGATGCAGGTGGAGGGCGCGGAACCTGAGCTATCCACTGAGAAGTTGACTAGGTTGACTGGATGAGGGTGCCCCGACATACCGGGGAAGGCAGGGTTTCGTAGGGTAGCTGCTACGGGTGAAGATATACCCCTCTGCTTCACACATCATGCATATATACATACATATATCAAGCATTACTGGTAGAGCATGCACCAACGCCCCCGGAGGTTCCGCAATCGAGACCAGTCAAGGTCGAAATGTTTTTGATGGTGGAAGGTAGAAATGCTGGTCGATGCTGATCTGGGATAAAGTTAGCCTGCGAGCTGATCAGGGGCCGCCGTCGATCCGGCATTTTCCATTGGGAGCCGGTGGTGGGTACGGACTCCGTACCCGTAAGGATTTTAAGGATTTATAAGAGGCCGTACGAGGCCCGTAAAGTCCCCCGTAGGGGAGAGGACGGACCGATTGCCGACTGCCGTGCAAGGTTGTAGTACCCTTTGACCATATATAGGATAAGGCCACACACTTGGCAGACATAATTTATATTGCAATATTTAACTACACTTTTCATGATACTTTTATAACTTCTGGTCTGTAACATCCTGAGGATTTTGATAATGAGGAGGAGGACGAGGATGAGGAGGACGAGAAAGAGGAGCAGAAGGGATGGGCGGCCGCGGCCCCGGCGGCCAAGGCGCTTGGCTTTCACTGAGTGTGCCGTGTCCCCGAGTGTAATGGTTCACGAGAAAATAACGATAATAACGATTTACAGGGCAAAAAAGTGCAAAGCGTCACTTTCCACAGCGTTTCAGGCAAGGACAGTGCCCCGGTAAAGGTTTTGCGGGGGTTACGGGGGCCCCCGTAAGGTTTTCGGCCGGTACAGGAGCCTGGTACGGGGGCCCCTCCGTAAGGAAAATTTGGGAGGTACGGGGGAGCCCGCAAGTCTCAGGAAGGTCAGTGTCGAACCCTGGTACGGAGCTTGAGCGATACACGAGAAGTTGGCCAGGATGCCTAGGTGAGGGTGCCCCAAAATCCCGGGGAAGGCCGGGTCTGCCGGGTAGCGGCCGCAGGGTGAAGATGTAACCCCCCTGTCTCACACATCACACATCATACAGCAGCCCTAGCAGGGTTCCACCACTTCCAGTGCTGTATCACGTTCTGTCGCCAGCGGACAGTCGATACGCTATAAATATGATATTGTTTATGTGATGTCTTACGTTGCCAGTGCTTGAGTAACTGGGTAGGCCTGGCTTGACTCGATTATTATTACTGCTTGCGACAGGTTGCGACGTCCTATCGATTCAAGGTTATTAAGCACAGGAAGTATTGTGCAGTTACTTAAGTAATGGCGAAAACCTTTTTGATCTGTGAACGCGTGGATATTACAGTTTGGAAGGGTCGTCAGTGGCCTACGGTCGGCGGCGGTTTAGCTGCACCTTTACCCCACCCTTTCAAGCCTACGCATGGCCAAGAAAAGCAGGCCAGCGAGTTGTCAGAAATACATGCATGTCGATAGATAGGTGCCATTGGCGTACGTATAAAAATATCAGTATCATCATCATCAGCAGCAGTAGTAATAATAGTGTTTTCCGCACAAGCAAAAGTGTATGGTTACTCGATCGGCGGCAGCAGCAATACAGGCCGCTACTCTATAGGGTAACGCACTCATATGGGCACACTAGCTTTGGTATTCGGCGGGCGTGTGCGGGCAGATATATACATACGTACATACATAACACCCATAAATGTATGTACGTACGTGTGGACGTTCCGCCCTGCGGCGGTTAGAGGCGGCAGGATGGGCATGCTTCTCTGCCCATGCCCTCTCCTCCCGCCAAACAAACCCATAATAGCCATCACGCTGGAACCTGGCCGCCCAAACAGCCACCACCTCATAGCGCACGGCGTCAGGCCGCCTTACCTTACGTTGCGCGACAAGGCTTGGGTAAGCAATAGTTTGAATTGGCTGCATCCAAAACATCGCATCCCGATTTGCAGCCTCGCTCCAAATCATCTATCGTGAATACGTCAGGCAAACTGATGCCGCTCGGGTTTTGACACCAAAACTGATGAAGAATTGGATTATTAAACAGTGTTTTGCCATAGGCGACCCGTCCCATCTCATAAACTGTCTCTGCGTGCTGTTAGCCGCCGTTACTTACGATGCACCCGCATGTATGGTTTCAACGCGGACTCCTAGTCGGCAGATATTAAGTCAAATAGGCTGCTTGAGCGCCAGAAGGATAAATTGGCGTAACGTAGCGTTCGTTAAAGCCGCTGCGTGCCGCTCGCTCGACGAACCCCCCTTCGGCCTCGTTTCAGCTTTGCCAGCAGCCAGAAGTTAATTATTTAGAGCACAATAATTCTGTGAGGAAGATGACTGGTGTCGGTTCATCCAATCTTGCGCATTCAACAGCAGAGTTTTCATGGCCGTTTGAATTGTGTAGGTGATGACGCGAAGTTCATAGTACTGTTGTCTGTGTTGTATAATTATGAATGTCAGCAGTGGAGCGTGTGCAAGCTTGGCATAGTGTCATCATCGGCGGCTTGCTGAAGCCTTACTTTGTTATTTGCATGCGCGGGCGGGATCAATCTCGTCCAAGTGGACTGCAGCTTCAGTTGGTCAGAATAAGGCAAGATGCACAAACAGTTCACCGCGTACGTTTCGTTGAGCACAGTTCCCTGCATTCCCGACGCTATTTCGATTGGATAATTCTTTTCCACAATTTTTGATACGGAAAGGCAGTAAGGCAAGCTAGTGAGACAGCCTGAACGCTTCTTAGCGGCAATGATATTTGCTTCTCTATTTTATCAGAGCGCAGCGTAATTCGGGGCAGCACAAATAGCTGCTGCTGGATCAACTGCTGCTGAGTATACCGTCCTGTAAACTTTCCCGTTTTCAAGCTTACCAAGCCCTACAAGGTAAGCCGACCGAGAATACATTTCCCTCTGATAAAGGTCTGACGTTGCATCTTGAGTAGCCGCAGGTTGGCATAGGGACAGCTGTACAACCCTTGTACTTCTTGCCCGTGCATATCGAACTCTCTTTTGGTTGAGATCCTCTAATCTGGAACATGAAATTATAGGCTGCAAGCATCGTCACTTACTTTAAAATTGGGCGGTTTAAGCTCCCGTCGTGGTACTTTCGGCTGAGTCTCTCCCAGCGCATGTTAGGTCGTAATTTAAACATAATCTTATCTTGAGGACACAGTCGTATCAGTATTAAAGGGTTTTAAGCTCTTGGGCGAATGCTTGGCCATCCCACGTGGGCCTTTTCAGGCAAGCAAAGTTGTCTCCTGACCATTCCACAAGAAAGAGGACTGGACAAGGCATTGTCAAGGTGCCAGAAAGACGCCTATAACTAATGTGGCCTGTGCATACGTCCTAACCGTCCTAATTTTTCTGCTAGGTGCAACACTATAGTGTTTCAGTGGAGGCGAGTATACTCGCCTCCTTCCCTTGCTGCTCGGCGAATTCTATCAGGCCGCCCAACGAATGGAAAAATTCAAACCTTCCTCATCCAACGGTTGATTTGGACCTCTCTGATCGGCAAAAACACGCCATAACGCCCCTGGCTGACCAAATTCAGGTGCTTGGCTCAAAGGCGTGCAGGACTCTCGTCCGAAGCTCTTCATATAGCAGCGTACTCAATCTGCCGCAGCCGCTGCTATTGGAACCAGTTACGCGGGGAGCGGGCGTGACGGTTGACAACGGTATAACAGCGGCGGACGTTTAAAGGCAAGGGGAGGATGTGGACCTAGGTGGGTGAGCTTGCATCGTCATAATGTCCTGGTCTTTTTGGGGCCACAAACGAGTTGAGTGCACGTCGTCGGCCATTATTGCGCCGAAATCTGCCCAGACCATCTCATGACATGCAAATCCTGTCGCTGAAAGCCTCAATTGAGCTGATGTAGAGGTGCGGGGTTGGGCTGGAGTGCGTAGCTTTGGCTGGGCTGCATCCTATGTTCAAACATGCGCATCAGCTTAGCTGCTCGTTGCTCAGCAGCTGCAGCTGGCTAAGGCGCGCGCAAGGTCATGCTTGCAGCAGCGAGGATAACGCAACACGCTAGCCATGTTACGTCGGCGATCCCATTCATTTATTAACCAGCACGGGCCGTCTGCAGCGGTTATCCTATCCGCTATTATTATGCGCCTCTCGCCGCCGCCACTTGCACCCGCCATAGGCGGTAAACACGCAAGGACACTAATACGTGTGTGCCGTAGGCCAGCATCTACCACGTAGTACTTACTAGGTCTAACTCATCCCGCTCCACATATTCCAGACCTTACGTTGTGAAGTAAGGAAGAACAATATTGGATCTCACTACCGAAGACCCAACCTCTCAATACGAGCTGCTGCTTCCGTCGGTGTACGAACGTACCGCGTGCACCTATAGCTAATAACACATCTGATTGCGCACTAAATACCTGGCCGCGTACCCACGCGCGCGAAATGACCAGCGGCGCCCCATTCCCGGCTCCAGCGGGCCTTGCTTACTTCTTACTTCTCACAAAAAGATGCGGCTGGCTGAGGTTGTAATAATGGCTCAGGCAGCATGCAATCAGGGCCGGTTCAGGATAACAAACGAACGTTTTGGATGTGCGTGGGATGGCGGGGATAAAGCTGCCAATATAGAGAAAGATATATAGCTGGTAAGTACCACCCCTAATCGCGCGCCGACTAGCACCACCTGCTCGCAGGCGCGGTCTTCAGGTTGACGGAAGTAAAATCAGATGCATAGAACACTATTTAAAGCTCTCTGTTCGTCGTTGTTCTTTCTGTTCCATCCAAGAACAACAGCAGCGGCGAACGGCGGCGGGCTTCGAAACCCATTGAGAAACCCATTGAGAACGATGATGATCTGCTAGAGGCACGAGCAGCAACTCCTTGTGCGTGTAACATCTGTCGTCGCACCCCGCCCACCGCCTAGCGTACCGCCTGCTGTTGCCGTCGCTGCTATACGTGCGCATTGCTTATTGTCTATCTGCTGATTGCATTGTCTTTCCCTGCCGCGAGTCCCGATTATTCAAGGGGGGCCTGTTTAATCATTACTACTCATCAGCTAGATAGCTACGCAATAATTCCTGCTAGCCTCGCTTATCTTACGTCCTGCCGGAATGCCAGGACACAAAGCCATCTATGTGTAGCTGGCTATATGTGGCTACCTAAACAAAAGTAGAAATCGCTTAAAAATAAGAAGCACACGATCAACTACAAAGTTTGTTTGAGGTACTATTATTAGCTATTAGCTACAGCAGTTAGGGAGGGAGGGTTTGGGCTCGCACTATTAAATTAAATATGGGATGATGCTGCATGCGATAGATGGCACACAGCTGTTCCCTTACGGCGGCCTGTATGTTTAGTGGCAACAAGCAGAGGGCATGCATATATTTGAATTGGGATTCAGCGGATGGCTACTTGACTAGCTAGCTAGGTTGATAGTTGATATGCTAGTTAGCTGCCCCGTTCGTCTGTAGACCAGCAGCTATTTTTGTAGGACTATCTCATGGCATGACCTAAAATCCTATACCATGATTCAATATGTTATCTATTTCACGGTCCTGTCTATTATACCATGATCCTTTCTATGCGCCATGAAAAGTTTTACCGACGGAACGAACCGCAGGCAGTGGACAGACAGGTGCTTACTGCTGCCGCTACACCAGCTTCGTCCGCCGTGTTGGCGAGCGAGATGCGTACCGCTATATCGAGGTGCGCTTGTGGGCCAGCAGCAGAGGAGCACCGTAACAACGCTGCAACAGCAACAGCTTTCGTTGACATTCTGGCTCAATCTTACCTGCAGACGTTCCTATGCACCATCAGCAGCAGTGACAGCAGTAGTGGTGGCGGCAGTAGCAGAAGCTAAAACTCACCTCTCGGGTTTCGCCCAGGCGACATATACCCACTGCTGTTGGCAGGGACGTCCGCACGCGCGGCTGCTTACTCTGAGAATTCCGTTGCTTGACAAATTTTGCTGCAAGTTTTCTCACTAAAAATTGCTACCGGCGGGGCCGCTGGCTTTGGTTGCGTGTGCACAAGCTCGATGGGCACTACACTACTCCTCGGACCGCCGCCGCCGCCGCAGCAGCAGCTTCAGGACGGTAGCGCGACTCACATAGCAGTCTAGCACGACTCACTGGATAGCTTTTGCAAGCGCTCGTGCGCTATCATGGAAAGGGCCGCCCCCTCATCGCCACCTGCAGCTGCAGCGACGGTGGCATCCGCAGCAACCGCTGTCGTGGATCCAGAGCAGGGTGCATCTGCAGAAGCTACAGCCGCTGCGTGCGTTGAAGGGATGGACGCTAGCTTTGCGGCAGCAGCAGCAGCAGCTGCCACGGCTTCGGCAACAATTGCAAGGACCAACTTGGTGGAGAGCACAACAGCAAGCCTGCAGCAGCAGCAACAACAGCAGCAGAAAAGGCGCCACATTGATCATCCCCAGCAACAGGCTGACAATGGACAGATTCAGAGGCATTTGGAACAGCAACGGCAGCAGCAGCAGCAACGGCAGCAGCAGCAGCAGGACCGCCTGTGCAACCAGGCCAACGATGGCAACATCGGCGCCTGTACCGCACAACAGCACCACTACCGCCACCAATCAGCAAGGGACTCCAATGCGCAAGGATTGCGGCAGTCGCAGCAGCAGCAGAGGCGGTGGCGGCCACTGCATCGTGATACAGCCGGAAGCCGAGAGGTTGCCGCTGGTGGCAGCAGAGGCCCCACGGAATTGGGAATTGGAGCAGCAGCAAATGGTGCGCCCGCATATATTTTGCGAGACGTTTTTTTTAACTAAGAATGATCACAAGGCTTAAAAGAGCCAGGAAAGCGTAGAACAACTGGAAAGCATATACATATATATATATATCTCTTTTCGTCGTCCGGAAATAAGACGGAAAACTGCAGCCACCAGAAATAAATGGAAGTTACTAACATTTGAATTACAGCAGCAGTAGGCTAGCTAGCTAGGTAACACCAGATGGAAGCCCAGCTGGCTTCCGGGAGGTGCATTTGCTGCGTAATCTGCCTGCGCTGTCGGTCCCCATCAAGATGCAGCAGGACGCCATCACACGACGACGACGATGATGGCGGGGCGGAGAATGAAGGAGGCCAGCCTGGCACCACGAGCGAGCTAGCTAGCGTATACAGTTTCGTTATCATCACGCTTCGTACTCATTTCTTTCTTACACTCTTTTTCATTTGTAATCACATGCTCAATGGATCTTTACCTTGTTTGGGGGGAGGATCCGCGGGCCATAGCATTACGCAACAACTGTAAATGCAACAACTGGTGTTTCGAACTGCTGGGGGGGGCCTTCGTCGCCCCGCCGATGTGCCCCTGCCTCCAGGCGGCGTCCGCCGATTCCAGGATGTGGTTCTGTTTCCATCACCGTTTGTATGTCCGTCGTTTGCCCACTTGCAGACGGCCATGATGTCACTGATGATTTGGCTTTGACGCTGCCGTCGGACGATGTCCCAGCCGACGGCACGGATAATGACGGCGATAGCGGCACTACTGCCGATGGCGATTACCATCAGTATGACGGTGGCGACGGCGACGGGGAGCGGCGCAGCAGCAGCCGCCAGGTGGGAGGAAGTACGCCACTACCGGCCATCCAGCAGCAGGACTCCAGGGAGGATAAGGATGACGATGAACTAGGAACAGTGGTTGTGTCTGGCCGCCAGTTGCCTACTGGACAGCCGCGAATGCCCCCTGCGGCAGCTGTTGAACAATATTCAGCGTTGGGCGGCGGCGGCGGCAGGAGAGGCGGGAGTACAAAAAAGGGGATGGCCGACGACGGCGGCACAAAGTCCAGCGATGTTAGTGGCAGGGGGGCCCCTGCTGTAGTGAACCCTGGCAGCGGCGGCATTGATGCCGCCCGGAAAGCAGCTGCCCCAGGAGCAGATACGGTTGGGGCGACAGCGTCAGGCGGACCACGGAGCCACATTGAGTGTGGAGGCGACGGCAACCCAGCGGAGTCACCGTTCGCTAAAGCATCGTCGCAACTTTCACTACAGCCGACGTCGTCGTCAAAACCGCCGTCTTACCAGCAACAGCAACAAGCAACAGCTGCACAACCTCAGCTACAGCTTCAGCAGCTGCCATCGCAACAATTACTGGCAGCGGAAGAGTGAGTATCTCTATGTATGTATGTATGTATGTATGTATGTGTATGTATGTATGTATGTATGTATGTATGTATGTACAAGCATGTGAGGTGCGTGGCGGCGGGTTGGATGTTTTTTTATTGGTACTGCATCCCTCCGGTGCTCCATCGATCTCGCGGCCGCAGCATCGGATGGCACTTATCTGCGATGCACATGCTGGTCATCCGTCAAACGAAATAGTGCAACAATAAGCAAGTGGATGGGAAGCAAGGGCGGTCGTGTGAGTAGCAATCCTTTCAGTGTGTAGATGAACGTCTTACAGTTATGATGCACGATGAGCTGCTGTAGCAATTGTGATAGTTGCATTGCTCGTAGCCATAAGTAGGTAATGTAGACGAAGCGATACGAACTATCTATCGCTCTTTATTAGTAATAAAGGAGGTCGCCGCCGTCCCAAAGGCCAGTCACTTACGTACTGTGCCACTATGGCTAAACCAATTTCCAGGAATCCGTCTTTGTTGCTGGAGCTTTTCTAACCGCTGCTGGAGACCGCATGCTGTCTGTGGCTGATAGATGAGTAGCCGTATTACTACAAGTTACAAGCTCCGCACACAAGTGCGGGGGTGTTCGTAAAAGCCGGGGGGCCCATGGACGTTATTATTATTGGTATTCATGCGGGTACGGCGGGGGCAATTATCATCATTCTCCCTCGTCCACTTCAGGGCGAAGCGCCTCAGCGCGACGTGCCTGGCCTCCCAGATTTCCGAGAGGTACCTGGCCAATGCCAGGGGTGGCGCCTCAGTCATAACGGTGCGCATGCTGCGTCCCTTAAAAAGAGGTGACCATTGTACTTAGCCCGTATGCTCTTGTAAGCGGGGCATTCAGCACAAACATGCAATTCGTCTTCAACCGCTTCACAGTCTTCAACCGCCCCACTACTAGTGAATATGGTCATGAATGACGAAGCAAAGCTACTATTTAATTCGTTTTTTGGAAAACAAATTTCTGCTACGTTACATGGCATCTACTTCAGTTTGCTTATGTTACGTTCTACGTTACGAGTATGCATGTCCCTGCTGCTGCTCGCTTTCCTGCCTACCTAAACGCTCTGCTGGTGCTGCATTCATTTTTCCGCAGGCATTAATTCTGTCGTTTTGGTTTTATAGACTGTAAATTCTTGTTGTTATCAACGTTATAAATGTGGAGTGAATAATATTTTGGCCGGCCCGCTGCTGGGCGCCGACCCAGTGCAGCAGCAGTACTGAGGTCGTGGCTGCTGCTGGGAAGGGAAGTACGTAGCTAACTGCTGTATGTGCACGCTTTTTCATGGAAGATTGCTTAGGGACGTACGCTCAGGTAGCTTGGTTTAGAACTGTCTGCCTTTTGCTACCGGCGGCAGCATACATACCTGCTGCGCACTCGGCTGTGCCGCGCACTTGGCTATTCGTCGGCCATTATTCCAACTGCTGAGCATCAACCGAGCTCGCTCCGCAGGGGGTAATAGCAGCAGCAGGGGTTCCATTACCCTGCCTATCTCGGAAAATATGTAGTCATACTGCTATATATTACAAGCCGGCACCTTCCTGGCCGCATTATTTGTTCCTTTACATCGTTATGTTCGGATGGCAGGAAATGCTGAATTTAAGAGAGCCACTTCACTCACATACATACTGCGGCCGCTTATTACGAGCGAGCAATGCTTGTGAACTGCTGTTCCTTGCTTAACATGCGCATGGCGTCGGTCCGATCAGTAACAGCAAAGTCCGATAGGTACACACTCGATGGCCATGGTTCGTTGACTCCCTCCTAGGATTAGATAGTGTGATCATCCAACAGTCGACGACCTACCTGCTGCTTTCGAAAAATTTGAATCCCCTCACTCAAGTGCATTCTATGTATTTTGCTCGCAGTTCATTAGCCATGCCACATCTAAACCAATTACCATGCATTTTTTGCAATCACGTAAAACAGCCAGCCGCAGCAGGGGGTTCAGCAGACAGGCATGATTTCCTGGGCTCTCCCTTTCAGTTTTGCATTATTGCTCGCTTACATTATTCCTCCGTATGTGCCCCTGCTGCCTGCCTCCTTGCATGCGGCGGCGCTTTGCTTGCTGGATTCCTTCCATGTCTGCCGTTCAGTTCCAACGTCCATAACCGGCAGCAGCAGCAACAGGAATTGGAAGACGTAGGGGTCCAGGAGCGGCGCGGAAGGCACAAGGGCCTAATCTGCAGTGTCCGTGACTGCACGAAGTTTGCCCGCCTAACCAACACAGGGCTTCGCAGGTGCGCACCTACCATACAAGTGTATGTGATTATTCTCGATATTAATTTAAAAGTATACTAAAAAAATAAATTTACTTGGCACATGCAGCCTTCCCTATCCCTAGCCTATACTCATGGCTTGCACGCGCGCATGACTACCTATGTAGCGAACTAATGATGGCTTGATATGCCGTGGCCCTCTCAAATGGTTTCGGGGCTGCAGAACATGGGTTTTGCATGTGGGTTTAGGTAACTGCTGATCGGGATTAAGCTAACTGGGCTTTAGCTGACCAATGATCGACGGCTACCTGTATAGAAAATAATATAATAAGTAGCAACAGTATGCCGGCCGCAGCCTGGCTTGTGGAAGCAGGGAGGGGGAACTTAGGGACAGCTTGCCTAATTATGCCCCAGCCTTTGCACATTATGAAGCTGTAACTCTAAGGAACGAGCTAGACTCTTGTTGCCTAACTGGGCTTTAGTTAGCAAGCTAGGCCTCTACATAACGACTAAAACAAAACCCTAAAGCAATTCCAAACCGCAGCATAGCGAAATTGTCGCTGTGGCGCCTAGATGCATGACGGCAATCTAGCCTGTGTCACATGTGGTTACACGTGGTAACGTGATCGGTAGGCAGCGAGCTATCTCGCAGCTACCGGCGGTAATGATCAGCTGGTAAGTTTTCGCAACGGTTTCCCACGGTGGTGCGGGCATACAGGAGCGGCTACGCCGCCCCTCAGTTCCCCACCCCCTTAACACACGCCAGGCCCCGGCCGGCGTACTATTATTATTATTATTATTATTATTATTATTATTATTATTATTATTATTATTATTATTATTATTATTATTATTATTATTATTATTATTATTATTATTATTATTATTATTTTCGCAAACAATTTAGTTGCCTTCACTAGCAAGTTAGTGAGCTAGCTGGTTAGCAAGCGAACCCCGCTCCTGGCTGGCCAGATGCTGAAGGACGCTTGCTTGCTTGCCAGCTAGCGGTGTTGCTTTTACGTAAATCAAAGCATTTTTTGCAGCTAGCTATTCGATTTGTGCGTGGAAGTCATCACTTTCTTTCGTATTTGGGTTCTAGTTCATTCGAGTGACAGGTCGACAGCGAAGAATTTATATATAATGTCTTTATTTGTTCTCATGGATGACGGACATCGTTATGCTATATGACGAACGAGATTAAACTTCCGCTTCATACAATTATTACGTGGTCGCTACACGCATGATAGCTGCTGCTGTCGCCATACTAGGGTGTGTTCACATGTAGTGTAAGTAGGAGTATGGTTGCATGCCCATTTCGTTCCGGCGATTCGAGTTGTATTCACATGCGATTGCGGCACAAAATGTCGCATAGTCACAATTTGCCTCATAACGCCTAAAGCTGATCAGCATTATTTAAGAATATGACTCTATAACTATGCCCTTTTTATCAACATCATCGCCAGCCTTGTACTATGTAGATGCAGCTACTGGCGAAGAATGCTCGGTGTGCTTTGTGTAACTTATCAGCTGGAAATTGTTAATGTATTATCATAGACGTGATTAATGAAAACTGGTTTGTTAAACGGCCGTTTCGAGAGAATGAATTTCATCAATTACGCCGAATCATACCCCCAGACCCCAGATCCGATTCAGGCCCATTTGGTTCCAATTCAGAGTGCAATTCGCATGAATCAACCCTGATTCGTCTACATGTCCTTAGTAGCAGTGTGCCGACCAGAAGACTGCGCTCCGAAGTAGCAGCAAGTATGTTGTGGCATGCCGTCCAGTTAATACGTATTTAAGCCCTTCCATCTAGGCGGACATGCATGCATACGCGACATCTAGGTGTTAACATCTTGTCCAAGTCCCCTAAGGAATACAGCCAATCATTTGGGCAATACACCGCTGCAGCACTTACACGGCGTAATTCTACGTTGGAAACCGGTGGCAGATGAAACCGGAGGAATTTTTGTGCTTCGCATTTGGCGTAGCCAATCCTTCCTGTCCCTCCAGCACGCGCGCACGCGCTCGACCCCGTTCAGTCTCATGTCTTTTTTGTTCTGCAGATACTGTACTCAGCACATGCGTCAACTCGGCTTCACACCCAAGTCGTACGAAAGCCGACAACAGCTTCGAGGTCCGCAAGACTCGCAGCCGGCAATTGGAGGCGATGGAGGTGGAGCCGCCGGACGCGGCAGGACCGCATCCGGAGGCAACGCGCAGCCGTACAGAGGAGCCGTCAGGGCAGTTAGCAGCGGTGATGTTGACGGCGGAGCATCGCTACCTCACCAAGGGCAGCAGAACGCCGCCGCCACCGCCACAGGCAGCGAGGGTCGCTTTGTTCCTGCCAGCGGTGGCGGCGGCAGCGGTGCTGGCAGCGGCAGCTTTGCTCTTGCTCAGCAACGACAGCAACAAGAACTGCTGCAACTTGCGGGACGGGCTCCTTTACTGGACGAGCACGGCAGCGGGTACGGCAGCTGATTTTCCGAACATGAAGATCTGTGCGTGGAGGAAGGAAGAGGAAGGTTTCCATTGTTCGGTCACAAGGCAACCTGGGGCCAAATAGTGCTAATAACTAACAAACGCCGGCTTGGTTTGAGACGGTGGGCACATGCTTGCATTAGAGATTGCGCTTGAAGGCGGAGCAGTTGGGGGTTTGGCCCTGACGGACACGCACGAGGTGCCCAAAGCATGCGGAAAGGCACACGATCCGAAACAAGCTGATTATGTCCATTCACACCGCAGAGAACATAGGTCATGCCATCTCCACCTCTTCACCAAGCTTCACCAACATTTGTCTCATGGCCGCCGGCGCCCCGCGCAACAGGATGTCGGGCGCCTCGCACTTGCTGCACGGCGACGAGGAGGACGACCCGCCACCTTCGGGCGGCGCCGCCGTCGCCTCTGACGGCACCGCTTCTGCACGACATCGCTCTGGTTACCACCCTCTACAGCAGCTGCCCCGACCTGGCTCGGACTTGGCTGCTGCTGCTACTGCTGCTGGACTTTATCCTGCAGCTACAGCTGCTGCTACAGCTGCGAGCGGTGGTGGCAGCGGTAGCGTCGGTGCTGGCGGCCCGCAACCGGTGCTACCGGGCAAAATGAGGCGCGGAGGTTCCGCCAGTGGTGGTAGCGGCGGCGGGCCTGGGACCGGTGCTGCTTTCCAGTTCCCTTCCTCGGATGCCCATTTTCAGGTAGTGCTGCGAAAGGGGGGAGCGACGAGGGTGGGGGCAGGGAGGTTTCCTCCCTGGTTTGCATGGGGTATGGACGTTGACGCAATCGCCGTACGGTTCCGGGGCGTACATTTGGCATGCGTGCTGTATGCTTGCTTGCTCGCGCGCGTGACGTACACGTTGCCGTATTTGCTCGCTCTTCTGATCCCGGGCTCCTGGAACTTCCTTTTGTACCAGCTGCAACAGCTTGGCCGTGGCATCCAGGAATTATCAGCGGCGGCGGTGCAGCAGCGTGACGGCGGTGGAGCGCGGGCTCGCGGATTGGTCCATCCGTCTGTAGCCGACGCCGGAACGGGCACGGCGGCTGGCGCGACGGCGGTGGGACTTCAGGCGTCAGTGCCGTCTCCCCGTCCCCTAGAGGACCTGCGGACGTCAGGCGCCAGGGCGGGAAGTGCCGAAGGCGCGGCTGAAGGCGTCGGCCGCCCTGCGGCGGCGCTATTGCTCTTAAAGCCCCAGCTTAGCTATCCGGGAGCTAGCGGTGGCGGTGGCGGTGGCGGTGGCGGTGGCGGTGGCGGTGGCGGCGGCGGTGGCGGTGGCGGTGGCGGTGGCGGTGGCGGCGGCGCCAGGGCGGCTGTGCTGGGGGAAGGCCCGTCTTCTTCTGGCCCTGCGGTAGCATCGGCAGTTGCTGTTATCAAGGAAAAGATGGAGAGGGAGTTTTCCGGCGGACTGTTGTTACAACAGACCGATACAGACGGAGGCCCTCAGCGGTCTAGCAGCACAGGCCAAGCGCGGTGAGGTGCCGTCAAGGCAGCTCGAAGAGGATAATGTTGTAATGGCACGGACGGACGGGAGGGAGGTTGCTTTGCTTTGTGCCCTTTTATTTATCCTTTTGGAATTTTCGTGCTTTGCTTGTCGTTTGCTTGTCGTTTGCTTGTGCTTCGGGACTGAGTTTCAGTTCACCGGTTTCAAACCTCCTTCCCTATCTCCAGTCTTTGTCGAGCTTGACCGCTTACTCTCCTCCCGTTTTCGTAGTGCATGGCCATTAAAGCTGCTCGCTCCCGTCCCCATATTCCTCTCATTCTTTGTCTCTCTCTCTCTCTCTCTCTCTCTCTCTCTCTCTTTTCCCCCTCTCCCCTTTTTTCTCTTCCTCTCTCTCGCGCGCGTCCCTCTCTCTTTCGAACACCCTCTGTGTCAATCACACACCCACATCCTTCCATTTGCACGCCCACAGACACCAGGGCTCAGGCCCTCCTGAAGCTCGCAGCCTGGGCCGGAGCACCTCTGTAGAGGTCACCACAACGACCCCGCCAGCCCCCAAGCGACTCAGGACCGCCGGCGGCCACTTAACCGTCGTGGCGGGGACAGCTGCCACCGCCGCCGCCGCCGCCGCCGCCACAGAGCTGTCGCTGCAGCCGCCTGAGGGGGCACCTGCGGGCGGCAGGGGACCCCTCGGCCCCATGTTTGCGGCAGTGAGACGTTCTCCTACCGCTGCTGCTGCTGCTGCTGTCGCTGAAGATTACCCGGACAGCGGGCGGGACCTTCAGCATCAGCAGCCAGCCGGAGGCAACAGAGGCGCCACCACCGCGGCGGCGGCGGCGGCGGCTGTGCAGCAGCGGCGACAAGGTTCCTGGGACACTCGGCTCGGGATCCGAATCATCGACGTCGATACACGCCTGATGCCAGCGGTGGTGGGCTTGGTTCGAGCTGCAGGGCAACTAGGCGGTCGCCCGCCTGTGATTTTGCTACAGGCCGCCAACTCCAGGGATGCCTTATTGCCCACGCCACCGCCGCCGGGTACCGTCCGTACACTTTTCCAGATGTCTGACGGACGCATTTTCCCGGGGCGCGTTGCGGCGGTGGCGGATGCCGCCGCTGGGGACGATGGCGAGGACAGGGCTTGGGCTGCCGCCGACGCCGCCGACGCCGCTGCTGTGGCAGGCGATCAGGATGCTGACATATTGACCCATGGGTCACTTGATTCCACCGTCGCCGGTATGGATCCGCAACGAGAGTACGATGAGGCGCTGGACGAGCTGCTGACCGTTCCGTGGCGTCCTGGGACGTCTGCCCCGATCCCCGGGGCCCAGCAGCAGACGAAGGCCCTCACCGGCACCGGATCCATCGGAGCTGCGACAAGAACGCAGGCAGCGGCAACGGCGGCAGCCGCCGCCGCCGGCGCGCATGCCTTAAGGCAGGCGGCGCCGCCGTCGCCAGCGGATGCAGAACAACTCGCGCAGGCTGCAGGAGGCGCGCTGCGGGTGATGGAAGGCTTGCAAGACCAGCTGCGGCCGCATCAGTGGCAGCAGCAGCTACAGCTCCCGTCGTCCAGGCCTCGACCTGTACGTCATCCGGTAGTGCCACAAAGCAGCGGCAGCAGGGGAGCTGCCATGGAGCCATCCGCCGCTTTTCAGCCGGCGCAGGGTGCAGCGACCCCGCCCCCGGGAGACCGAGGAGAGTCCCGTGAACACCTCCAGACGCGAAAGCCGCCACAGCCGTATGGATACGCCGCGCATACCGACTCAGATTGTGACCTGCCCGCGAAGCAGGTCTCCCTAGAGGCCAGAGACTTGTACCCGCAGCCTGAGGAGCTTAAGCAACAGCAACAGCAACAGCACGGACGGTCACATTTGGAGCTTCAGTTGCGGCAGCATATGCAGCAGCAGCAGCAGCAGCAGCAGCAGTTGCAGTTTGGTCAGCGGCAGTCGCTGCAGCAGCAATTGCGCCTAGAGCTGGCAGAGCAGCTACAGCTACAGCTACAGCTACAGCTACAGCAGCAGCAGCTGCTACAGCTGCAACGCAAACCTGCGGATGGAAGTCTTTGTTCGGCCGACTATGGTGTTAGGGATCAGAAGGGCGGAGGGGACGGCAGCGCCGCAGTCACCGGGGCCGGCGATGCGGACTGCGGCGGTGGCGCTCGTATTCACGAGGTTCCCGCGGTGCGGCTCGTGGGCGAGTACTGCTTTAGAGATGCCGCTGGTGGAGGCGGTGGAGGCGGTGGAGGCGGTGGAGGCGGTGGCGCCGGTGGCAGCAACAGAACTCGATCTGTGGACAGGGCGCTGCTGACGGCTGCCGCAGCAACGATACGGGGCGCCGGCGGCCGAGGCAATGCATCCGCCGCCGCCGTCGCGGTTGACGGCGGCACCGCCAAGGGGCACCGAGTCTTGGGCCTCCGCCACGGTCCTCAGCCGTCATCAGAAGTACACGTGGCCATTTCGGGTGGTGATAACGAGGACCGCGCCGGCGGCCCACACGGTGATGATGGCAGCGGCGGCGTGCATTTATGCGGCTCCTTCAGTGGCGGAGGACCTGGAGGACAGCCATCGCATCAGCAGCAACAGGTTCCAAACTGGGGAGGGCGTAGCGGCCGTAGCGAAACGCCTGACGTCAGACGTGGAGCCGTTTCTGCCGCGGCAGCTATTGGCCTCCCAGGAGATCCCGCGGAAGGCGTCATCGAGTACGGCACCGGGAGTGTCGTACCCCACATGGAAGGCGATGTCCGCTCGAGGCTGTGGGAAGCGGCCGTAGCTACTGCTGCTGCTAATGCTGCAAGTGGTGCCACAGACGAGCCTCGATGGTATCGTCAGCAGCAGCAGCAGCAACAGCAGCAGCAGCAGCAGCAACAACAACAGCCGCGGCATTTGCAGGAAGGGTTAAGAAGGGGGAGCGGGTCACGGACCCGTCAGGAGGTAAGGCTGCCCGCCGCCGCCTTCATGCCCCGGGTCGCACATGTCCGGTTGGGCTTGGATGGCAGCCTTGTGTTCGTGGGGCCTGGCGGTGACACGGTGCTGGCGGAGCCACACATTTCGGCGTCAAACACGGCATTTTGCGATCTGCCTTCACCGGCCATGTGCGATCAGCAGCAACAGCAGCAGCAGACGCAGGCTAAAGGGGCGTCTTCTGTTTACGGGAGCCGGGCCAACAAGTTTCGGAGCGCCGATCGTACGGTTGAGGCAGCATGCGGCCGCAACATTTTTGCTGGCGGCGGCGGCGATGTGCCATCAAAAGGGACCGCACCTGCAACCTATGGGCCTTATACGACTACTGCGCTTGATAATGCTGATGACGCAGCGGCGTCGATGCCCCGGCCCCGAGGTGCGTCCCGGTATGGTGTTTCTGTCGACGCTGGCGATGGCGACAGCGATGGCGCGGTACGGATGCCGCCGGGGGCCGCCGGCAATATCGGACCGTACCGGGAATACATGCAGCCCATGTCGCCACAGCAGCAGCGGCAGCAGTTGCGAGGACTTCCGAGCTCAGACTGGCCACAGGCCGTTGGGATGGCACCGCCCCGGAGTCCGCAGCTGCTGCCGCGGATGAAGTCGGGACAACCTGCGGCGCCCTCAGTGCATGAAGGGCCTTCGCGGGTTATCCAGCAGCGTCACCAGCACCAGCAATTGCAACCACCACAACAGCAACAGCATCTGCTCCTGCAGCAGCAGCAGCAGCAGCAGCGGCAACTGCTGTCGCTATCCCCTTCGTACAGCACACGAGAGCTGTCTGTCCCTGGCCTGTCGGGTCCAGGCGGGGTCGGCAATTATGAAGCTGGCGGTGGCGATGGTGATGGCCACGGCGACGGCGACGGCAGCGCCTTGCATCAAGCCGTGCTTGCCCTGTCCCAATTGGGCCAGCTGGTCGACCGGGGGCGTGGCTCCCCTTCGGCGGTTGTTGTTGGAGACAGAGACCTGGTCGGCGGTGCAGAGGGTGCCGGGGATGGAGATGCCAACGACAATGTAGGAGGGGAGGTAGTAGGCAAAGTGCAGGAAGTGGAGGAGGAGGGTTGGGCAGGAGAGGAAGAGGAAGAGGAGGGGTTACACAACGCAAGGTGGCGCTAGTTGAAGAGGGAGAAGGGAGAAGGGGTTTGCAAGGAGGGCCGGGGTGTGCAGCGGTCAGGTTCTGCTTCTTTCGTTCTGAGGGGCTTGGAGATACGATTGGGCTTGTAATGGTGTCTTTTGAGGTCTAGGATGCTGTGGTCTTTGTCATGTGTCTTGTCATGCTGATGATCGCCGGGGGTAACTCAGCCGTCCATGATAATGATATTCGGAGTGGCCTTGGTGGGCCTTGCGCGCAGGAAACCGGGATCGAATCCGAGAGTTGGGTCATAAAATTTACAGAAGCAAGGAGAAAGTGGCCTCGATGGATTTGTGGAATACTTATCACGCATGTCTCAGTTCAGTGCAGTGCTTGGTAATCGTTTTTTGTTGGGAGGCTGAGAGGCGTAAAGCTGCTATATAATCTCCAGGGTGAGCGTTACTTCCTCTAGTAGTTATTTATGTCATGTTTTTATTGCAGCCTGTGAGGAGGTGCTATTACGAAAGGGGGGCCAACCAAGTCGGTGCCAGGCTGTATGCCTTAGGAGTGACGGGGGGTTTCTCCACAGCACCATTTCGCCGGCATTCCATCAAATCCTTTGAGCCCCGTCGGAGGATCGTACGGTCAGCCGGCTAGCCGGTGAATAGGAAGGGGGTTCACAAGTTACGCGCCAAGTTGCAGTCTCGCACACATAATACAACATACGGAGATTATCTGTGAATGGGTGCTTGAATGAACAATGTTACACTGGGTCCGAGTGATCCGACGTCGCTTTTGTGTGATGGACATGCCTTGGCCGCTGCTATGTCGTTCAGTGTGCAGATTTGGAGATATGCAGCTATGGGTTTGTGAGTGCGTGTGTGTGTTTGTGCTGCTGAATGGGTGGAAGTGGGTGGAATGTTGGACGAAGGATGGATGGGGTTTGCCGGGGTTGCACCCCGCTCCAGAAAGCCCCTTGGGCGGTAAGCTGTTCTCGTGTATACGTGGGCGTTTGCCGGTGCGCAAGGGTGTCTCCCACGGGTCATATCCGATCGATTTTTCTTGTGACTGTGTGTGGGTTTTGCTATTATTACGCATACTGCTCGATATACCTTAATTATGATCAGTTCTTTCTACAGCGTGCATTAAACATGGATCAGTTCTCTTGGAAGATTTGGTATGGCAGTAGTCATGCACAATTTGCATGGCATATCCACCACAGGATTTAGGCAGCAGCAGGGTCGTCGTCACATCACCAAATTTTGTTGTTACTTCAGAAGTTTACGTAGCCGAAGTTTTACTGCTTTCATGCTGGTTGTTTTGTATTGAGCTTTTAATTCACTTTAGAGCAGGTACGGTTTGTGTTGCACCTCATGTGGTATGATCACCTGTTTGGAGTGTATGCGCGCGGTGCGATCCGCTGGGCGCTTGATTTCGACGCTGTGTGGCAACTTTATCCCATCCGTCCCATCTGGGGGCCTCCATGGAGTAAAAAGCAACGCTTACAGATGCTCGTCACCCATGCATTCGCTTCACAAGCAGGCCTCGTTTGTCGCTCTGTGCGTTAATAGGTGTTTGCTGCGGCACCGGCCATCGACTTTCGGCCGGGTGCTAGCATAGTTTGTTCTTTCAAATCTTATCGCGTTCCCCATGTTCGTATCATCTTGCGCGCTCGCGGGTAGTGGAAGGAATCGAACCAGAGAGTATGGCATGTCTGCAGCAACGGCAAATGGGTTATCCTTACTTTGCACGAGGAGTCTCGCGGGGAACGGTTGACGGTGTTTTAGCGCGTTTGCTCGCCTTGTTGCCCCAAGCGTGTCTCATAATCGGATGCTCTATGGGCGCAGATACTGCTGGTTTTCCTGCGCTCGGAGGCGAACAGGATCGAGCTGAGTATGCATGGCTATCATGCGTAGTAAAGGACAGGCCGCAACTCCTGGATGGATAAATCGGTTTATATCGTTGCTGCGTGCAACGATATAAACCGATTTGGAGATAATTTGGAAGGTGGCTTGCGCTATTTTTTTGAGATAATTTTGGAGGTGTCTTGCGCCAAATTGAGCTTTCCGGTCTTCACCTCGTTTGCGTTATGGATGTGATCTTACGTTGAAGCTGTCAACAAACGGTAATTGTAGAATGTATGCAATCACCACTCTAGAAAACAAGCTTGGAGAGATTATCGGGCTCATCATAAGGCCTATGAAACAACGATCGTTAGGGTGGTCAAATGTCAGTCAGGAATGGAAATCTTTTGGGCATGGTGGTCACCTTGCACCTTGGCTGTTTGTGGTTAAATGTGGACTATTGATGGGTCACAGACACGTACACTCATATCCGTCCACCGGCAATCGAAAGAAGTCTTGCCTAAGCGTCTGTAAAACATGGTCCGTAGCACACAAAAGGAATCAACCTCCTTCACTTCTCTCCCTAACACATGACGGCAAATGTCGGATACTCCCAGCCTGAACAGAACGGCGGAGCCATAAATCGTGGCTTGTCATAAGTTCGTGTTAAGATGTGAACAAGCTCTTCACAAGGTCTCTCTTAGGCCACGTCTCGCAAAGAGCGCCGGCAAGATACAATCCGTGCTCTACGTCGGGTTTTGGCTACACTCCATGTATCCTAATGGCAATGACCGCCTCCTGCATATCACACTTATTCCTAACCCCATACAGCACCATAATCGTTGTCATCGGTCGTCCTCACGTTCCAGGAGGTGTGCACTACCATTGCACGACAACAGATCGGTAAAACATGGTTCATGGTTGGCTCATACGGCCCTCGCCCACCGAGATCGCCCTACGGTGCCTCAAATCTTATGTCATTCTCAGTTACACAGCAGCATATGCAGCATTAAATGCGCGTAGATAAGTGTCGAGCGACGCACAAAATCTACACCCGCCATCTGTCACTTCAAACGCACGATTGTGACAGCGCAAACCAGAAGTAAAACCTTCATTGTGAACACGCAGCGCAGAGTCCGTCAGTCCCCGTCGTGTTGTCAAATCAGCTGCTCGGTTGGGCGTACGATGATATCGTTCACCTCCATGTGATCCGGGCAGCTTAGGCACCACATCACAGCGTCGGCAACATCCACAGGCTGCAAGCATTTGAACGCAGACGTCGCCTTCCTTGTCGCCTCTGCGTCGCCGAAAGCCCGGACTGCGAAGAACTCCGTCTCCACCACGCCAGGAGAGATGCCCGACACGCGCAAGGGCAAACCCGCGCCACGGGCCTGAGTGGCATAGGAATGACGGTGCGGTAAAGGTCACGCTAAAACGTCCCGAGTCAAGTATGTTTAGGAATTAGCTAGCGCCGAAAAAGCTACTACCAGTCCTGAATTCAGCGACTGGTTGTACTTCCACCCGCATGGGAGACATGATGCCCTGAAATACCACGCCTTCGGGGAATTTAAAGCCAAAACAACTATCACAGCTCATGCCTATAGCCGACAGGTTGTCGCTGGGAAAACAGTATGGCCGCCGGCCTAACCAAAGGCCAACATGCCTTCTATGATGGAAAGTGCGCCTGCCATCGCGGTAGATGGGAAATCAGAGCAGAACGAAAGCCCCGGCCCCCCTCACCTCCTGGCGGAGACCTTCCGTTATGGTCTTAACAGCAGACTTTGTCGCGGCGTAAAACCCGCCGCCCTGAGGCCCGTCTGGAATGCGATGCCCACTCAGGCCAATCATGTTGATGATGTGGCCATACGTGCCGCGCCGCTTCATGTCCTGCAGCACGAGATGCAACCGCCGCATGCATTCAAACATGACGCAAGTTATGTGCGACCACCCTACAAACGACCGTACCGTCTAGGCAGCTTTTCGCTCTATTCAAACAACTAACGCTTTGAGCGTCGAGATGCCGCACCAAGCATCCCGCCGTGCTGCAAAAGCAAATGCGAGCGAGCCACTAAATCGCGCACCTGGACAACCGCACGCGTCATCATGCATGTGCCGAGCACATTGGTACTCAGCATCTCCACCCAGCTGCCAATGTTGCCATCGAAGAGAGAAGCATCGTTGCGGCTCATGCCAGCTGCAAAAATCGATTGAACACGGCGAAGCTCTTGACATGGAGTTTAAGGCAGATGGCATGGCAAAATTTGCAGACACCAACTTGCTTCAAATGCATTTTACCACGGCAGCTTCAGCGATTAACGCTTAGCACGGGAAAGCGCTGAAACCCATGTAGGTCTCTACCAGGACAAATACTTATTTCGTTTACTCTGGACGCTGGCCACGTTCTGTCACCGGCCACTACAGGATATACAGGGTAAATCCATGCGAGACCTCAAAAAGCAAGCGGATTGATAATGGGCGTCTCGGACGTGGTTCGAAGGTTTGGAGACTTGCAATAGCAAAATATATGAGAGCAAAATTTATGAGCCCACCCCGCACGGAGCCTCACCATTATTAATCAACACATCCACGCCGCATTCGGGCCAACGTTTAGCCACAATCTTTGGCAGCGTAGCAACCTGCGATGGGGGCATAGTTAAAAGGTAGCGGACCAACAGGTTATATGCGCCACCGCTACTTCTATTACCTCGCCGCAATAACAGCAATTACCGTCTATGGCCCCCGGCCTTTAAAAAGGCCTCTGCATTTGTAAGGGCCTTGTAACTTACAACTATCTGACTAACCGTTTCACAGTAACGAGACGCTGCGGGTGCACCTGGCACCTAGACTGCGTCATTATCTACTTGCTAATTGATCACTGCACCGTCAAGCATCTACCACCACAAATTTCTTACCCCCCACTGGAGCAGTAGGATCGCCTCAATTTTGCAGCCATCCGACTGGCAACCCTAGGCACTGACGAATCCCAAGCAAGGAACTTAGGCAACTTAAGCATACATTCTCTCGACGTCACTCCCGCACAGGCAACTCATGTCAGGTTTGCGTATAGACACGCGCAAAGGCTGTTGAGAAGACTGCTACTCTGCACTCACTTCCGCCTCCTTGGTAATGTCGCAGACGACCGGCAAGAAATTCACAAGTGGCACCCCCATCGCGTGCATGTGCCGTTGCAACTCCTCAAGCCGGTCCTTCCTCCGTGCGACAGCGACCACCCTCATCCCTAAGGTTGTGCCCGCAAGGGAGGATTAGCATTGTCATTCAAATCAGTCGTGCTTATAGCGGTTTCGCACATAGCAGACAACGGAGGACGGAAACAACTCGAATGCAAAAGTTGTGACCACCCAACCGTAGCCCAGCACAAAGGACGAGATGCTTCCCCCCAATCTACAACGGGTCGGATATCAAGAGCTACGCGGTGACCCACATGCTGCTCACAACCTGAAGCCATTCCTCAGACCAGACGTTAGGCCGCGAAAGTCACTCGAGAAACGCACTTGCCTGCGAGAGCTAGAGCTTCGCACGTTGCCCAGCCAATGCCGGACGATGCCCCGCTAACCAGTGCTACCTTTCCCTGCCATTTTTCAAAGCCAGGTGGAACACCCTCAAGGGAAGGCTGCCCAGCTGGCGGCACCGATGATGGGCCATTATGAAGTGGTGGCTGGGGTGCAGCCGCAGGGACCGCCGCTGGAACTGGAGCTGGCTGCGGGGCGGCCTCCGTCGTCGGCTGGGCGGTGGCCTCCGGAGGCACGCTATCGGCTCCAGGCACGGGTTCCTCCGCGGGCTGCTGTGCTTGCACGGAACCCGAAGCACCGTTTTCACCACTTGTCTGCTGCTCAGTCAGAGCTTGGATATCAGGAAGAGGTGCCTGCGCGATAACAAATAAATCCTCACTGGCAGGAAGGCCGCATTTTCAAATGCCTAACAGTTCGTAAAGGCGCCGTAGACCTAAGAGCCAGTGTGCCGTGCACGTCCCAACCATTTAGAATACCCCTCGGCGCAACAACGCATATGTTAGCTGTATCCGTTGGCAACTTGAATGCTTACATCTTCCAGGACAACCCGCTCCGGAACCATGCCCGGCTCAGGGTCCAATCCCTTCGCCGCGCGTTCCGCAATGGCCTTGAGCCGCTTGACTGCCTCGTCCAAATCGTCGTTAATGAGCAAGTAGTCATACAGCCCCTTCTCGTTAATGCTGCGGGCAACGGTAGGAATGCCTTACTGCTGGGCCATTTTACAAAGTGGAGGAAGCGTGCATTACCGTGGTAAAGAAAATTGTGCCCTCGGCCTGGCTTGCTAGCGACAGAATGCCTTGCGCTGCTCGTACCTCTCAATTTCTGCCTTGGCATTGTTCAGCCGCCGTGTTATTTGCTCGACTGTTTCCGTACCCCGCCCTGCCAGGCGGTTCGCGAGGTCCTCGAGCGAAGGTGGAGCAATGAACACGAAGATGGCCTTTAGGCCGCTCTTCCGCACCGCACGGGCACCCTGTTACGCAACGCAGGTAGAAATGCTGCCTGGGAAACCACGATCCCAGCCTACTCTGTGCACCTCAAGTAGGTTTATAACGCCGTGAAACCCACCTGTACATCTATATCCAACACACAGACTCGACCAGAGTCGAGAACTGAGCGCACTGCTCCAACACTCGTGCCGTACAAGTTGCCATGCACCTGTGCGAGTGGAGAGTGGTCATGCCCCACAGGGTCAACAGATACTCCGATGCAGCTACTGCTAGACGCAAAGTCCCAACAGCTCTATGATTAAATCTAGCTATTAAGCCGGACATTAAGCGGCTGCAGTTGTAGATAAGCTTGCCACTGCCCGAAGAAGAAAGTTGATTGCTTACCATAACGCAAACTACGCACAGGATGATTAAGAGTATATAAAATGATTGCAGCTAAAGCAAAACATTCCTGAACATCGCTTTTGCGTCCCACCTCAGCGTACTCCAGAAATTTGCCCTCTCCAATTTCCTTCGCAAACTGCTCCTTTGTTGTAAAAAAGTAGTGCACACCGTGCTGCAAGGCGAGAGGACACAACATACCTCCATGGAGATCAACTCCGATCAGAGACCGGGCAAAGCTTCCAGCAAAAGTATGGAAAGGGAAAGATTTGTGCAATAACTTCTCATCCTCTTTAGCTCAACGAAGTGCCAAAGGTGTACAAGGTAGTTGCGTTATGCTGTGATGAAACACGCCCCATATACTGCAGACACACCTGCTCGTTTGGGCGAGGGGCTCTTGTCGTGTGGCTAACGCAGAAGCCAAATTGATCGCCATCCTGTATTAGTCGCTTCGCCAGGGTGCCTTTGCCAACACCGGATGGGCCAACCAAAACAAGGGCAGATGGCACAGCAGTTGCCTTTTCGCTGTTTAGGTCAGGAGCCCCGCCATAAGGCTGGCCCGTTCCAGCAGTCGAGGCCGGCTGAACCTCCACGCCAGCCGGAACACTTTGCTCCGCACCCATTTCAGTTAGAACCCAAGCGGAGTAAGTCCGCGTACACTAAGCCACAAAGGTGAAGTACTAGATACATGAATAACTGTAACTCAGGATGTTATTTTATGTATGGTACGGACGACAAGGTGGTTGCAACGGACAAAAATTAAGGAAGCAACAGGGCTTTGCACCCACGTTTTAAACATGTGTGGTATGTTGCCCCTTATGCGTTCATGCTTAAAAGGAAACCTGCCACAGTTTCCGTCCATACTGTGTATACCAGAAAACGACTTGTACAGGTCGCAGAGCTCCTGCATACTGCAATCTGCAGGTGAAATGTTTTTGAAATGTTGTATACAATGGAAATCATATTTATAAAAAACCGAGGTTTCCGCTTTGGGGACTATATTTAATGATCTGTAGTTACGGCCATAACGTCCCGGACTGTTCTGTGCAGACTCTCCTTAGACTAGAAATATGTCCTCAGCGCGAGTGATCTTCGTCTAATCCAGATCGACAGAGCGAGTTTTTGACCAGCTGGTGTGGTTGTTACAGTGGGTGGTAGTGAAGTCTTACAGGGTATTTCCACTAGGCCGCACAATGACATTAAGTTCAAAAAATCTCACACCTGGCTCAGCAAATCATGCAAGCGATAAGAAACTAGTTAAATACATTAATAGAAAGTCGCCTAAAGGGGCTCCGTAAAGCCGAAGGGCCCAGTGGAAACGCCTCGGACACTAAGTCCGCCTTAGTGGCACACTAGTTATCAGGGCCTCAGACCTGCTGATAACTTTCAAAGTGGACATTAACTTCCGAGCGGGAAAATTCATAGTCAGCCTTTTTCCTTGTTCATGGCCCTACGTTGGCTTTTGTATTTTCCTTTATCCACAGCCGCAAGTAGCCCGCTAACCAGTGGAATTTACAGCAGGACCGGTCGAATTGCCCACATTCCAGCAATTCGCCGACCAAATTGTAATGATTTGCGCATTAAATACACCCACTCTTACTATAACAATGGTTTGGTGCCTACATAGCAACCTGTCGTATGGTTCCGGGGCGATTAGTGGAAACACCTGTCCACTAGCCACACACTAAGTCCACATTAAAGATACTGTCCAAAAGTTAGTGTGCGGCCTAGTGGAAATACCCTGTTAGTCTCTTCCCCGGATTTCATTGCTGAACTGGATTATACCTGCTGTGAGTATGGGTGACCATTTTACGGATTAAAGTTCACTATATTCGTGCCATGTTTTGGAGCATAAAAGAAGCAACGCATCAACTCCATTTTACAAAACGCTGCACATGGTCAGCAGGAAGTCTAGTTGCGCTTGGCATAGCGTTCACGAACGCGATAATATATGTACATTCCACGCCGACAGGTCATCGAGTCAAAAAATGTGAAGGTCATGCTGCATCTACATCCTGATTTACGCGCTGCATCTGGCTACGTCACTACTGCGTGTCACCACTCCAGTGCCCTGCGAAATACTGCTACTGCTGCCCATTACCAATCAGAGCTTCTACCCGCAGAATGCATACACGTACAACAAGAAAACACAACACATTGCGTGTGAATCAATGCTGTCGTCAAAAGTCCTTATCCATAAAGCAAACGTCACGAGCTTGAAATCTGTAACTTGAGATTTAACCGAAGATGATCTGGGATGCACCACCCGGCTGCGAGCGTGGAAATGCGAACTTGTGAAAATGTGTTCATAAAATGCGACCGCCACCAAATTGAGCTGGACTGCAAGAAACCTACCGGTGCCGATACCTTGGACGACGGCTTGTCTGTCAAGAAATTTCCGACATTCTGACCCGCAGGTCTGCGCACGATTACAAGTTATGGTGACAGGTCATCAAGCAAAACCAACATGTGTAGTGTGATATGGCAGGGTCCTCGTGCAAACCCAATTGCACGCCACTCACCTTGAGTAGTTGTTCGACGAGGCCTGCGGAAACAAGTACAACGGTAAGAAAAGTCACATGGTACCTAAATCCCTTACTAGCACACACAAAGCCCACCCACCTTGGGGGGCTCGCTATCGCCGAAGACGATCTGCGATGCGCCTCCGGGTGCCGCCAGAACACGGCTGCTTGGACGGTCAGTGATGAAGTTTCCTACGTTTTGCCCGGCCGGCCTGCACAAATTACAAAAAGGGTTTGACGGAATGCATCACGGGATAATTGAGTAATAAACAAATAGTAGCAGCAATATCCACGGCGTCACGTAGATAGACGTGACGGCAAACTGTCGACATCGTAAAGCTATAAACTTACAAGCCCCCACATGCCGTCTGAGGCAATACATAATTAGTTCCTTACCTAGAATAATTGTTTTGGCCTTTGCCAGCGGCGACGTCCTTGGATGCCTGACCGGCAGTGACCTGGACAACGGCCATATCCTCTCCTGACTCAGTCTTGAAAGAGAAATCCTTGGTCTCGAGCATGTTCTCCTTGAGGCGGTCTCGCAAGGCCTCCAGGCCACCTAGTCGCGAAGAGGACATAGAAGTCTTGAATAATTTCGAAGCCGGCTGCTCCCATACAATAATACAGGACTATCTATCTGCCAAAGACATAGCATTGAGGCTTGCGCCACAGCCTGTCGGCTCATTACGAACGCCATGGCATCTAGCAGGACCGCCCAGCGCCAAAACAACAGCCATACCAGCTGGACTCAAGCCACGCATGCGAAGTTGAACACGCAGATCCTTGATGGTAAGGGGCTTGAGCAGGGCGTCGACCTCGGCGCTGTTCATTTTCGCTGACGTGATGATGTATACTAGGCTAGAGGCGATGAGACTAACACTAAATTCACCTTCTGATCTAAAGGAGACAGGCAGGATAGGTATCTTGGTGGCGCTGTGTGGACGTCTTGTACCCGCGCAAATGGGGGGAGTGCCGTATATGGATCCTGATTACAAACGGCAAACTGTTCACGACATGCATCTTCAATGCTTTTTGAAACATCCCTCAAAATGTGTTGTGCCTCGGCTATCCATGCTTTGCGGTGTTCAATAGCGGAAATCCACCTCTGCACGCGCGGAAACGTTTGCAGGTTCAGTTACTTCGGGTGTGTCCATGGCTCTACATCCGTTTTATAGATCATTACACCGAGACATAAATGCCGTTCACCCTTCTGTCTTGTCGGCGGTCGATGCAACTACGTTTCACTGCTTACATCGGTTTTTGCAGACCAAAGCACATCTCTACTGCGTATCTTTATAGCCGATTGTCATCACAGGCAAATGGCGAGCTATTTGATGTGGCATCATGAATGGTGACCCCTGATGTCTGCCACACCCAAGTCTTCTGCCCTTTGCAAGTTACGATTCAACATGCCACCCCTAGCGTCCTCTCCCGGTGTGCCACCTTCCAGCTCGGGCGACCAACAGCTATCATGCTTGTGCGGACCCTCTGGTGTTGTGGTCGTGCTTGCTGCTGCAAAAAGACTTCACGTCATGGAAACCCCCTGTTACCAGCAAAACGACCCCTGGACAACCTAATGGCGAAGATGTGAGTAGCTCACGTAGTTAGAGACGAAAGTTGTCTGTACCTGCGGGTTGAGAAGAATGCTTATCGATACGCCAAACATTATGGTCTCCCCTGGGCCGCGCCCCTGGCACGCACACTACCCTGCATCACAGCAGTATAGGCTTTCTCCGAGTTGTGGCCAAAAGGGCCCACTATACTACCCTATCCTGCCAAAAGGTACCGCTTTATGGTGTCGGTATTCTGCCAGGTCTTGCAGCAGGCGACTAGTCGTGCGCTTCCTTTCGGCGTATGGCGAGTTGTGGTCGGGAAATCTGGCCCGGGCTTGGCTACCCGAATGAAATGAATGAAGTTACAGTGGATCCGACCAGATCACCGGTGCTGGCCGCACTCAGGCCCTGAAAGGTACCAGGGTACCACTTCATCTCTAGGATTCCAGGCGTCACTCTTGCTGTCTTAGTCTCTGCATTTTGGCCTTGCCTGTTATGATCTTGTGCTGCTCCACGGCAGGCCCATGGATGGTAGTTGATCATAGGAGTAATATTATTCAGTGCAAAAGGCACGCGAAGGATGGGATGGAATGACGAACGATTGCAAAAAGATAATTCCCCTGCAGCCGCTGGCAGCATTACATATGCTGCTCGCTGGCAGCTCAGACTATGCAAGTATACTTCAGGGGCAGGTGGCTGGCAGAAGTTAAAGCCTGACTTCTGCTCCCGGATGTTCCGGGTTCAAATCCGCCTGCCGGCCCCTCGGTGTGTGAGGGGTGTTGAATTGGGAGATGGCCCCCCATCTCGTGGACGGTGTAGGACATGATTACAGCAATTCGCGAGCTAACCAGGAACTAAGTTGTGGCGCTGTTGATCCGCTAGATTTGGTTGGATGCTGGTGGTGAGTTGCTGAACCCAATAAATACATTATGTTACCTCAGATGTAACCAATCTGAAGTCGGTTGGGGTGATTGGATTAGGGTGCCCCTCTAGCAGGGGAGAGCAGGGCATTGCCTGGGGAAAGGGGGCCGCTGGTGAAGCCATACCACCCTGTAACATCATACATCTGCCCGGGAAGCATGATACACCGGTTCTGGTATTTGTGTCCAGCATATTCGACACTATACACCTGCTCCACAGCGGTAACCACTGTGTTTTACAGTCTGTCGGATCCAGCTCAGCATCCTCACATCCACGCCTAACTATCGCGCCGAGTCCTATGTACGGCACCCAGTTGATCCTCAAGGACACCGACAGCTCATATGCCTTGCCGCAAGCCACTATTTACAGAAGAGCTCTTGTACATCAAAGTTATCTATTGAGCTGGCCAACCGGCGATGTCCGATGTGCCGCCAGCCTCCTGACTGCTGTACCAGAGTTATGAGACTGTCATCCTCCGAAGGGCGGTAGCTCTGTTGCCGCTCCCACCCATATGCCTAACGTTCTGTAGCGGCAGCGGGGATCTCAGTCGCCCCTGTAAATGTGTACAGGAGGCCTAATACAAGTAAACGCCGAAAGCTGTTGCCACACAGAACAGGCTCTCCTGCAAAAATGAATAGTAAAAATTGTCAACTTGAGGAGACCCAAACGTGTTGCCAGTCAATATGGCTGCAGCAGGCGATGATCCCGCTTCACCCTACATACGTTAGAGAATGTGTCGTGCGCGTAGTTGTCGGTGCTTGGGTCCCAAAACCCTCTGCATGCCAACCTGGATAGTTCACAGGTTGTTGTTAGTGGTCCGGCAAGCAGCGCTAAACCATTGCATGGCGCTGATGGCTCACTCACCGGACACCTTCTCCACGCTGTTCTGCAATAAATACCTGGACGACGAATTTGTATCGGCTCCAGTTCTCCTCTGCGGATCGCACATTGCTGCAGCGTGAGCGCCCCGAAACCCAAGCGTGCGGCATCTAACCCCCACCATGTCATGCTCCCATGTATTGGGACCCACGCGCAGCTCGGGAGCACCATGCAAGCAGGAGGCTCGCCTTTGAGTTTGTTCTTGATCTCGTCCGCTATCTCGCGTGCCCAGGAGGACGTGTTGTCGGCGTGGTACTGCTGCCCTGACAGTCGTGCAACAAGCACAGTGCCAATAATCTCCTTGGCACGAGATGGCTTGAATCTGCGAGCAAGGGCCCAACGCGCTGCTAGAGGCCAATCTCTTAGGGCATCAGACCCCTCGACGTCCCGCAAAATGTACCCACTTTTGGGCAAACGGTGGTTCCAGGGCGAAGTCGGAAGCATCTGCCATTTTTTCAAGATGATTATTACAGTGGCAAAGGCAACACGTTCAGGAAGCAGCTAATTTTGTAAAGACAAGAGATGCAGTTAGGACCGTCTGCTTTGTGGAAACCATGTCCAAGATGTCGGTTAAGTATATATCTTGTTCATTCCGCTGATAGTTTGCCTCCGTGATCTATTGCTGACCAGCCTTCCAGAGAACTGCAAACACCCTACGCGGCACTCTATTGTTCTAGAGATGTAAGCAGGAATATTTCCAACATCTTCACTTAATAAGAGGTAGAAAGCATATGGTTGCCTTGTGGAAAGTTTCAAGTTGTACGATACAACTTGGAGTGGCATGCTGGGTGCGGCGTCACGGCACTCCGCTACTGCATACGCAATTGGGGGATTGGGGGATCGTCGTAATAATGACATTATGCAAAACGAGGATAATGCCTTATCGCTAATTATGCTACAGTCTGCACAAGGAAAATAGCGATACTCTTTTCCTCAGATGGGCCAGAGAGCATGGTACGCCATACTTGCTACCAGCTTGCTTATGCCGTCGCTCCCATACGCTCGCGAATTTTGCACTCTCGTCTGCGCTAATCGGCGGTTAGGCAGCTACCGGTACTAGGCTTCTGTTATTAGTGCCCTAGTACGGCCTCGCGATGGGCGCGTTGGCCAAGATACGACGCGGACGCGTGAGCCTAACAATCGCTTCCTAAGTTTCCCCAGTCACATTTGCAGGGCACAGCCGGACACAGCGCATGCGCGTTGCTAAAGGTAACGGCTAACAGTTCTTCGGCCCGTAGGTCCATGATTACAGCAGACATTCCATAACACTATGCGTGGCCCATTTTTCACGCGGTGTGAACGGGATGCAAATTATGTCTGCAACGCATTACTGGGTTTTTGAGACCACGCGCCTGTCAGCGGAGGTCATTTTGATCATGTGCGCTCGCTCGTGAGAGACAACATTATGTTGGGTACACGAGGCAAAACGCTTGCGGATGCTGGCATTGCCGTAGGACGGTGCTTAATCCCGCGTCGGTCCTTAAGGAGTATCCGGGGAGCTCCCTCTCTCCCATTCCCACTCAGGCACACTCGCTTTCACTCCACCGTACCCATACCCGCACTCTTTCTCATTCTCTTTCGCTCTCATTCTTGCACTCTTATCCCCTCATCCTTTAGGGCAAGTCCACGAGGTGAGCGGGGGTCGGTAGCAGGCTGGTTTCAGGTTCTTGCTGTTGCTGGTATGATCATAGCTCATACGGTTATGCATGTCCTCGGGCATTTGCTGGACGATACTTGGGTGCGCTGTTGACCCTGCGACCCGGTGGGGTCCACGTTAACAGCATCTTGGTCATTTATCGACGCCCTTTTTGCTTGTATCAATTGTAAAACCTCACACAGCTGTTTCAGGTCTAGGTTCGCCCGACACCGGCGAGTCTTGTAGCTAAGGTGTTTTAATGATCTGAGCCGCAATGATGTCCCTCCCCTCATGTAACGGCAGCATCATGCGCAGCCGTTCTGTTTCTGTCAAGCGGATAGACCAGCTGCACCGTTTTAGCCTGTGCACTTGCGAGCGATCGAGGGGCATGCTATTTCGTCCGCGACATGTGCATTCGTGGAGCTGCGAGAGTTGCGTTACCCCTAGGCACGGGGCTGTTGCGGGTCCGGGTCCATGCTGCGTTCCTCAAGCATTCATCTCCGTCTCATCCCGTCCGCGGGTGCAACGCCGAAAGCGCTTCTTCATTGCGCACTTGCCGCCGACCCCTTCCTGGCTTGCGTGTTCGAGGCTGCTTGCCGTGTCATTCCCTTTTGCCCGTGCTGCTGCATTCTGCCGCCAAGCCCCACCCCAATCCCCCCGGCTCTTTGCAACCCTTAAGTAAGAGAAGCTAATAGAAGCCTGTGAATGACAAAGCCATGGCGCCTTGGATGGCACTTGGGTCGATACCCAGGGGCTTTAACGAGTTGTCCGACTCATGCTGCATTTCCGTTAGGGCTGTTACATGTCAATGAATTGACGTGTTAGGAGCACGAAAATGTAACGTTTAATGACTACGGTATACTAGGTTGAGCTCCATCCAAAGAACTTGCTGCAACAAACGTCCAAGTTACATCCAGCTTTCTCGCAGGCAGAAGTTTGATGTTATAGTGGTTTCATAATAGTCATGTTAGAAATCTTGTGAGGAAAAAACAAACGCCGTACATGACGACAGTTCTAAGCGGTTCTTGGGCCCCTCAGGGCAGGGAATCACGCAGTTCCATTACACCTTGCTTTCACTTGTGTCGTTTTGTGTTCCTAGTGACCTGCTTGGTTATCCTATTCTTCTGTGATTTGCCACCGAAACATTGCCTGAGAGGACCAAAAGTACATATTTTGATTACGTTTCTGGACTTAGTTATATTCTGAGGCAATCATATAACATAGCTGTGACGCGCCCCTGGGCGCCCCTAGCAACATGGCGACCCGAGCGGTGCTCCAAACGTTTGAGCGGTATCAGAAGGAGCGAGTGGCGTTCGTCACAGCTGTTGCTGAAATGGCTAAGAATCCTCAAGTGCGTTTGCTTTTATGACGGAGTTTGGGGCCGTGCTTTGACGTGGGTTCGGGTCCGCAGAACATCGAGGCTCTCCAGCAGGCGGGAGCTATGGCTCTCCTCCGTCCATTGCTGCTGGACAATGTACCAAGGTGGGTTAGCCGTTGCTGATTGATTTTCGCGTAAGTCACAGGCCCGCAATTCCCAACCCGCCGCTTCCATCTTTGCAGCATACAGCAGTCCGCTGCGCTGGCCCTGGGACGGCTTGCAAACTACAGCGATGATCTAGCGGAAGCTGTCGTCCAGAACGAGATTTTGCCCCAGCTGGTAGGACATTGATTTGGTTTTTTTGCTGACGTCGTATGCTGAGCCCATACCTATGGCGGGCTCTTTTTAATGGACAGTATTTAAGGGCAACCTTGCGGCTTGCAGGTTTACTCGCTTAGCGAGCAGAACAGGTTCTACAAGCAGGCCGCGGCCTTTTGCTTGCGGGCTGTGGCACGGCATTCACCCGAGCTTGCTCAATCGGTGATTGATAGTGGTGCTTTGGACTCTCTGGTAACGTGTCTGGAGGAGTTTGACCCGGGTGTGAAGGAGGCATCGGCTTGGACGCTAGGGTACATCGCTGGCCACAACGCAGAACTGGCACAGCAAGTGGTGGATGCGGGCGCGGTCCCGCTCCTGGTACTTTGTGTTCAGGAGCCAGAGCTCAGCCTGAAGCGTATTGCGGCGTCGGCCCTTTCAGACATTGCCAAGCATACACCGGAGCTAGCGCAGGCCGTGGTCGACGCTGGTGCCGTCCAATACCTGGCGCCCCTTGTCATTAACCAGGATGCCAAGCTTAAACGACAGGTGGGGAAGGCAGTTTTGCGAGTATCAATGCCGACACACGGATACTGGTGGAAGAGGGGGATCCTTGGAACGGCGGACAGAACCTTTTTTAACTATCCTGGAAGGGTTAGGAGACCTTAGTGTTTGTACAAACGTCTTGGTAGGTGTCTCGCCTAAGCACGTCTCGTCGAGCGGTGCCACCCGCAGCTGGAATACGTACCTCACTCCGCCGTCACGTATGTGTATCCGGAACGGGCCCTCCGAGCGTGTCGCCACACAGCGCGCACATTTTATGGAATGAATTATGTTTACTAAGCTGAAGCCGTGATCCAGCGTCGAGCACTTACCCACTGCTTAGTTGGGGCTTGAGCCTGTTTAGCCCCCGGTAGCGTTCGCTGTTTGCACGGTAAAAGCAGCGCCGGGGCTGAGCACGAACTCGCTCCGCGCCGCACCCTAGCCCGATCATATCCGATCCGACTCCATCATATTCTCAGGTCTGCTGCGCACTCAGCCAAATTGCCAAGCACAGCGTGGACCTGGCTGAGGTGGTGGTGGGTGCGGAGATCTTCCCTAAAATCCTCACCTGTCTCAAGTTCCCAGATGAGTTTGTTAAGAAGCACAGCGCCACGGTTGTGCGAGAGGTTGCCAAGCACACGCCGGAGCTGGCGCAGCTGGTGGTGGGCAACGGTGGCGTGGGCGCGCTGGTGGACTATATCAGTGAGCAGGGTGCTTGAGAGGCTGATGGAGGGAGGCAGGAAAGGGGATGGGAAGAAGGGGATGGGGGTCAGGCTGAAAGGCGAGATCAAACTCGCTCTTCACAATGGTCAAGGCGTAATGAGGCGCGCAATATAAGGCGCAGCCTGCAGCAGGGACAGGGAGAAAAGGTCCTGTTAGGGATAATAGATGGGGAGAGAACTCATAGGCGGGCGGGTAATTACCCTAGTTACTCCTTATAAGTAGTAACTAGGCAGCCAAATCGTACATGGAAGTGCACCTCGTTGCACAGCATCCATGGTACTGGAATCAGCCTGTGCACTTCTCGCACATTTCGAGGTACCGGGGAGGAAGCCAATGGGGTGTTTGCCGTCTGCTGAAAAGTAATACATTGGGGGATTGAGCGTTGACATACGTCTTGTATCGAATAGCGACAACGAGTCTTTTTATGGGCTTGACCTGAGCGGGTGCTCTCCTTCCTGTCCGTTCGTGCCCCGTTAGGCGACTCCACGGGCAACAACCGGCTACCCGGTATCATGGCCCTTGGGTACATTGCCGCATTCTCGGAGACGCTGGCGCTTTCAGTTATTGCCGAGAAGGCCCTGCCGCCGCTGGTGGCTGCCCTAAACGAGGAGCCGGAGGACCACCTCAAAAGCGCGACAGCATGGACACTGGGACAGGTGAGGGTGCAGCACGGGGGAGGCGAGAGGCCGATGACATAAGTTCTTGGGGGAAGGGAAAAGGGGAGGGAGGGAATTGTGGCGGCCATGTCTGGCTAGGATTTTGAGCAAGGGGATGGCTGGTGGAGGATTAGGAATTGGCACAACTAGCGCGTCTGGCCGTCTGGCTCCGTGGATATTGGCTGCACTTCTAGCTGTGCAGGTTAAGGCGATGGGTTACCGTCGTGCGCGTCCCTGACGCCTTGTGAGAAAGTTCAAGGTAAAAGGAAGCGGCCAGGAAAGCGGATCCATACACACACATACATACACGTAACGCCCTGCCTGCGGGGAGCGTCCCCAAGTGAGCCCAGAAACCTCTCTGGGAAACGGTGTGGTGGTAACACTTGAACAGTTTTCCCCGTCGCAGCTGAAGCTGGCGCCCTGTGCTTCCCCGGCTGTTCGGCCGACCGCTCGCATTGGAGGATGCGGTGCCCTCCGTGAGCTGTTACCTGCTGTCCTGGCATGCGGTGATTGGTTTCTGTATTGGCTGACGCAGCGCCGTGGTCCCTTGCCCCCATTTATGCCATTTATAGATCGGGCGTCATACACCGGACCACGCCAAGGCGGTGGCAGACACGGGCTGCCTGGCGACGCTGGTGTCGTTGGAAAGCGACGGCGCCTCTTCAGAGGACCTCAAGACGAAGTGCCGGCGCGCGCTGAAGTCCGTGATTGCGAAGCTAACCCATCTGCCCGCCCTGGATGCGCTCGTGCACCGGGCGCTGCCGGAGAGCGTCATGAAGATGGTGCTGGAGCAGGTGAGCGGAGGACATGGGGAGATGGATACCCGGGAGGCGGGTGCTTGTTTGTTGGCGTTGGGGAGTGGATGGCAAGGCGTGGCAACGGGGGACCCGGGGTTGGAGGCGGTGGTGCCGAGGAGGGACAAGGGAAGGTTTGTGTAATGATTCTGCCGGCTTTTGCGTTAGCGTTCGGAGGCGAGAGTAAAATATTGTAGCTGCCCATCGCCCATGCTAGTTGGGGCTTGGATTGGCGCTTGATGTGCGTTGTGGTGCTAGCGCTTGGTGCTGCTGTCTCCAACAATGTCTCTGTTAACCTCCAATTGCTGCGTGATCTATCCCGCCGCCATCAGGTTGGCAAAGTGCTGGCGAACGACGCCGCGGGCCGCGCTCAGTTCGTACACAGCGGCGGCCTAGCTGCCGTACAGCAGATGGCAGAGGCGCCGGGTAGCAAACTCAAAGAGGCCGTGGAGATCATCAACAGCTGCTACCCCGAGGAGATCGTCAAGTACTACAGCCCCAGCTACAGCCAACAATTGCTAGAGAAGCTGGAGAGCATGGCGGCCACTACCGCAGCGTATTGAGTAGGCTGAGCCGCCACTGATGCGGTCGCATTAGCCGCTGCCCTGGCTCCGAGCAGCAAGGGGAATGGTTGAAGGTGGCAGGGCACAATGTGGGGTTTTTTGCCTATGGGGCGGACCGGGGCAGAAAGCTATGTTTGGCTCTCCGGTGGTTGCAAGCTTGCAACAAAAGTTACGAAGCACATAGCTGGTGAGGTGACAGACCGAGGGGCGGCACGTGCCTTGGCGAGATCCCATCACCACCAGGCGGGTCCTTCGTTCCGGAAGCCCGGGGTGTTGTCCAAAGGGTGGGGAATCTTTCCAAAGGGAAGATGTGCAGAGTCGCTTCGAGGGTCGTTACAAACATGACGAAGGCAGAAGTTTCCGGGTGCAGGCTTACAGGGGGCTTCAGTGCAAGGGCTATTCCGGCATCGTGGGCTTGGGCTGTCATAATATCTTAGGAGGGGAACCGTTACGCATTGTGAACACATGTGTAGTGAAACCTGTGTGTTCGATTCTCTCGTATGGGTAGGTGGGCTCGCGTTGAGACGGCCTGGCACGTTGCGAAAAGCACGGCACGTAAACCACACGGCACGGCATCTGTGTAGATACTAGAAAAAGAAAACCTGCGTGGCCGGCCTGCGCGTATGTCAGTGCGCTGTGGTGCAGGATACAGCGCGAACACATTGGTTTGAAGGGACGCTGCTGCGGAACGCGAACCATGACGTCACCGAGTGTGTGAGAGGCCTTTGCCAGTTTGGCGACGTTTGCTGCAGCAGACGCGTGATTCAAGTCCTTTAAAGGCTTCGGGGTTGATGAAAGGCAAATGATGCGATTAGGAGCGCATTGTATACATTCATGGTTGGGCCCGAGTAGGGCTTTAGCTGGCGACAAGTCAGTCATCGCTTTAAAGATTGGTAAATTGTCGCAGGACATTTTAAGACGCACTGGAAGGAGGATGCAACCGAATTCACGGTCCACAGCTGCCCCCGGGGATGGTCAGCATGTGGCGCGTCGTGTAAACGCGCGGTGTCTGTTGGGTCACTAATTATGTGACTCCTAGTTCAATCGGAACGTGTATGAGGGCCTCGCAGCTCGCAGCGTAGTCCGCAGAGTCGCGATCAGCGCTAGCGTGACCACCCCAGCACCTAGCCGCCCATGAATTGCACCGTGCACACAAGCAATTAGTTTCCTGAACCGCGCAAAGCATTCAAATATTGCCGCAGCTGGAGGAGGAGCCGCAAATCAAACCGCCTCCGTGTTGTTGACACTTTACATAAAGTGATCGATCCAGATCAATCATCTTGATTAATACACGTCATAGGTGTTACTGCCCTTCCATTGCTTAGTTCCTATCGCCGGTGTTGCTTTTGCAGCAATGCCTCACCGTTGACGCAGCTCTTGCGGCTGCCAGCACGTCCACACCACATCCCCAGCAATTACACCTAAGTAACTCTAAAGTTGCTAGTACGCCAAGCTAAACCCGGGCACACGTTGACGATATACAATCACAGCCACCACGACCCGGCATGCACACAACACCAAACGACGGGCTCGGTTACAGCTCCTCAATTTGCGTCCTGCTGCCGCTCCAGAACCAGGTGCACGCTGCACTGGGAGCAGGTGTTGGAACGAATGGCGGCAGTCACAGTAGAGAACTTCTCCCCCGCCGTGGACAACAACACCAGCTGCCCCCGAAGTGTCGACTTGCCCGAGTTTACCTGCGTTTGGGCATGCAGGGCGATAGAGGGACTGAAGAAGTAACGCCCGGGTACGGCAAGCGGTCACCCGTCCACGTAACCGTACCACACCACGCCACCGTGCCGGGCATCCCTCCAATGTTGGCATTTTGGCATTGCAGTGGGCCCTGACGGACCCTCCTCGCCCACACAGCAGGCCACAGCAGTAAAACAAAACTACCTGGGCACGTGCGCTGGTCGCAAGCAATACATCCCCTGCCATAACGCCCGCAGCCGCCGCGTGGCTTCCCGTGTTGACCGACTCCACCATAATGCGCCCAGCCCGCTCTGAAACCAGGGTTTCGCGGGGTGTTGCGGTTGAGGTCGCGAAATATGATAAGGGAATCCCACATGCTCACGCTGCTGCGTTAATGCCTTGGCTTATAGGTGTGCACGTGCTGTAAGGTTCGTGTCAGACTCGTTTGGTGGGAGATGCAGGTATGGTGTTTGACGTCATGGCATGGCTGTCAGGCTTTAAGACGTGAGGGCCACTGAGGCGCATGCTGGGCATGCCGTGCCAGCGCTACATGCCAAATGGCAAGCATGTGTCTGCTCGCCGCTGCGGCAAAGAGGCAATGCGTGAGAAAGATTATAGCATTATCGGGCCACCAGGGGCCCCATTTGTGCGGAACTTGTAAGTTTTGCAATATCGGGCCGGCATCGGCGCCCTCGCATGTATCGAAATTCCGCCGGTCTTTACGCTGTTGCTGCTGCTGCTGCTGCTGCTGATCCTGCCGCTGCTGCCGAGACGTCGCATGCACAGCTCCTCCGTGCAGTGTTCCGCTACGGTAGCTGTCACAGTCCGCCATCACAGTAATCCATCCGCATACACTGCTTAGCGTGTGTTAAACACCGTGTGATGACTTCGCAGGTTGGCGCCCGTGTAACGCATTCAGTGGCTGACATCTCAAACGCAAACCTTCCCTACCAGAATCATACCAAATCCTCTCCACTGGTGTGATACCGTACATGGGCCGTACAAGGCTCCCCAGATTTCGACTTGGCACCCAATGAGCGTGATTCGCGGCCAGCACACACGTACACACACAGAGATGCACATGCGCAAACACGGGAATGCTTCAACGTGTTGTAGTTAAACTCAGGCTGCCGGCGCGTGGGGCTCCTCAGCAAGGCAACTCATGGTCCACGCTGCCTCCTTGCCCCACGCGTGCCCCACTCCTGGCCCAGTCCCATTTTTAAATGCAGAACCTGCTGTAGGTGAACCGTGGAGCTACTGAAACCCTCCCTGAAAGATGCCAAGAGGCAGTTCCCTGATACGCGCACCCGTGAGAACCAGTCCGAGGGGTTTCCTCAGCGATACCGTGAACACGCGGCTGCCGGTTGATGCAAGGACCTCCGTTTCAAGCTGACCGCCCGTGTCGTCGTTGGGCGCATAGGCACGGAAAGGCCTAAGATGTTGTGCCGCGCTTTCGGTGTCCACAGAAGGGTTGTTGGAGCGTGCGAGAATGGCGATTTGTCGGATTTGCCGTGCGTGCCTGGGCGGGGTCTTGATTCCAGTACAAGCACAACGGAGCATTGTTTTCTTAGTTGTAATGCGAGCTCTAACTTATGCAAAAAAGTTACATAGTGATATGCATGGAATCACGCGTATGTAATTGACTCGACTCGGTTCGTTTTTCGTTGATGTAATAGCATTAAGCTTTAGCAACTTCCTGCTGGTGCAAAACAACAACAGGCTTCCCTGTTTTCTCATCAAGGAAATGTATTTACAGTCTACGCTGATGGGCCGTGTGGCTGGCCGCCGGCCGTTGGGCTGTCTCCAACGGCGAAATCTTGGGCGTGCTAGGGCAATACTATCTGGGTTGTCAACACACGCACCAGAATGTGAAGTTATGCCAGCGGAAACCGCTGAGGGCGTCGAGTCACGCGACCGTACGTCTGAGGCCTCGACATCCAATGGTGTTGACCCAGGTTTCGCCCCCAGCAATACCCCCGTGATCACACCGAAATCTAAACGTGTATCACCGACTAGCTTAAAGCCTGGGGCAATCGAGGACGTCAACATACTTCAGAACGGAGTCATCCTTGTGGATAAGCCTCTTGGTTGGACGAGGTATGCGCGCATAACCTGAGCAATGTCTATATTCAACCCCTCCCGGCTGAAAATATGTTTTCCCCTGCCGAAGAACAAAAAAGCCGCCCTCTGGTCGCGCAAATCACTCCCGGCTACTGACCGACTTGGTTGCTGATCCCTCCGCTTATGATATCGCCTCCTAACCGCTCTCGCTCCTTGATCTCACAGTTTTGACGTCTGCGCCAAGATTCGCAACCTGCTCAAGTTCATAGGCGTCAAAAAGGTGTGCGCATGCGTACCCTACCCACCCGTTACCAGCCACTACACCACCCTCTTGCGACATTGCTAAACCAGACTCCTTGCACACACCAGTTGCTTTCCAGCACTCCCAGGTTTACGCTTCTACCCGATGTTACAACCTCTGTATTACCTGTATACATTTGCGTACCTCCTTTGGTGCTACCCTCTGTCCCCCGTACCCCATCTGGATTTGCGTGTCCTGTCCGTTTCCTAGCTCCCATCTTATCCCCTATGTAACACGAGAGATCCCCGCATACGTACATACATACTTACGTACGTACGTGTTCCATGTCAGGTCGGTCACGCCGGGACACTAGACCCCCACGCTACTGGACTACTGATCGTGTGCACGGGCCGCGGCACCAAGTTCTGTGACGATTTCATGGCACAGGTTCGTGTGTCTGTCTGTCCATGTGTTTGCGTGTGCGCAAGCTTGCTCAGCTCACTCAGCTCTGCGGGGCCCCTGACCGTGGTTGATAAGACCCCATTGTCCAGCCGGTGGGATTCAAGGGTTGGGAGGTGGCGAGGGGAGGGGGGGAGAGAAGGGGAGTAAGGAAGGAGTTGAGGAACCTCTGACCCCGTCCCTGTTCTAGCTGTACGGCGGTACAGCTGACACGTAACTGTTGCCTGCCCCGCATCCCTGCATGCCTGCACACCCCAATCGTCCATCCCTACCTCCCTAACCCTGCTTGTGGTGTCGATGTCGCTGCTACCAGGACAAGGAATACTCAGGCACGATGCGGCTGGGAGAGGGTACGGCGTCGTACGACGCCGAGTGCGAGGTCACGGAGCGGTTACCTTGGGAGCACGTGACAGGCAAGTTAAAGATGAAGCAGTGGCTGAAGAAGCCCCGATGGAGGATTGCGGGGTAGCATGGGGAATTGCTGGCTGCTGAGGGAAACCAGTTAGGCGACGGGTACGCTTTAGTAAAAACCGGAGCAGCAGTAGCAGCAGCAGCGTAGAAACGAAGCAGTCGTAACAGTTACGGCAGCAATGGCAAAGGCATGTCATCCTAAGCAGCAGCAGTAGCAACAGCAGCAGTAGCAACAGCAGCAGTAGCAACAGCAGCAGTAGCAACAGCAGTAGCAGCAGCAGCAATTACACACGGCTCATTCCGCCCGCGCATCACTCATCACGCATCACGGGGTCTCGTCCGGGCCCCACCCACCTATACATTCTCGTGATGGCTTTGGACGCAGCAGCAGCAGCGGGTGCTTTGGCCGTCGGCAGTTAGGCCCTAGCCCTCTTGCATGCATCATCACACGATATCCCCCACCGAACCATTAATACATACTCACGCGCGACTCGCTTCGCGCTCGTGGTGTATGTACGGCAATATGTATGTACGGCAATACCATCTCGCAGATATGGACCTCCAGGTGGCGGCAGCTCGCTTTGTTGGGGACATCATGCAGGTTCCGCCCATGTTTTCCGCAATCAAGGCAGGTTGGCGGCGGCGGCCCGGGGGACGGGGAAGAAGGGAAGAGGAGAGGAGGGGAAGGGGTGGCGATGGCGCGGCGGAAAGTGTCCAGACGCCTGTGTGGCGACATGCCAAATGTGGGCCTGCTGCTGCTGCTGCTACTACTGCTCGTTCTGCTCCTCGCTTTTGCTTACGTGATGCTATGCGGGTTTCTTAGGGCTGTGGTTTAGTAGGCCTTACTACGGTATATTACCGGTCTGAGGATAGTGAAACTGGAGATGTGGGGTGAGATGTGAATGTGATGATTTATATATTTACATGGATATTGGACTTTGTGGATCCAGGTGGGCGGTCAGAAGTTGTACCAGTTGGCGAGGGAGGGGCAGAGCTTGGAGCTGCCGGCGCGGCCGGTCACCATCAGCAGCCTGCGGGTGTGGCGCTCAGAGACAAATCCGCAAGAAGTGAACTTTTACGTGGCGTGCAGCAAGGTGGGCGGATGCGTGCGTGTGGGTGGTTTATCTTCGTGCGTGCGGGGGAAGGGGGAAGGGGGAAGGCGCGGGAAACTAGGGAACGGTTGGGAGTCAGCGTATGTCTGTAGAGAGCGGTGCCGGGCCGTGTGTTTTATTGCGTGTGCTAATTGTGCCGTGCGTCGTGTTTCTTCCGTTACTGCACGTGCCAAATTCCTTAGGAGAAAAGAGTTTTTCATGAACCATGACGCCTTGGGTTCTAGGAACTACGGACGATTTGCGCAGCGGGCTGGTCAACCCCGGAATGTGTGTACATGTATAGGTGCTTTGAAAAAGAAGCAGCGTTTTTTATCGCGGTGCTATATATTTCTTTTATTTTCTGATTCTCTTCTTCATTCCGCCTCGCTTTCTCTCCTAACCTCCTTGCCCCTCATCCACCTGCCTTGCCTTCCTACGCTGCGTTACCAGGGGACGTACATTCGGTCCCTGGCGTACGACATGGGACGAGCGTTGGGTACGGCAGCGCATCTGGTTGCGCTGCGCCGCGAGGCGGTGGGGTCGTACCGTGTGGTGGATGCCTGGGATTTGCGGCAACTGATTGAGCAGCTGGAGCAGCGGAAGGGGGCTTTCCTGGCGGCCCAGCAGCAGCAAGAGAAAGAGGAGCTTGAAAGGAAGGGCGAGGGAAAGGAGATAACGACGGCATTGGGGTCGGAAGAGAAGGCGGGGCAGCAGCAGCTGCAGTAGTTTCAGATGCAGATGCAGTTGCAGGGGTAGTAGCGGTAGCGGTAGTAGCAGTAGCACTAGGAGCAGCAGTAGCAGTCCTCCTTGGGAGATCCAGCAGCTGCACATGTGTGGGGACATGTGTGCAGCTAGCGCAGCGATACAGAAGGGCAGTGGGATCAGCAGCGACCGACGCAGCCGCCCATGGGTACCGATGGGGCCGAGCGACGCGACGGGGGAAATCCCCCCTAACCTCTGTAAGGTCTCCTGCGTTTCCCACCTCACTTCTATCTCCCTGCGAGCCTTACAAGGCCTCCAGGCAGGCGGGCCATGGAGGGAGCTGGGAGGGCTGCTAGCCTCTTAACGCCTCCAGGCACTCTCTGTCCCAGCTTCGCCATCGGAATAGAAAAGTATGAAGCCATTAAACCTAAGGGTTATTTGTACCGATGTCGATCGCCTGGTAGATCAAGAAGTGGATGACCTGAATCTGCTTTTGCTCACAACTACCGGCGCCTAATGTGCCTTCTTAATGCCCTCAGGGAGGGGTGCAGCGCAGCATTTGGCATGACCATTCTTACCCGTAAATTTGAGGTTGCCTACTTTCACCCCAATGGAACTCTGCATGCGTGAACTGGGAGCCTTGTAAAGATTGGTATGCAGCGAGCAGTGGGAAACACTGCGCAGTTTGAAGAGATGCCGTGCGTTGGCAAGCAGGACCAGGTGTTTCGGGCTTCATTACGGGCTGGATGCCTCCTTCGAATCCTGCATTGGTGAGCTATTTCGTGCGGGGCTGCGAGCCACACATGCCCTGATAGCCAGGTTGCGTAGGAAGGAACTGTTTCTGCCTACAGCACACAAGTGTTTTGAAATGCAAATAAGATCCATTCTCTGTCGTATGGAGTCGAGGTGTGGGGACCGGAGTTCATTCTCCAGGTCGTTGAACGACCACCTGATGCACAAGGGCTGTCCTGCTACTTCGAAAGATCTCTAGAGGATAGCATGGTCGAGCTGCAACACACGTTTCTGAAGCATCTCTCTGGGTTAGCATCTCTCTGGTCTGGACAATCGTGTGTGTTGTTTAGGGAGCTTGGTCAATGGCCCCTCCACCTTCACTGGGCCCTGTTTTCTTGTTTTTGGAACAGGGTTATCCTTGCGAAAGGGACTGTGTATCACCATGTTTTGCGTGAGGAGATACGTCTTGCAGTGCGTTCTGATTGTATTGTCGCCAACTGGGGTGCCATGATGCTAAGGGGTCTAAGGTGCTTAGGACACTTCTCGGAGGTGCACCCGGGCCTGAATGAAGAGGGGGGCGTCAATTTCGTGTCAGATCTGTCATGGAAACGTTGAAGGAGCGATTTAATGATTACTGGCAGAACCCACGTCTTGTCCGGGAATTTGTATCGGACAACCGTAGACCAGGGGTTAAGATGTGCCGGCATACCCATTGGATGGGCACGCCCAAACACACGACGTGCTACATCCATGCGAAGTCTTACTACTGCGGTTTCGCTTAGGGGCGTGGTCTTGGGAAGTTAGCCGACCCGGCGGTCGGCCGCGCCATGATCATGACTGCTTCCGCAAACCGTACAGAACATCTGGATGAGTCGACGTACGCCTGAGGTCGCACGCCTGAGGGTCGCACGCCTGAGGTCGCTTACTTTAGTTACTGTTTTGTTACTCTCGCGAATGGGTTTCATAAGCACTTTTTTCTTTTCCTTTTTTGTTTCTTCGTTCTATTTGACTACGTAAGAACTCGCGGTAAGAACTCCTGGCTCGTCTGGGCCTTACAAGCTCTCTCGAGCTTGTAACATCACATCACATAACGTTATACCAACAGGTCGTCAAGGCGCAGAAGATGAGTGCTTAACGTAACAAAGTCCCCTTGGGAAGTCTGCCCTCCATAGGACACAGCGCGCATGTCCATCTTTGAACATTCTGCGATGATACTAATTACAGTTGCACATAGCTTTGTATTAAAGTAGGGGAGCCCACAAGCAACTGCTTGGTCAGGAAGCGGCTTGCTTCGTTGCCTGATAGCAGTTATCACCGTTTCTGTACTACCGGAACTCGCTTTCTTGCTGAGCCAGCAGAAGTCCATCTGCAATGCAGCGCATAGATACTGGCAATAGAGTCGATTAAAAACCGCACCACGTGGCCTCCGTACTGGCTTTCCTGGATAGTGCAACGTAATACTCTGAGGAGCTGACGCTGGTTGTCTGAGACTTTCCACTTATGCTTGCATACCTTGGTGCCACGTTAGTAGTTTGACTTTAACGTGCGCTGTACTCAGGTAGCTCTTTGCCATATTCCGAAAGAATGACCGAGTACATGGCTAATCCGGGCGGATTTGGCGGGTTTAACCAGGCAGCAATCCAGGATACATTCCATTTTGACACAAATCAATTTCTCACACCTGTCGATGGGGATAATGCTCTGCTCGACTACGACGACCTATTTTCCATGCTCCAACAACCAGACGCCCAAGGGAGCGGGGGATCCAGCGGTAGCGCATTTCCGTCGGCAGGCTCGGATGGGTGGGCTGGGCCACCTATACCTGTACAACCGGTTGCAGCAACACCTGGCCAATACCCGAAGCCACAGCAACTAAAGCAGCCACAGCCCCAGATCTCCAAGCAAGTGAAGCCCTCCCGAGATGCCACATCTAAGCGGTCACGCGACGCTGTCAGCGGAAAGAGCAAGGTAGTAGCCCCCTCCCTCTTTCCCTCCCTCCCGCCTCTCTCACACAATGAAGCGTTGCCCAATCAATGGCTCCCCCTTCTGCCATTCTTCCATGACTCATACCTTCGGCCATGTACACAGCCACGTGGCCACCAACATGTACCCTCAGGCCTATGAAGGCACTCTCCTCGCGTCCTCTTTTGCACCCACTCAACACACCTAACGAATCCCTTGTCCGGGATGCCCCCCCCTGACTCGCATCGCCCCTGCATCCCCCCCTGCGCCGTGTGCACTTTGCTTCCGAATGGCGTTTTCCCCCCGCCCCCTCCCCGTTTTCCCCCCTTTCACAGCATTTTGTATATTTATCTATCTAAGGTCATATTGGCATGTAATATAACTTCCCCTGCTCCCTACGCCACCCACAGCAGCACCAGATGAAGGACCTGGAGGCCATAGCAGCCAAGAAGAGTCAGGACTTGAAGCGACTGATGCTCGAAAACCAGGAGCTCAAGTTTCGGAGCCAAATACTGGAGAAAGTCATACAAGTACGGCGTACCATCTTGGGAACCTCCTTGCACCTCCCCGTCTTCCTTCACACCTCTCGTAAGCCGATCGATGCCTCGCTGATTAGTTCCCCCACCCCTTCTCTCTCTCTCTCTCTCTCTCTCTCTCTCTCTCTCTCTTCCCTTTGCCCCGCTCCCTGCGGTCCTCTAGATGCGGGACTACCAGTTGAAGGTGATGCGGGGACTCCCCGAAGATCTACCCCAATACTGGGGAGCTGGAAAACCAGCAGCGACAACAACAACCACAACAACAACAACCACAACACAGGCACCAGCAGGAAAGCCACCACCAGTATCAGCGGCAACACAAGCACCAGCAGCAGCAGCACCGGGGACACCGCCGCAGGAGGCACCCGCTCCAGGGGGGGTTGGAGTGGGAGTAGGGATAGGTGGCACTCGCGGAGGTGCCGGTGGCTGCAGCGGCGGCGGCGGCGGCGCCTCATGGTCCGGTGGTGCTACTACTGCAGAGACGGCTGCTCCTGCTCCTGCTGCTGCTGCGGTGGCGGCGGCGGGTGTTAGCGATAGCAATGAACATGGTAATGGTGGCAATGGTGGTTACACCGCGGTTGAGGCGCTCCGGATGTCCAGCTGCAGCTGCCTGCTGAGGGCGTCTGGAGGGCATTTGTCAGCGGCGGACCGGGAGAGGTGAGGGGTGCGGGGTGCGGGGTGAGGGGGGAGGGTGAGGGGGGAGGGTGAGGGTGAGGGGGGAGGGTGAGGGGGCAGGGTGAGGGGGCAGGGTGAGGGGGGAGGGTGAGGGGGGAGGGTGAGGGGGGAGGGTGAGGGGGGAGGGGGAGGGGGCAGGGGTAGGGGGCAGGGTGAGGGGGTAGGGGGCGGGGTGAGGGTGAGGGGGCAGGGGGAGGGGGGAGGGGGAGGGGGGAGGGGGAGGGGGAGGGTTCGGCACCTGAAACACACTGGAACCGTCTTGCAGTCCTGGGGGGCCCCCCAGCGCTTGGGGAGGTTTGGGGAGTTCGGGCTGCGTAACTGCGAGCAACTGCGGCGTGTGTGTATGTGTGCGTATGTATGTGTATGTGTGTTTTATGTGTGTATGTGTGCGTATGTATGTGTATGTGTGTTTTTATGTGTGTATGTGTGTGTGTGTACTGGCGCCATCACCTTGTGTCTCATGACGCCTCCTTGTGCCGCTGTGTCGCCCTGGCCGTAGGTTTCGTTCCCTGCAGAAGGGGCAGCTGATGGCGGGTTGGAAGCACTACCTGTCCGAGGTGGCCGTACCGCTGCTGGCCTTGGAGTCAAACGGCCAGGACGAGCGGGCTGCCGCAAGTGTACTACAGCTGGCTGGTGAGGCTACCCACATGCTGAAGCATGCCAGCCTTTTGGCCCCCGACACCTTGATGGTCGTGACACAGGTACGGGGGGGGGAGATGTGGGGGGAGCTAGGGGAGGGAAGTTGGTTGTTAACCATGGAGGAAGAGGAGGAGGGGGGGAACCTTTCTTAACAACCCCTCCTCTCTGTCGCTCTGCTGCTCACCTCTTTTCGCTCTGCTCACCTGTACGACCTCCTCACCCACCAGACGCACCTGGAAACGGAGGTCCTGACGGCCCCCGATCCCAGCCACTGGCATGCTGTCGTACGCACCCTAGAGCTTTCCCCCGACCAGATCCGGGAGCTGCGTGCTGTGTTTCGCCTCGTGTCCGACATCATGTCTGCCGTACTGGCTGAGCGCAAGGCCATCAACATGCGGCTGGCGGAGGGGGTGCACCTGCACGACTCCGTGGCGGACATCCGGGTGGCCATGAAGCACCTGACGGTGTCACCCGAGTGCGAGGTGCTGCAGGTAGGGGGGAGTTGCCAAGAAGTCGTTAATTCTGGTATCAAACAGACATCCGAAGAAAGTTATAAAGGAGTCAGTATAACTAACTCTATTAAACCTGAGTCTATACCGAGTAACTTCCGAGTATTTTCTATTTTCTTCAAGGGGTTTTTTGGGGTTTAGGGTTTTCGCGAAAGGACGTGACATACAGATCTGAACTTTGAGTGCGTGTGCCAATGTGCCCCACCTCGCGGGCACGTGGGGGCTGATGGTGGAAGTGGGTGGGGGTGACTGTATGGGTGGTGCGAACCCCAACCTAACCCAACCCAACCGTTCTGCTTAAGCACCTCTTCTGAGCTTCTCATGCGTAATGAGCTCTGTATGTATGTTGTTACAGGGTGGTATAGCTTCACCAGCGGCCCCTTTCCCGAGGCAGTTCCCTGCTCTCCCCTGATAGAGGGGCACCCTAACCCAATCACCCCATCCGACTTCAGCAACTCACGACCAGCATCCTACCAAATCTAACGGATCAACGGCGCCTCAACTTAGGAGTTGGAAAATCCTTCCGATGGTGGAAGGTAGAAGTGCCCCTAGTGTTGATGGACGGTGTTGACCTGGGGTAAAGTTGGCCTGCGAGCTGATCAGGAATGGAGTTGAGCCGCCGTTGATCCGGCCGACTCCGTTGGATGCTGGTGGTGGGTGCTGAACCTGAGCGATCCACTGAGAAGTTGGCTAGGGTTACTAGATGAGGGTGCCCCGAAATACGGGGAAGGCAAGGTCACGGGGTGAAGATATGGCCCCCCTGCCCCACACATCATATTTGTATGTATCTGCTTATACATTGTTGCAGGCTCTTCAGCGCAGCATGCGACGTGAGAAGGCCGCCCACTTGCTGCTGCGGGGCTTTCTGTTCGGTCGCACATTGTCGGTGTTGCAGTTCGTCAAGGCAGCAGTGTACTCCTACCCGTGGATGCCGGACGCCGCAGCGATTGTGGCCACAGTAGTGGAACAGGCGGAGGCGGCTGAGGCGGCGGAAGGAGGGGAGGGAGACGGGGAGGAGGGTGAGGGCACGCAGGATGGCGGTGTTTAACAGGGGAAAAAGGGGGAAGGGCCTGGAAAGGGACGGGAGACGAGGGACAACTTACATCTCTCGCGCGCGGTGCGCATCAATTGTTTGTGGTAACAAAAAAACGCAGCATCACCAACTGCTGAAAAAGGAGGAAGTGAGCAGCAAAACGTCCCTTGGGGGCTGGAGGCTGTATACGCGGAGGCAGTGGGGGGGGCTGGCAACGGCTCCTGGAGTCTGCATGCGATGCATGACAAGGATTGCTGAATGCGGTAAAGCCGGTAGTACTACACACACACGCGAGCATAAAGCATCACGTCGCACATCAATGGAGCATCAGGGCAGCGGCGTATATATGTATGTATGTATGTATGTATGTATGTATGTTGGGGCCACTGGGGTTTGAGGGTTTCTTGAATGGAAAAAGGGGCTTGCTGATGAAACACGCTGGAGTGTTGTGTGACATCCATTGACCGCTCGAGTGATATTGGCTTCTAAAGCGGAAGAGCTCGCCTTTTCGTATGATTTCCTGAGGGTTGGGATGGAATCTGTCGTTGTTTGTGGCTCTGTTTTTTCGTGAGCCTTGCAAGTGCTTGTCATACACATCAAAAATTGACTTCGACGCATGGGCACCTGTCTCTTCGGCAGAGGTTTTGACCTGGAATAGGCCTTCCACCTCCTCCATTTACGGTCTCAATTCTAGTACGTTAGTTCCGAGTCCACCGCGCGTTGGGGCTGAGGCAATTTTGTACATGTCGATGGAATGAAGTGTGCTTATGAAATAAGCTCGTAGCACAGGTCGCAGGGCAGCGGTGAAAGGTGCGATTTTTGGGTGGGCTGGGGCTGAGGCTTGTGTTAAGACCAGCAACGCGCCGGACCCCTTCTGGGTCCTATAATTGCTGTTGTTACCATCCTCTGGTGTATGAGTGTCGGTCATTTCCAACAGCTTGTGCTGGGATACCTGGCTTTTGTACTTGGGCTTTGGTTTGCTGCAGCTACTGCGGCTGCGGCTGCATCGGCCGTGGCCGCCAGGGTGGCTGCGGCTGTTGTGGCTCTTGATTAATGTTCAGGCCAAAACGTCCAACACTTCTAGCTATACTAGCTACAGACCTTCCAACCGACGCTATACTTTCTGTGCTCCTGTTTACCTTTACTTTAATCTCGTGGACCTGCTGAAGCTGACCAGAGAGAACGTGCTGTGAGAGAGTGACGAATGGGAGTGGGGACCAGCTGCCAAGGGCATAGCAGCTACAAAAGCCGAAGCTCTACTTACTAAGTGAATGCAGAATGCCTGATGCGAATGCTCGCCACTCATCACGGTTTTACGACAGTCGCACAGAACCAGACGCTCCAATCGCTTCACTCCGTCGCACCTAAACCAGTTAATATCCGCTAGTGCGATATTTAGCAAGAGATGTGATATTTAGCAAAAAAATGGTTTGCAAAAACAAGACTTAGCTACGTCTCCCTAAACATAACAGCTCAGCTCCCGCAACAGCACATTATCTTTCCCCCCTAACATCCGCATCTTCGCTTCCTTCCAACTACCCGTGAAAGTGAGTGCGTGCTATCCACCCCAACCCCACACCACTGTAAAGTGGGCCACCCGCAAACGTCTTCAAGACTGAGTGATCTGCCCACGGCGGATGATGATCCTCCGCCTAACCACCTAACCATCCTAACCTCCACACTCTCTCGACTTGCTTGATGGTGTAATGCACTGGGGCAATACTCTACCCGAAAGCCACACATGCATACATGCATACATGCACACAGCGGTTGTGGGTGCGGAACCTGAGCGATCCACTGAGAAGTCCGCTAGGGTGACTAGATGAGGGTGCCCCGAAGTACCGGGGAAGGCAGGGTCTGCCGGGTAGCGGCCCCAGGGTGAAGATATGACCCCCTGTCCCACACACCTTACTGCTTATGCCCTGGAACGGCCTTCACTGCGCTAGCTTTGTGACTGTGAACATGGTGCTCAGGCAAGGCCAAAATGTGAACCAATACTCCTACCTCTGGGCCATCACCAATTGCAAGAATCATCGCGAAACATCAGGACGGCTGTCACCAGAATTTCTGTCACCACGTTTTTGATGTTTTTTTGTTACAAGCTTCAAGCTTGTACGGTCCAGACGAGCCAAAAGGCTCATGAACTGCCGAACTGGAAACAAGAACTTAAAAAGAAAAATGCCCATACCCAACAATAACAGATTGATTAATCTTCAACGTACTGCAACCTGCATCTTCTAATGTCGTCCAGGACGTGCGCTAACCCGCGTTGATCCTTGACGCCCATAAGCTCGATCATGCGGTCTCCAGGAGTAACCCCCAGGTCCAAAAGCTTCAAACGGATATTCGCATACGCAGGACAATCTAGCAGCACATGACATTCATCCTCAACAGCTTGCCGGTTCCCACAGACCCGACACCACCGGGCAGACCGTTCCCTACCGTGCGGTCGATTAACCGCCAAAGGCCAAACACACATCCTGAATCGCATCCGCGTGACGTGCTGTTTTGGCGAGATATAGCCGCTGCCATGCTTGGGCAAACCCATCCAATGCTTATAGCGACACATCTTTACCCCTGGTTGCCTATTATCTGAAACAAACAAAGCTGGATCCACTGTCAACCGCTCACTTTCCCAGTCATCATCAAATCGGCTCCGAAGTTCACAGATCAACTGGCCTACATCTAGTGAACGTGTCGCCAGAGCATCAACTTTGACCTCAATGTCGCCTGAGTCGTCCACACCCGTCCGCACGTTATGACCCATCAACTCAAGGATCTTCAGGACTTTCGCTCCCCATCCATCATACGTCATGCCAGATGATAATGCCAACCGCAGTTCCTCCCGAAAGCAATGGTGGTACACAGAACCTTTTGCCTCAACCAACCTGTTCCAAAAACGAAACATCAGGTTTGCCCAATGCACTTGCAAAGGGTATTGACCCAACTCTCTGAATAGTAGCCGATTTGTTGGCAAGCCAGCACCACTCAACTGCTTCAGGAAGTTCTTCTGCAGTTCCACCATCCTGTCCTGCAGTGTAATCTCAAAGTAACACGATCGTGGTTCCTGGCTGCTAGGGTAACCGCGCTCCAGGATGTCCAGAACCCTTAACGGGCCCCAAACCTGTACCCCGTACGACAGAATAGACAAAACCTGGGCATCAAACGCTTTCACCGCAACAGCTGGGACAAAAAACCCTTGTCGCTTAAGCTTACTAACCAGCGAGAAGAGCGCCTTCTTGCCTGATGCAAACAACTCATCTGTGCACGATTCGAAAGTTGTACCCGATCCATAATGCAGGCCCAAATATCGTGCGCGCTCCTTCCAAGGTAAACTCTTGAGCGCGTGTCCCGTAGCCTCCCTCACACTCATGGTAACAAGCCCGTACGAACCCAAAACGTGCATAGCCTTACGTGCCTCCGGGTCATGATGAAAATACAACACCTCGCACTTTCCCACATTTACTCTCATGCCAAAAGCTTCGCATGTCACCAATCTTTACTGGCACTACAATAGAGCCCAACTAACTAACGAACGAACTGCAACTAACTGCGAGCCCAGTCTCGCCACCATGCGGACTACACCACGCACAGTCCATCACTTGACCCGGAAAAAGTACCTACTACTAACCAATGCCGTCACCAATCCGAATAGCGCTGTTACTTACCTTTTCACCGAATACAAAATGTAATCATAATGAAAGCTGACCGCTAAGCTACGCTAACAACACAACTGCATGACGGGCATTGCGCACCGGCCGTGCTGATGGTGCCGCCCGTGGCCATCCATCGCCATCCATCGCCACCTCAGTCTCCGCACTTTCGCTATCCATAACATCTATACCTCTCCAGCCACCTCACTGACTTTTCTCTTTCTTTCTCTTTCTTTCATGCCCTACCCTTAAGCATGCCCCACCCTTATCATGACCTAGGACTTTCAGTACCTGCATACCTTTCCTAGGCTACATGGTCGCAAGGGAAATCTGCCCACACTGTATCTCAGGTCCTAAGCCTACCTACCCACCTCTCCTGACTGGCTCAATTTAACACTGCTTTTGCTTACAACTGCATGACTGCCGAACTTCTTTTTGTTCGACTTCTGGTTGCCTACTTCAGGCTGGGTTTGTGATAAAAATAGTATGGTATTCCTGGTATTAGCCATTTATCATCCTGTGCTACAGGACCTTATGCTCCATTATTGCCGGCCGGCGCAGCGCTGAGAGCGCAACACAACATCCCATACTCCCATATTCCAGCCCTTCCCTCCACATACTTTAATCTCGGCCTCTACCTCCATCGCTTTTCACCACCAGCAGTCGACAGGCAGCCAGCCAGATGCCAGGCAGTCGACAGGCAGATGAATAGGCACGACGGCCGACCCATGGGTCAGTTGTTCAGAAGCGGAAGGGTGCTCTTACGGGATTCCCCCATTGAGTCCAACCGAATGCCACTCGCCTGGCGGCTGAACGGAGTCGCGGACAGACTCCCTGTGGAGGTGTCCTGAGCAACGGCGGCGCTGCTGCCACTGCAACCACCTCCGCCTCTGACTGCCGCCATCCTTGCAAGGTTAGCATCAGAATCTAGCACCATCATGCCAGGCACTGATACGGGTTTGGAGTGGGTTACGGCGGGGGGCACTGCAGACGCAGATCCCGGCCGGCTCAGGTTCGAGTCTGTGCTTGCGGGTGCTCGCAATCCCGGATTAGGAGGTGACGGTGCGCCGTCCGTGGCGCCCTGAGCCGCCTGGGCACCACCACCACCACCACCACTACCATCACCAGCGCCACTGCTGCTGCCACTGCTTTTGCTGCTGCCGGCACTGCCGCTTGTGGTACCCCTCATGCTGGTATTCGCAGTGTTGGTGTTCGCAGTGTTTGTGGCGACTCTACTGGTGACTCTGCTGTTGATGTTGGTCTCCCCGGGGGCCCACCTGCACCACGGGGGATGAGCCGCATTGGGCGAGGTCCTTCGAACCTCGGAAAGTACAATACTTCGCCCAATGCAATGCAATGAAATGAAATGCCTGCTGTACACTGATGCGGATGGAACCAGCAGTTTGCTCATCAGGCCGTCACATTTTGCTACATTTACATTTGCACAGAATTATCATTGAGAAAGACTGCAGAGGACATATAACTGCACCTCATGCGTGCAGTAGTACCCGGCGCCGACTGCTGCTGCTGCTGCGAACTCCTCGCTGAAAAGGGGCGAGGACTGTCCGAGGGCGCCCCCGGTCCGGCATACAGAGGAGTTGGGGGAAGAGCATCCGGTGGTCTGGGGTGGCTGCTACTGCCGCCGCCGCCGCCGCCGCCGTCGATTTCGCTTGTGGACCCGCCAGGAATACCGCCGTATTCACCACCATGGCTGCAGCCATAGCAAGCCGCCGTCGTGACATGGCCCGTGCCCGAGGTGGCAGGGTGGCTGAATCCGTCTGCGCTGGCGACGGCACAGGTGCTGCCTCCGAAACCACCGCCCCCAGCGGAGAAAAACTCCGCCAAGGACGCCTTCCCTGGGGCCGCCTTGCCGCTGGCGGGCTTCTGCATCAACACCTCCACTTGTTGCTGCTGCTGCTGTTTTCCCTTCCTGGCCTTCTCCTCCTCCTCCTCCTACGCACAGGTCGCATACGGCACAAAAGATATTTTTGTATGTGCAGACCTCAAGGGTGCATACCGCAAAGCCCCTTCACAATCATTTCCGGGGACAGACACACGCATACACATACACATACACATACGCCCCCCCACACACGTCATCCTTACGGGGGGCATTTGAGGAGAACAAAACGCGGCTACACTTCATCTCCCGCCTAAGCTTCACGGGTCGGAGGGGAAGACTCCCCGGAAGGCAGCGGAGGAAGACTGCCTCCAGGCGTTACAGCCTCCAAGGCGGCCTAGTGCATATGTCCGCCAGAGGTGAATTATGCAGCAGCACACTACTGCCAACGACCAATTGAGCGATGACCACTCAGTGCCGACTTACGATGTCAAGCTCGTCAAAGTACGGTGGCCGCAATTGATGCACAGCAACCAGTATGCCCTGAACCGTCGGAGCGAGGAGGGGCCAGAGGGCGGCAGGGAGGGGGGGAGGGAGGGCGGCAGGAGGGGGGAAGGGCCCAGTGGGGGGGAGGCAGGGAGGGAGGGGGGAAAGGAGCTTTCATGCCAGGAGAGGCGGTACGGCTCGAGGTGCTCGAGAAACCGGACCTGCTTGGAATAGCCGAAACCGATTGCATCTGTCTCTGTGGCTGAAGTCAGTCCTCATGGCGATGGTTATAATGTTACGTGTTTAACTCACTCACAGATGAAAGAGGAGGGTTCACATGCCTTGGCATGGCCCCCAAGAGGACCTACGGCCCCACAACCGATGTGGCGAGAACTACTTGGCATCCAGGCTGCAGAGCCGGCCTGGGGGTTTTTGACCCTGACGTCCATGTATATGCAAGGGCCTAGCCTCATTCACAACTTGCATTCCACCCTGTCCTCCGCGCCCGATCCCAGTGACCATCCCCAAGACTTGAGGAAGTCAAATGTGAACTTGAAACCCCCGCATTCCACCTGATTAAAATCGAAGGCATATCGGGCCAGAGGCAGGTCGTTGGGGTCTTTTGCCGGCAACGCGGGGAAAGGAGGGAAGGGGGCGAAGGGGGCGGCATTGGTGTTGGAAATAGGGAGGCAGTTCGCGGTGCTGCTAAGAGGAAAGGAAAGGAGGAAGAACGGAAAGAAGGCAGTTTCATTGGGTCTCTGCTGTTTCATTAGGTCGTTAATAGTTCGCCTCAATTGTTCGCCCGGCCTTGAGTGAGTAATTCTCCAAAATGAGTAATTCTCCGAAAGGAGTTCAGACGACACCCCTCAATGCATGGACGGGCGGGCGGACTGGGGGCTGCATCCAAAGCCGGATGAGAGGATGCCACGCATCCGAGCCGTAAGTCCCGGATCAGAGCAAGTGGGGTGACGGCTAAAGAAAGGAGGCGGATGGAACAAAATTGGTACAGGGGCGCGGCCGTGTGGGAGATAGAACGAACGCAGCCTCTTGACATCACGACTCACCAAAGCCAAAAGGGTCTTCCATCTCCGATGCCACCTCGTTCAGTGACCAATACGTTAGTACGACAACGAACGACAGTACGACGCCCATCCACAGCTCCTCAACGAAGTTGGTCACCACAAAAGGCAGCAGCAACATCATAATTGCTAGGAAAGCCATGACCACCTGAAGAAAAATTTGAAAGGAGAAAAGTAAAACGGTTCCAAAAACGTTCAAAGCGCATGAAGGCCGTCAAAGAGTTCGAGAGAGAGCATTTGGGAGAACAGAACAGGACAGAACCTTCCGCTGTCTCTTCGCTTCGCAGCCCACCCAGGCCTGAAGTGTATAGTGATCTGCGACCACACGCGCCCAACTACCTGGGCCCAGGCGAAGGGAAATTGGGTGTTCGCGAGCTTGGCACAGTGCCCAAATGCTGCCATGCCCTCCTCTGCTATGCCCCCCAGCCTCGCCACCAGCGGCGGGTGCGTCTGCAGGCCACCCTCCTTAATGCGCCTGGAAAGAGGAGACGGAGGTTGAGGAGTTGAAGGAGGAGAAAGGAAAAAAGGAAATTCATCAGTGCACGCCACTCGGGGCGTAACGCGTTTAGAGGTCATGGAGAAATGGATAAGTAGCGCTTTCCTGGCGTCGTACACCCCACAGGCGCCACCGGGCCGGGTACGACGAACAAACATCTCATAGTTCGGCACATGCGGCTTGCACTTGGTAGATATGCTTACTTGAAACCATGCGAAACCACCCGCCAGAACCCCCTGCACCCCCTAGCCCCAATCTGTCGCTGAAGAACTACACGGTATGGCCAGCGCACGGCAGGCAGAAACGGTGGTGCGCGCTTTACCTGATGTAAAGCTGGTAAATGAGTGCAAACACCGCGTACGGCCGCGCGCCGTTGACGGCTGCACCGCGACCTGCCGCCGCCGCCAAGGAGCACACGGGCGCCGGTTTGCAATCACCGCGGTTAGGAAAGGGCTGTGCGGATGGGGCCATGGGCCGCACCTTCCAGCGAAAAACACGCACAAGCCAAGACCAGAATGTTGCCCCAACGCTTCCCGAGGACTCCATGTCCGCCTATCCAACGTAACCACACGGAGCACACACACACACACACACATCGTTACGCCTGGCCTACTCCACACGGGGTCCCTCACCGCTCGGAGGCGTCTCCGTCTCGTGCTAAGGAACGCAACCCTTTACAAGCAGACATGTGCGGCTCGCTGTGGCCATGGCTGTGGTCGCGGTGTTGACAAGTCGCAGCGGGCCTCGTTTCCATTTTCCCTGGGAAAAGCGCTTTAAGATTCTTGACGCTCTTCTTTTCCTTTCCCTGCCCCTTTTCCAAGCAGATATTACGTGATAATACAGGATTTGACAGATTTGACAGAGTGACCAAAGATCCGTACCCTTCATTGCCGGAGTGGGCACCAGGTCTGCCAACCGCACGCACTCCTCGTCCCGCAGCCCTCCTATCACCGGGATTTCGGCTTGCCTGCAGATAGGATTTGCAAAAAAAGACACCCCAGGTACCAACCATGCACCATAGCATCCAGACCACCCGGAAAAAAGCCGCAGTTATTAAGGGTAGGAGGCTTTGACGGCAGGCGAGGGTCCAAGGCTTGGCCCAGGCGGTTGTGGGGACCAGGAGTGGATTGGCAGGCGGCCCCAGCACTGGCCATGAGCTCAGACGCAGGCGTAAAACCATAACGCCTAGGAGGAGAATCTACTTACTGCTGCGGGTTGTGGATTTTAAAGAGGTCGTTAAGCGCCAAGACACGAGCCATGAACACCTCCCAGCGGCTCCAGCCGTGAACACCCACGTTCGAATCCTGCAGGGTGCCATTACACGACCAACGTTTCGGGTTCGGATCTTGGCGATTTTTTCCGAGGTTCCCCTCTCGAGACATCTCAGCTACCGGGGCGCTTTTCTGTCCAGCCCAACGTAAAGACGCGCTGCGGCACAGCGCCCTGCTCGCTCTACCTACATACCTACCATGTACGGCGGCTTGCCGGCCATGTCATGTGTGTAGACGGTGGACAGGTCAAAGTCTTGGCGCAGGTGCTTGATCATTAGTGCGTACATCAGGCTGACCAGATGCAACAACTCATTGTGGAATCTAGGTGGGGCGCAGGTAGGAGGGGGAGGAGGAAAGGGAATGAAACAGTTGGGGAACCCCGGACGAGGCGCCCACCGTCAACAAAAGCCAGGATAGAAACAAACCCAATTCTTGGAATGGAAGAAAGCTGTGTAGAAGATGAGGCCATGGCATGGCCCATGGCATCCTGAGTTATTTCGCAGCTTGGAGCCCGGATGATGGTCGTTGGTTAGCACCTACATCACTGCTTGGATGCTTGGATGTGGACAGCACCGGCAGTGATTTGATAGGACCCATTGAAACATCATTCATTTAGTCATAAATATCTTCGATCCGCGGCGTGTAGTAGTAGTAGTAGTAGCGTGAGATGCTTCCGCCATCGGCCACGTCGAGGAGGGGACCCCAGGTAGTGGTACTGTAGAATAGTTCGCTCCAGGAGACAAGGACGATGCCCGAGGAGTACAATACGAGGCCTTATCACAGGGTGATCCATCGCAGCATGCCTTGGGAGGGAGATGGTGTACCAGGAGGCGCCTGACTGACCTGTGAACTGCCCTCCTCTCCTCAGGCGAGGCGGATTCATGGTCCATACTCCCCAAGTCGGCGGCGATGGTCTGCGATTTGAAATTGACTAGCTGACATGATACTTGTTTCCTGAGCGGCGCCGCATTCAGGGCCGGGAATTTGGGGGGTTTGGGCGCACACGTGCAAACTTGCGCCAACGGCTTAGGCTCGCAACGAACCCTAGGGCTGCGCAACCCTAGGTAGGGTTCTGCCTACCTTCCCTAAGTCCACTTCCCCTCACGGCCGCCCTTGGCGCACCTCAATCGTAAAGTAAGATAGCCTTCCAGATAAAGTTTGCAACATCGTTCGAGCTTCCCAAAACCGGTTGTAACTGAGACTGCTCCTGCAAGGGCATCCATCCCTCCCTCCCTTGGATTGTTCAGCTCAGTGCACAAGGTGAACTCGGTTAACATGGTGCGAACACCAGATTATATGTATTACCATTAAGTGTAAGAATTATTAAAAGGAAAGACCATATACCATAAGGAACGGAAAAGCGTTACACATGCATGTTGCACGTGTCTTTGGTCTTGCCTGAACACCAGCGCAAAGCCCACGACGAAGCCAAAAATCTGGAATATTGTAGGATTTTTAAGTGCCATAGTCACGTACTTCGGCGCAAACTCGAAAAGCAAAGCCGTCTCAAGCGCCGCGAGCGTTGCAAACAACAGTGCACGTGGGAAAGCGCTGCCATACAGACGGCTGAGGAGAGGCAAGCCCCAATAGCGATGCTCGTAATGAATCATCAGGCCAATTCCGACGCAAAGCACGGCCCGGTAATACACTCAAAACATTAGGCATGGGCCATAACAACAAGCTACCCTAACCGCATGCTGAATCACCTGAAAGAAAGAGAGCTATCAGAAAATGCGTAATTTATAACGACCCTACCCCATCGGCCAACGTACATCTTGAACAGTTGTTACGACAGCTGTTGAACCCAACCAAGTGAAAGGACAGTGCATCATGCATCGACGCAATATAAAGGTAGGACATCCTAAACCTAATGGTCAGGGATCTTAGGACGCTGCCTGCTGCCGGCGCTCCAGCAGCGCGATCCAATCCGCTTTCTTCGGCGCGGGCTTGCGGTTCGTCATCGCCCAAACATCTTCTTGGTAGCCAGCCTGTTGCATGTTTTCAGCAGAGCAAAAGGCATAGGCCATTTAGTTAGGTGCAGAACTCCATCCTAAGCTGCTACTAGGAAGCATCATGTGGGGCAGTACATAAATCATGTGGGGTAGTCGAGTAATAAACAAGCACCGATGATCCACGAAAAATCCCAAATCCAGGAAGACCTCACGCTGTTGAAATGACCCCAGTTGGGCACCTTCAGCGGACATTTACGATTAAACCGGACACTGCAATCCACTAGCAGCAATTTAGCAAGGAAGACGGCCACTTCCTGACTCACCTGCGTCAGCACATCTTTAATTTCTTGCACCGTCATCTTGGCGATGTTCCCTCCCTCAACTAGCACGCGCCCGCCACCGGTTCCACCCGTCGGATAGGAGTCTGCACGCGGTATCGCAGGAGCAAGCACGTGGGTTTACAGGTGCGACAGCAAGAACATGTACCGACTGCGCAGGCACCGAGGAGGTTGGACTTAGGCTGCGCGCCTGCAGTAACTAGCACCCTTCCAGAAGGAATTGCGCTGAAGTGCACCACCCAGTGCCAATGCCTCAGCCATCCAGGTCTGCTACAGCGCTAATTAGCGAGAGACGTGAAGGGAACCAAGCCCGATGCAGGAGGGCACACCAAAAAAGTCGACGGACGTTTTTTCGATTAGGAAAGGCCAAAGCCGAGGATACTTACTCTCGTCGTTGCCGATACCGTAAGAGACACCAGCAGCGCCAACGGTCTGTGCCCGCGCGGCCTGCGCCTCCGCGATGTACCCATCCATCTGATTCTGTACAGAAAATCGGATGTTGGTAAGTCATGCGCCTTTTAAAACCGTCCAAAAGAGTTACAACGACACGCAGCAAACCCGCTACGTGCGACAGACCTTACCTGAAGGGACTCCTTGACCTGAGTCTCGGCCTTCGAAGGGCATGCATGCCAGCAGCAACGGGGCAGGAACATGGATTGGCACGGCATGTACACAGAAGGTATCTCGGCGCTTAGGCCGGTGAAACACCTCGGCGCATTGGCATGCGTGACATCTTATGCTACTGCCACAGGCCACAATCGGGCAGCTTTGAATTAACAAACGTGCTAACGTTGCTAAATATACACTGTGGGGTCGTCACATTCTTTCCTTATTTGATGACCATTAGCACCCACTAAACAGGACCGACCCTTCACCTCCAGGTCCTATTCATTCGTCTCTCGTCACGCTGGGCGTCTCCCGAGTTTCAGTGCATCGCCGCCAACAAGATAATAATCTGTCAAGTCTCGTAGGTGCGCACCGTCGTCACTGCAACAGCACCTCACCTGCAGGTCAGCGCGCAGCTGCTGCGCTTCTGCCCGTGCTGCGTCCCGCTCCCGCGCCACGCTATCACGTTCCACCATGAGTAGTTGAAGACTGTCACGCGCCTGCCAAGCATCGCACCACAACCTCATTTTTTCTTCTAATACAAGCATGCTGTGCAACAGAATCACTGGGATGCGATTAGGCGCAAGATAGCACAAGCAAGGGCAAATACGTGCATTCGGCTTCCCAGCAAACGGGTGCATGGAATGTATGGCATGCGCTATCTACATTGACATAATCTGCATGCTGCTAACATACCTCGTCCCGCTGGCCCATTAGCTCCAGCTTGGTCGACGCCTCACGCATGTACTTATTGCGCCATTCGCTGGCCTCCGCCTCCTGTGCTGCGAGCCGGCCCTCCGCGCTGCTGCACCGTGCTGCAAGACCCTCAAGATCCGCAGACAGGCTATCGCCGCGGGCGCGCTCGGCCGTCAAGATCGCCTACAGCCACAGAGAGGCAGCAGGGGGCGCTGCCGTATGTAACTGAGCTGATCATGGAAACACATGAACGAATATAAACTGACCCAAAGCCCTCGGGTCACAGGCTTGTCGCACACTTCATAACAAGAGTTCGCATCAAGAACCTGGTGAAAATGCAATGCTTCATGCGCTCCCCCGACCACCGCTACCCAGGGTGGGTGTGGCCCGGTCTCAATGTACGGCTATGCAGGAAAGACGACAGGAGAAGGGACCCAGCAACCATCTCACCGTCATCTCGGCAACCTTGGTCTGGAGCTCGTTCTGAGCAGCACGCACCCGTGCGTCCGCCAACTCCACAGCGCCGGCCTGCGGTGCGGGGGGTTAAGGACACAGCTTGACTCAGGACCGCGATGAAGTTGTGGCGAGTCATACCAGAAGCTAGCCAAATGAGGTGTGAAAGCCATCCATCTTACTAATACAACACCTAATTCGAGTTCTGCTGTTAAAGGCTCCACGCATGCGCGCAAGGGGTCATGGACGATGACTTTCTACCGTGTGACGCCGCGCGTGATGCACCTGTTTACGTTCGCTGACCAGCAGGACTTCGGACATCTGTGCCTCCAGGGCCGCTACCTGCACAGGTTCACAGATCCAAGTGTCATGCTCCAGCAACAAATGTGGGTTGAATGCCCACGAGAGCATCCGAGTAGCCCAGCCCAAGCGCCCAAATTGGAAACGCTTAGCTGGCCGAGATGACGCACTGCTAGCGCCTTGCATGCTTACCTTCGCTGACCTCTGGTCCAGTGCTGCTCGCAGTCGAGCCGCATCCTGCTGTGCTTCTGCGAGCTGCTGCTGGAAGCTGCCAGCAGCACTTGACTTCTGCTCCAGGGCCGTCTGCAACTGCGTCACATCCTGCTGTGTGGTAGCCAGCTGCTTCTGGAGGCTGGCAGCAGCGCCCGACTTCTGTTCCAGGGCCGTCTGCACTTGTGTGAGCTCGCGCTGTGACTCTGCCAGCTGCTTCTGGAGGCTGGCAGCAGAGCTCGACTTCTGTTCCAGGGCCGTCTGCACCTGTGTCAGCTCGCGCTGCGACTCTGCCAGCTGCTTCTGGAGGCTGGCAGCAGCGCCCGACTTCTGCTCCAGGGCCGTCTGCACCTGTGTCAGCTCGCGCTGCGACTCTGCCAGCTGCTTCTGGAGGCTGGCAGCAGAGCTCGACTTCTGTTCCAGGGCCATCTGCACCTGTGTCAGCTCGCGCTGCGACTCTGCCAGCTGCTTCTGAAGGCTGGCAGCAGAGCCCGACTTCTGTTCCAGAGCCGTCCGCAACTGGGTCAGCTCGCGGTGCGCGTCGGTCAACTGCTGTTGCAGGTTCGCAGCGGTACCAGACTTCTGCTCAAGGGCCCCCCGTAACCTTGTCGCATCCTCCTGCAACTCGCTCAGCTGCTTCGACTTCTGCTCCAGAGCAGCCCGCACTCGTACCATCTCCTGTTGTGCCATGCCGAGCTGCTCTTGTAGCGACTTGGCGGTGCTGGAGGCGTCGCGGTGGAGCCGCTCCGCCTGCAGCGAGAGGAAAGGCAGCAGTGCAAATCGTAAGGTTGCAGGGTACGTGGGAACCTGATCAGCCTGTGTATGACACACAGGCTGGGACCTCTTGTGTCAGGCAATCCTCTTGGCGAGCGCCAACCCTGTGGGGACCCTCTACCGAGGCGGCCATCATATAAAAACCCAGCCGATCCCACCTGGTCTGCCCGTTGCCGCTCTCCCGACAACTGGGTGCGCATATCCGACGCCTCGCGTTGTACCGCCTCCAAGGCGGCCTTCGCGGCGGCAGCTTGCCGATCCAGCACCTGGACAATGGAGATCGACGATAGATGGGAAGCTCAAATCCAGTACAATACCATACCAGGTACTCGTGAAGCCCGGGTGCATTCCATTGCCGGCGCATACCGAAATTGAGGGCGTATCCCGAAACATGCACACGAGGATGACGGCAGAAGTTTGGCCTCCCAGCAGTCTAAGCAGCCAGCGCATCCGCTGACATATATCGAAAGGAAATCACCCAGAGGAAAGCGAGCCCGAGGAAGTTGGCAACGTTGCCCACCTGGGTTGCTATTGCTGGCCAGGTCTCCACCAGAAATGCAGCCAGCTTGTGCCATTTGGTCGGTCCTGTCGCAGCCTTCTCATACGCTGCCACAAAGGCGGTGATCCGCTGCTGCAGGGCCGACAAATCGGCTCCTCCGCGCACCGCCTGCAAGTGCAGTCTCAGGTTCAGGTTCGCAATGGATGTCGAGACTTTGCCTGCAGCCGCATTTTACTACAAGAAGGGTAACCTGCACAGTGTTGTCGTGAACTAACTAAAGACGTACAGAGCCCGGAGCCGCCAAACTTAATCTGATGAACCGCCAAGAAAGGACTCGCCGATGTGAGTAGAGACCTCGGCTTTGCGCACGCAAACCTAGCTTTTTTAAGTAATGCGTGTAGGTTACCTGCGCAACGTCATTTGCGCCCTTGTAAAGCAGCTCGTTGACTGCCGCTGCAGCTTCCGCCAAGCGACGGCCGCGAAGGTCTTTGTAGCGGCTGGCTACCGCCGACATCCAACGCGCTTCATGAGCCTTGCGAATGCCCTCATCACCAACCGCGACCTCCTCAAACGCCGCCCGCGCAGCCGCCAGGCTTCGCTGCATGCCAAGGTAATCGCCAGGACGAGAGGTCGGTTATGCAAAGAAAGGCGGCGGAAAACCGAAGAGTAGCAAGCATTCGGCTTCCGCCCGCATACGTCCCTGTCGCACACATTCCTAACCCAATTTTCGAGGAATGCTAGGGAGCTCTCCTATGGAGCTTGGTCGCACACCAAAAGCATGCGCCTCGTAGCTCTATGAAGCCCTGTAAACGCGCCACGCCGCTGCTTGCTAACCTGGTGCCGCGCCTCTAGCTCCGACTCCTCTGCTGTCACCTCTCCACCCGCCGCGAAAGCCGCGGTGTAGGCCGCCTCAGCAGCATCGCACGCGCGCCGGCACTCGGACTCCGCCACACCCTGAATGCAACCGAGCCAATATATAGGCAGGAAGAAGCACGACACGACCCAAATCCTTCCTTGTTCGTACAAGCAATGCCACGTGGAATAAACGAGAGCATTCAGTTGTCTACAGAATGAATCCACATCGCGTCAACCGCGCGATTAGTGAGTACAGAATGACGCGAAAATGATAAGACAAAAAGCTCGCAGATGGCATAAGCACATGGCGTCAGAGGGGCTGCGCGTACGTACGAACGTCGCATGATGTGTGAATGACTTCAGGTGACAAACGGAAGAAAAGTAAACCCTCGGCTTCCGCACCTGCCAGGCTGTGGCGATGGTGGGGACCGCGCCCTGGTTGATTGCCACAACGTAGGCGTTCACCAGGCCCGCCAGCACCGAACCTGTCATAAGCTGTGTGCCGAAGCGCTTTGGAGTGGCTCGCTGGAAAATCAGTGCCGTCAAATCCTTTACGCCCTGCAAGGACCCCAGGCCATAGACAGAGCAAAGAGCAATTAACTAAAACTATCGGGCAGGATAGCAAAAACGGGTGGTTCAGAATGGTGGTTGCGTTGGCTCAGCAATTCCACGACCCTCACAAGCCGAGCCCAAACACAATGTGTTGTTGGGTTTTGTTGTTCAGGATGGCCGTCCCGCCATGACAATGACATGCTGGGAAGTAAGCACCGTGTGGGTTTCGGCACGCGATGACGACCTCCACAGCTGACCACCTCGTCTGTGCAACCGTTCTTGTGGATGACTGACTCGGGCCTTAAGTCGCCAATCATTGCATGCTTGAGTGCATTTCCCGGTGGACCTGTATATCTTTTCGCTGCCCACGGCGTGGAACCAAACCTGCAGTACACGTCCTGCTGCTACTAGTAGGACGGTGCCCCCATTCACCAGCGGTGTGGAGCCCCGTATAACATCACCATGGCGCCACACTCACCTGCCGGAATTCAGGCCTCAGCTTGTCACGTGGCAGCGAATCCATCTGCGACAGGGCTGCCTCGTCGTGCATAGGCCGCACCAACGTGAAGCAATCCCGCGCCGGAAAGAGCTGCGCGATGGACGCCCGGATGGCGTTCTTGGCCGACACGGCAGGGCCTGTGCCGGGAACCGGCCGCAGCGCCGTCTCCAAATACTCCCGCGGAGTGATCTGGGTTTCGCGCAAAACATGTACCAGAGCGCCTTACGGGCTCAGTCAACGAAGCATGCACTGGGTCCCGCAAGCATTAGCAAAGGACAAGAACAGTATGGCTTACCTTGCGGCCCCCCTCCTCCTCAAGCTGCAAGTAGAAATCGCGCAGCAGCCATAGAAAGGCTGGCGAGTGCTCTCCAAGGCCCTCTTCTCCACCTGATGCACAGGACGCACAGAACACCACAGCCTACTAGCTCCGGGGGGCACAAGCCATCGATTTGCACTACTGCGGTTGGATCAGGCCTGCTCAACAATCCAGCCTTTCACTGCAGAGCCTTCGAGGAGGCAAGCCTTATGCCATGATTTCGATTTCGAGTGTCGCTGGCACCTTACAACAAAAACCTAAACATTCGGCAAACCATCCACATAAGGCGTAATGAACTCATCTCACCGCTGGTGCTGTTAGCTGCAGCCGCGCGCACACGCACGTGCTTCGTCATCTCCGTCACCAAGCTCAGGCGATCCAGAGCGCTCTCGTCAATTCCTCCCATTTGGTTATAGACGAAGAGGCTCGACAGCAGCACGGCCAGACTGAAAATCTGGGTCGAGTACTGAGCGGTCTGCAGGTCATACACGTCGTGGATTCGACCCACGGGCGGTCCATGCAGTCCTTGTCTTCAGATCAATGACGAGGACCGAATGGCCTCAGGGCCGCTTCTATCGTGTGCAGAAATGGAAGGAGTATTGGGCGCGTCAACATTTCACTAGGCATACCTTTCTTGGTAGAAGGCTAATCCATAACTTCATGTCAACGCAAGGGGAACCTAACCCCAGAATGCCACCGGCAAGCATCGCGCGATGATCGGTAGGTGCACGTGGACTTACCACGTGCACGTAGGTACGCCTTACCTGATCGTACGCATCGATACCTTCAGTATCAAGTAGCACAAGGTGATGGGTCGAGTCGTCTGGTCCGTTGACCCGCTGAGGGGAGGACCACATCCATAGGCCCTTGGTGCATGGCCTGTGTGTGGCACCGACCTGTGGCAAGGGAAGCAGGAAGGTACGAACAGACCATATGGGATACGGTATTTGACTGAACGGACAGAGGGGTTGTCCCTTCTTAGCATGCAACCACCGGTTGCTTCAAGCACTTCGGCAACGTGACAAGCCAAGAGAATACCAGGAGCATAAAGGAGGGCAAACAAGGGGCCTTCCCTCCAGCAATCGGTCCCTATCAGGCGAGATATCTGCGTTGGCCAGATGAGCACATACCCATAGGACTGTTTGGCCAAGGGCCCTATGGCGGACTCAGTCTCCCATACCTGGAAGCCACCACTACTTTGGAGGAGTTGATTTAGAATGAAACTCTTGCCTTGCCGGGCACGACCGCAGACGGCTACAACCGCAACAGGACCCTTGACCTGGGGGCAGCAGACATGAAGTGATATTTGCGTACGAGGCGGGACGGGCAACATGCTGTGCCTTGCCACGCCATTATATACCTTACGTAGCGTGTCTAAGGCTGAACTTCCGACTTCAAATTTCCCATTCCTTGCGTTGTACTTGATTAGCTCAAGAGGAGTCCCCATCTCGGCGTCAAGATTGCGCTCCTCCAGTCAGCTCACGAATCTGGCTGGATACTTCCTTTCTAAAGTGTCAATTTCTTCCTTTTTCAAACAACCATGATGACATCGACTATAGTAGAGAAGTCCGGCGTTTGTGTAACGGCGCGAACTAAAGAGCAGCCGGCCAAGATTCGCGGCTTGGTAGATATTTGCTACACAATACCTTCCATAACACAAACTTATTTGCTAAGCGAAGCAAAGCACCTTAGAAGCGCGACACAGTCCATCTCAGGGCCGAAACTGCCGAGTTGGATCCGAATCGTACAGCTCCCTAGCTCCGTCTTCACATGGCATCATGGAGCTGTAAAACTAGCATGAAGTCAAGATTGTGGTTTCATATATAGCGTGTATAAGCCTTCACTGTCTGCGCCCCCGTAACGAGCCGTGGGCAGTCGCTGCGGTTGGTGGGCAACTGAATGCATGTCCCAATGGCCACCAGTGATTCATCGGCGTACCGGTTTATCCTGCAGGATGTGTTATACAACATGAACTGTATTCGCCTCACGGGTCGTCGAGTGCACACCGAGGGCCCATCGAAGTGGTTGATGAACATGCTGCGGGCGACATAAGCAGGTTGGCCCCTCTCCCAGAATGTAGCATTCGGCTGAACAGTGTACAGGCGTGCGTCCAATGTTTGTTAAGCTCAGCGTTCTAAGGCAACCTAAGGAGCTGCGTTTGCTTCCAAGTGGTACTTGCCCTGGTCAGCTTCTGGTCCTGCACCCCCTTGTCCACCAGCCTTGGCGATCTGGATTCTCCTGTAGTAAAGTTAAGCAGTCGCGTATCAGGCTTCAATGGCATAAAATACCACACACAACCGCGGACGTTGGCTGCATGTTGCTACCGTCTTTGGAGGTCCGCCTTGTCGCGCACGTCGCCGGACTGCTGCAATACGACCACACGTGAAATCATGTCGACCCAAAACCTTTCTCCCTAATCCAAGCAAGTGTGCATGCCCCCATTTGTGGCGTATCTGAATAGTGGTGCTGTATTCTCCGGATGGGGCCGTACATATCCGTGCGCCCCGGCATGGAGGTTCGGATGTGCATGTTCACGGGATAATATATGCGATGGTTTCTTACCCAACGAGGCTAAAGGGTCCAAAACCAGGATATGTCCTTTATGGAAGTCCTTTTCCCGTGCATCGAGGACCTTCGCCATTGTCCCGAGGCATCACCAGCATCACTGGAGCCGACTGTTGACTTTTACTATACTTTTGTAGGCCAAAATAACGTAACCCTTTAGGACCTCTTTTTTCCTTACGACTTACAAGGCTGACACGGACACATTTTTACAAGAACAGTTGACGTTCGTCGAACATCGCTTGATCACTCTACGTGGCTCGCTTCCTTTGCGGAACAGACTTTAAGCTATTTCATTTATAATCGGGCGTCTTGATAGGACCGGCATCAATAGTTACAGTAACTTTAACAAGCTTCTGCACAATTGCGGAAAATGAGTGGACTACAGACTCCACAAGAGCTGGAGGAGAATTTGCGGCAATATCGGGAGCAGCTGGCACAAGTGGAGCAGCTACTCATGATGGGCAGCGACGAGGAGATGCCTGGACAGGACCTGCAGGACATGTATCAAAGCCTGACAGAGGCGAGTTACGGAGTGGCAACTTCTAGTGCCGCAACGTTAACTGTTGCGGCAGGGCACGCCTTTGCAAAAGCAGTTGGTAAGCCCTCCGGGGCAACGTTTGCAGGTAATCCAACTAACAGAGGAGCTCTTGAAGGACGCCCTGGAGCAGCAGCGACTAGCAGCCGGAGCCTTACCGACAGGTAATCAAGAGGGTCCAGTGGCCTTTACCCAGCCCTCGAGCCGGCCCCGGGGGTGGGGGTGGGGGTGGGGGTGGGACCCGCATGCGTCGGGCATGGATTACTTTACACCTATCCAATCCAAGCCCTGGACTTAAGAGCTATTTTGGCCTATGATGTGTTCCGCAGCAGCAAGCTTCATGCCGCCAGCAGCAAAATGCTTTGGTGTCACATGTCGTATGGATTGATTGCTTCCATTCCAAATGCCCATCCAAGCTAGCTATCGCTCGGTCTATGGCTCTACCCGGGCCCTGGGCCTCATATTACCCTGGAGTCGCATTTGGCGGATAGGTGGAGAGGAAAAGGAACCTGAACCTAAGCATGCTAAAGCCTGCACGGGAAGACACGGGGTACGCAGGTGCACATTGACGTGCTTGGCAAGCTGCGAAGGATTCGTTCCCTTCGAAGGAGCAACCCCCTTTGTCCAATCCTTACTGTCCCCGTGCCTACCTTTATGTGCCTCACACGGACTCGGTTTCAGGGACAAACGCCGACGTGGTCCTAGCGCTTGCCGCCGCAGCGGATGGCGACGCTGCAGGCCCTGTGGCCAAAATCGTCACGCCTCCGGAGCTGAACTTGCCAGCCATCCTGCCGGCATCGGTGGCGGAGCAAATCCGTAAAGCGCAGGTATGAAGCTCGCCGGCCAGCACAAAGTTGCGAGGCTTTTGCGGGACCTGGTGGCGGCGCTGGAAGCAACGCGGGCCTTGGTACTGGATGAGAGAGCGGCATCGGCATCGGCTGAGTTGGGATAGGAAATGCAAAACTTAAAAGCAGTTGGTAGTCCCGCGCATCGGTCGCGGGTACAGCAACATTATGGGCCGCAGCGGACTTTAGTGCAAAAGAGGGAAGCCGTCAATGACGGCCAAGACATTGCGCCCCAACCATCCCCAAACAGTTGTGTGTTTGGAGTGGCATACCCGGCCTTGCCCTCATGGATGGGATGTGACTCGTCCCGGTCACTGCCCCCGAGGTGCCAAGAATCGGGGCTTTGATGCCCAGGTCAGCGCGCATAAAGCTGTTCCCTCTGCTCAAGCTTCTTCGTTCTCAGGCTCTCCCTGTGCGCTGGTTCATACGTTTAAAGAGCTGAGTACCCGCGAAGAAAGGCTGTTATTGCGCGCCCGTCATTGTCACGACTCGTCAGATTCGCGCTGCGTTGACGGGTCAAGCGCCTGGGGAATGGGCTATTGGCGCGCAATGCCAAGCTGTGTACAGCGCGGACGGCGAGTACTACGACGCGACGGTGGAGGCTGTCTCTGAGGCTGGCAACTTCATCGTCGTGTTCGATGGGTACGGCAACAAGGAAGAGGTGCGTGGGCGCGCTGCACCTGAGTAGGCGGCACTGCAACGCGCAGGCACGTGCGCAGGGGCGTGAGCTTCTTCGTGCGCGCGCGCTGTAATCCAGTTCGCAAGCTGTTTAGGCGCTTTTGATTATGGCGCTTTTCCTTTCCATCGAGCTGCCTTCAACGCATTCTGGGTCGGTCGCTTACCCATTATCTGCCTCTACGAACCGCCTCGTATCTGTCCTGCTACATCCCTGGCTTGTTGACCCCAGCGAAAGGTTTTGTGAGGTTTAAGTGATCACGCGATGTCAGGCGTTCCTCAATTACCCGATGTCAAGCAGTGGTTGATGTAACCTGTTTACCGTTTATTTACCGTTGGACCTGAGAGCAGGTGGGGTTGACGGGGGTACGGCCGCGGCCCAGCGCGGACGAGGGCTACCGCGGTGTGGCAGCGCCGAAGCGGAAGCGCGTCGAAGAGGAGCCGGTCGTGACGGAAATCCCCAAGGTGATGTGGGCGGGGGCCCCAGCTCTTAAGTAGGGGCTGGCGTGGTGGAGCTTCACGGGATGCAGCTGCGATGCCAGGGGTTGCATGCCGCTGGGTATAGTAGGAGGGCATGGAAGGCATGTGATTGTTGCGGACAATTGCAGTGGCTGCATGAAGGGGCGGTATGCGGTTAAAAGGCAAGGGAATGCTTTATAAAGGTGAGGACGATGATTGATGCAGTGTCCTTGACTGGCACGAGGATGACAAGCCGTATGGAATGGAGGTGGACCTGCGCTTCAGGTAGCGTTTCCTGGAAAGGGGACGGCTAAGTCCATGGCTTCGCGCATGGAATGATGTTTTCCCCTGCTTTCGACGGTTGGATGTACATGGCTGCCGTACACACTGCAGTGGCTGGCCATTAAGGAGACGGACGATGAGAAGACCAAGGCGCGCAAGAAGAAACTGCTCAAGAGTTTCAAGTCCAAGATCCGGTTCCAGAACATGGACCTGGCGCAGAAGCAGAAACAGGACACTTGGCAGTCGTTCTTGAAGGGCAAGGGCAGCAAGAAGAAGACCGGCTTCTTAACAGGCGAGTAACTGCGTGTGGCGGGGCGGCACGGCTTGGCGGGGCGCGGCACGCGATGAGTTCTATGTAGCCATAAGCATTTGGGCGATGGTGCATCGCCGATGACGTCATAGGCTCGGGATAGGAATCGTAAGTAGGAGATGTGAAAAGGGCTACTATTATAGTGAGACTGGAGTCATAATGCAGAACTACTGCTGGGGGTTTTCCTTTAACCGGGTCTGTAGGCATCCCTTCAACCTGTTTGCTAATGTGTCGAAGTCGTGCACCTTGAAGCATATGCCACTTGGGGTTTCTAGAACATGTATGCATGTCATGCCGGCAGGCTCAATCAAGAAGGGCTCCATCTTTTCGGTGCCGGAGGGGCTTGTGGGCAGCAAGGTGGGCGTCATTGGCAGTGGGCGCGGCATGACGGACTACAGCAAGAAGCAGAGGCACGAGTTTGACGAGGCTGATGACGATTAGGCCCAACTCTCTGGTGGCGCCAGGATGAGTGGTGTGGAAGCGGGTTGTAGAAGCGCCGCCGTGGGCCGCAGGTCCAAGTTCAGAGGCGTCATTGCATGATCGGTATTCGACACGTTGGACGTGGTTCTGGACCCTTTTGTAATGATTGCTCTCGGGAAGGTGGTTCCTGCGCCTTGCTAGGGCTGTTGGGGATGTGTCGTACTTTTTGAATGTGTCGAGAAGCGATAAGTTTACTTTCTGAAGGAAGAGAACGTGCCGAGAAATGCGTACTGTCCATGTCTAGCATGCGCAATCGTTGAATTTGAAGCCTGGGGCTTAAGCAAACCAACGGCCTAGATGCTCGGCCACGTCATGCATGCTGTGCAGGCTTCGCCCCCGCAAATCACAATCTATCATGACCGCGATGTTTTAGCTGGTCATACAGAAGATACGTTACAGTCGTTTAAAAGAGCTATATGCAGCTTGCGACACACCTCGAGGGTCGCGACGTTCACAGGCCGACACCTTACTTAGTGGGCTTGTAAGCTTCAGTCCATCCAGGTCTTGGAAGGTTCATATATCATAAAGCCCTCCATATAAGATGGTGCTTCAGCATTGGTAGGGACTCTTGATTTACTCGCCCCACCGTCCTAGTCCAGCTTTTCGGCCCAGCGTAAACATCCACGTCGTTTGTGTATGGACATACCGGAAAGAAATTTATCGGGGCTACCTCTTGAGGATCAGCGAGCACTCTTCGCAGAGGATGTCCACAGGTACATGTGTAACTGTATCGGCAAAGAAACGCCTGACGGCCCAAAACCTCTAAGCGGCTCGGGAATTCAAATTAGTACTGCGAATACTTATGCGTTTTCTTTTGCGCTGTGCATAGTGCCTTCAACATCTTACGTCGTCGCGGGATGGAGCCGAACGAGGCCTGTGCTCTCGCGCTTAAGGTGGCAGCCGGCGTCGGTGAGTTATTCGTTTACGCCTCAGCGGGTGGAGGGGTTTGCATGAGGTTGTGGACTCCCGTAAAGCTGCCTGCTGACTCCACCCAACGGCGTGTGCTAGGTGGGCATCCCCATGCGGACGAAATGCCGGGCACTGCGAATCCTGTGTGCACAGTGGCGGGGACGCAGTTTGGCACCCGTTGGTGCACTTTTGGCGTGTCCCATTTTCCATACCACTCCGCCAGAGGGTATCAAAAAGAGACTCGAGCCCTCCCGGGACGCGTTGGCTTAAAGTTGCTTCGTTTTTCCTAATGCTGCTTCTAATGCTACTTTCCCGAACATGAACGCGTGCGTGTGTCTTCAGCCGAGCTTCCGCCAACGCCTGACGACCTGGCTCGCCGCCTACGGGACGAAGCCGCCACGCCGCTCAGCCAACTCTGTTCGCATGTCACTCGTTTCTTCGCGAGCGGGGACTGCATAAATGCGGCGTTCTGGCCGAAGGAGGTACGCTGGCTCAAAAACGAAGCTCGGGACTGCGGTTAACAGACAGCTGCACGCCCCTGCCCTCTGCTGCTTTTTACTTCGTTCTAACGCGGTCGTGTCTAACGCCCGCAGTTGACCCACATCAACCTTAGCAAAATGGCTCCTTGGATTTCAATACATAGCGCAAAACGCGTATATAGGGGCCGGGAACTATGTTGCGGATTACAGACACAATTAGTACCAAGCGCTATGGCTGGCGGGGATAAATGCTGGAAGGGAACTGAGCTGGGTAGCCATCTACATGTAGGCATGTAGCACACGTGATGAGCCGCTGAACCTTTTAAAAAATGCTGGTGGCGTCGTTTAAGTACATACGGCTTCTTGATCAAGACGAAAAGTTCGTAAGAGTCCCTAGGTGCTACTTCCCTTTGCATTGCCCCGAACTACCATTGAACTGCCGTCGCATGCATGGCACTGTACACCCAACCCAAATGCCTCCATGGAACGCTGTAACGTAGGCTAATAGCATGGTCCCACGAATTCAACCTTACTCGCAGATGGCGACGTCTCTGCCTCCGCCTGCATCGCGCACGAAGGAAAAAGCAGCAGCCGCAGTCGCAGCGCCGACCTCACCAGGCGCCAGTACTAGCAGGAACGGCAGCAGCGGCCGGACTGGTGCGCCCGCCAGCAAAGCAGCCGGTGCGACCGGCGCTGGTCCCGGAGCCGCCGATGCCACAGGCTCGGCATGCGGAAACACACCCGCCAAGACAGTCACCAGTAGCGCCCCTTCTTCCACGATACCCAGTGCAGGGCCATCTGGGATATGCCCTTTGGACTTCACGGCCGTCGCTGCGCTGTACGACAGCGTGCTGGGCTGCCGTGCATCGTCATCGTCGTCGTCCACGGGCCCGGATGACAGTACGGGTCCTCCGCAGCCGCGGCCGCCGTCGCCGGCCACGGGCACGGGCACGGGCACGGGCACGGGCACGGGCACGGGGACCTCAGCGGCGCTCGGCAGTGCGCTGGCGGCAGGAGTGGAGGGACTGCTATCTGCACTCAGCAACCTTCCACATTCCGTCAATCCGGCTCTTGCGCGGCAGCTAGGGGTGCTGCTGGCGAACCCCCTGCTGGACAAGGGCGAACACCACGAGTGAGTTCTCGTCCCCTCGATGCAAAACGAGGACGAGGAGGACGGAAACTGCGGGTCGGGTTGCGTGGACCAGCCTGCCCACCGCGTCGTGTGTGACGTTTCGGTGGTCAACAGGGGGTTAATTAGACATCAACCGTGGAGATATCGCGGCATCACGAACCGTAGGGGGGTTTGTGCGGGGAGGCTTGAGCATCGTGAATGCTCGGGGGAATCTTGAATTGAATTAAATTGAATTGTTACAAAGTGGGAGGCTTCTGGGCCATTTGAACACATTGTCATTTCTACGATTTATCATACCATGCAGCACCATCCACCATTACCACACTGTACTATGCCATACGAACTGTCCCATGGGTCTGTGGCCCTTGACGGTGGCCCTTGCCACGTGGCGTTCCCTACATTGCTTATATTGCTTATGTTTCCTAATACCAGTAAATAATCGCTTGAGGGTATTAGAATTTTAGTGCTTAATTTTGAATCTTTGAATTTGATGATGCCGCTGTCACTCGACACGCTCAAGGCACGCATCAGGCCGCTTACATGTATGCTAACCTTTCTCGCGGCATGTCTCTACACGTACTGCGCTCTCTACCACTACTCCACCACGTAGGATTCATACCGCCCGTCCCGCACTTCATTCGTTCGTGGTTCGTCTTTCCCCTCCCGCACCTGCCCTACATGCATGCTTGCTTGCTGGCGTCAGTGATGTTGGTGACAGAGGTAATCATGATCATGTGCACGACTGTCAGGGAATATAGCGCACTGCATGTGCTCCCTCGGCATCCTGATGACACCCTGGTTGACTTCCCCTCTCCCTCCCTCCCTCCCGCCCGCCCTCCCTCCACGTACGGCTACACAACAGCATGTTGGGTTCCCTGGTGGCGTTTATCGCCGCATTGTCACAGCAGCAGCGGAAAGCTCTGGTGGAGCTGTTCGTGACGTATCCGGCTGACGAGCTGTGCAGGTAGGTAGGTAGGTATGCAGGTACGTACGTACGGTAGGTAAGGTAGGTAAGGTAGGTAGGTAGGTAAGTAGGTAAGTAGGTCGTGGCATATATAGGTGGGTAGGTGATTTGTGACTCGGAGAGGTAGCTTGTGGCGTAGATAGGTCGTGGAAGGTAGGTCGGGTGAATCGGGGCCCACCTCGGGTGACTCCCCTGGAAAGGGAAATAACGGTTATGGTTATGGTGGCCACGGGGGGGAAAAGGAGAAGGTGCGTGAGCTGCTGTGTGGTGCGTTTCCGTCCTGTGAGGTGCTGTGTGCCGCTTTGCCACTCCTTCGATTCAGCTCCTGCTCGCCTCGCCTCTCCTCGCTCTCTCTTGCAATCCATGGATGGAGACGCGTCACGCGTACAAGTTTTCCCTCGGACGCCTTCCGCCTCGACACACCGACTCACCTAACCGTCCGTTCCACCTCTGTCCAACTCATAAGTAGTGGACGTCTTCCACAAGAGAGAGCCTTTGAACCAAGTCTCTGCGCGTCCTTTCCCCTCTCACGTCGGTCCACGGGGCCCACCTGGCCCCCCGGGGCCCCTGCGTTTCGCCATACTGCCGCAGGCTGCTGTCCCGCCTGCACTCCTTCATCAGCCTCACGCTCTTCCGCATGCAGGTGGGTAGGGGACTGGAGTGCGTTTTAGGGTGGTTTGCGTTGCGTTGCTTTTAAGTGCATAGCATATAGCATATTATGAGGTGCTTCAAGGGAATGCGGTCTAATGGTCGTGCGTGTTGGGCAGATAAGGGGTTGGATCGGCAGCGAGGGCGTCTAATGTCTTGAAGCAAGGTGCCCCGTGTTATGCGCTGCAAAAGTTCTAAGCTCTCTTAAGCAGTCGGTGCTTTGTACGTCTTGGCCATTTGTTGACCATTTGCTCGTCCTTGTGTCGTGTCGTATGATTCCCTGCCGCCCCTTCCTGAGCCTTTGCTCCTGCGTGCGCCATCGCGTCATCCGGAACTCCCTCCCTGGACCCACCTTTTCGTCTCGTCGTCGTCGTCGCCGCTCTCGGCCTCGTCACCAATAGAGTATTACCCGTGGCGTGGAGGATGCCACACGCCTGGTGGCGCTGCTGCACGAGGCGAATGAGGTCGCGGGGCAGCGCTCCGCCGCAGCGGCCCAAGCGGCGGGTGCGCTTATGGGCCAGGCAGCAGCCAGCGGCGGCGTGGACTTGGGCTTTTCGTCCATGGGTTTCGGAGCCATGCAGGCGCTTGGTGGCGGTGGCGGCAGCGGCAGCGGCAGCGCAGTGGCATGCGGCGGCCGCGGTCGGACGGCCTCGGGGACTGGCTGGCGGCCACTCGAGCCGGCGGCGTTTTACAACGATGCCATTAACCACGAGGACTTCAACTTGAAGGAGGATTTTCGAAAATGGAAGCACGTGAGTCCGACTGTCGTTTTCCGACTGTCGTTTTCTTGCCCATGATGTTGATATGGTGATGGTGATGGAAATGATGGGTGTGTTCCATGGGGTTCAACAGGCCGGCAGGGAGGCGGGCAAGCAGGCGGGCAGGCAAGCGTCTTAGGACCAGATCTGAGTCGGCGTGCGGTTGGGGTTGATTTCAGTGTTGGCTGACCCAGGTTTCATATCCTGCTCCAATTGACCGCCGAAAAATTGACCGCCGAAAAGGCCGCGCATGCCCGTGGGCACCGTCATATAAGTTTGGGATCAGCGCACGTTGTAACCGCGGGCTTCTTAACCGCGTACTTGAAAGCATAACGAAGGAGAGGGAGGAGTGAAATAAATCGAGATCGCAAAGACAGCTGGTCCGGCATCGAATATGGTCTTAAAAATGGCTTCGCCGTACTTCTTCCCAAGGAAGCTCCCTGTGATCCAACACACACGCCAGGTCCTGCTTCTCCTGCTATTTCTTCCTCTCATGCCTCCTCACAAAATTTTCCCCGCACGCCTTGCTGCATATCTTGCCATGCCGTATGTAGCCCCATAAGTACGACTTCTGCTTCTGCAAGTTCCCGTTCATGTACGACCCGGGGTCCAAGGCGCGCATTCTGCAGATGGAGAACCAGATGAGCCAGGTGGGCCTCACCTTACGAATCACGGGACGAGTGAGTGCGTGAGCGAACTGTTGGAGAAGAGTTCCTTACCTGCTACCAGTCTTGGAGCCCTAGGATGCAGGCAGAAAACGGCAGGCAGGCGGGCAGGGCCACAGCCGCTTCCCACTTCAATATTCCTCCAGCAGTCGCCTACAACTTTCCAGAGGCTCCAGCCGCCCCTTGCACATCCCGCAGCAGCCGTCACAGCACACCTGCATGTGGCTCTACGTGGGTAGGAGAGACAATAATGGGCTATTGCACCGCCCATGGCCGTGGGCCCCTCACAAGGCTTTTACGGACGGCCCTGCATTTATGCGGAACGTGTAACCTGTAACTTGCTAACGGAGGATGAAGGGCGATGTCGCAATCTGGTTCGACTCTTTGGATCTCCTCGTGTGGGTCGATGTTTTAACGGGTTTATTAGCGCCTTTTCCTCCCCCTCCGCCTTCCCCTCTTCTGTCTCCTCCTCCACCCCCTCCTCTTCCTCCGCCAACACCGCCTCCCCCTCCTCTGACTCCTCCTCCTCTACGGACTCCTCTTTCTTGTTCTTCTCCACACTTCCGCTGGGCCGCCCGTGCTCCTGCCTTAGGTGAATGAGCTCAACTCGGCGCTGCTGCGGGGCCTCTTCGGCGGTGTGGGTCCCAGTCCCGTACCGGGCGTCCTTCCCGACCTGTGCCCCTTCCTGGTGCTGCGGGTGCGGCGCGGGCCTTATCTGGTGCAAGACACGCTGATACAAATCCACCGCGCCAAGGAGACGGACTCGCTCAAGAAGCCCCTCAAGGTGGTGAGGGGATGTGCCCTCCTAGCCAGCCCTGGCCCCTCCTACCCATCCCTGGCCACTTGCATGCACGGTTACGCTCGTGGTACGGTTCATGGCACCGTTCATGCGTTTTGGCGTCGGGCACGTCTGCATGAAAGGACTGCTTTGCGCTATCCCCGCGTGCCGCAGGTCAAGTTTATTGGCGAGGAGGGTGTGGATGAGGGCGGCGTGGCCAAGGAGTTTTTCCAGCTGCTGGTTCGGCAGCTGTTCAACCCGGACTACGGCATGTTCACCGCCGATCCCACCTCCCACCTGCACTGGTTTCGGCCCTCCCGACTGGAGATGGAGCTGGAGTTCGAGCTCGTGGGCATCCTCATAGGTAAGTGAGCACGGCGGCTGCTGGGAGTGGTGGCTGGTGGCTGGTCGGTGGTGAGGTGGGTGAGGTGGGTGGGGGACTTCTGCTCAGGATACTGTTCTTCTCGGGGCTTTTAGCCAAAATGGCATTTGTCTTTAATATTGGACGAGGATGGGCCTGCAAGATGGAGAGCACGGTGGGTGGGTTGGGGATCGGACAGGAGAGAGTGTTTCTGTCGCTCCGGGATGTTGTCCCTCATATCTACCTCATATCCCTCCCTCTCCGGACGTCCATTGGGGCACTGCGGCTGCGGCTGGTGGGGCCGTCACAAGAGTGGTTGGTATCATCATGGACTCATGGTATAGATGGGAAGGAAGCTCGTAGACAGGTGTTTAGCACCTGCTTACGAGCTGAAAGTTGAACATGGCTACCTAAGGCTTAGGGCTGCCGTAACTGGGTGATATGCTGGCGCACTGAGTTGTCCTGTTAAGGCGAGCTTTGCGGAAAGGGTGGGCAGGGTGGAGTGGGGAGGAATTATAGCTTGTACTGTGGCCCGCTGGCTCTACTCTTCGTGAGTCTGGAGCCCACTGTAACAACCACACACACTTGTTTGTACTTCGTGTCATGTGCTGCGCACTGCGCTGCGGACATGACCTATGGGTCACTCGCTGTGAAAACTCCTTGATTCTGGGTCATTACATGCGGCCGCACATCCCTTGCTCTTGGCTGGAATTGGAACTGTTCGTGATGGATCTCTGTCTCGGCTACGCTTTCACTGTGCTGCTGTAGGCCTCGCAATTTACAACAGCCACATCTTGGAATTCCAGTTCCCTTCCGTGCTGTACAAGAAGCTGATGGGTGCGACAGTGGCAGTGGGCGGCGACGGCTGTGCTGCGGCCGGCGACGGCGGCGACGCAACGGCGGCGGCGGTGGAAGAGGCCATAAATTTGGGCTCCAGCAGCAGTGACAGCCAGGGCCTTGGCGTTAGCGGCGGCGCCAGTGGTTTCGGAGCCGCACGCCAGACCGTGCATGGCGTTGGGAGCGGCGGCAGCGGCGCCGCTGCCGCCACCAGCGGCAGCATGCTAGGCAGCAGCTGGGCCGGCGTGGCGCCTCACCACCTAGGTGAAGGAGGCGGCGGCGGCGTCCTCGGCCTCGAGGTGCGTTGCGCATTGCCCTCAGTGGCTAGACCCCCGGCGAGCCCAGACAGCCAGCTTGCAAACCTCAAGGGGGCAACTGTAGAAGAAGCGTGAGATGCCATCCTTGGCAAACCAGTTTTCCTTACACCACGCCAGTCCCGTGCAATTTGGCTACCCTTTAGTGCTAGTATTATCAAGAGCACCCCTTTCCGGGAAGCTTCCTTAATTATGGAAGAGGACCTCTAATCCGCCTCTACAGCGCATGCATGGCCCACACGCCCCATGCCCCCACCTGGCCCCCTCCCGCGGCACACGCTGCTTCATTCACTAGTGCTTCGTCTTAGCTCCCCGCACGCGCTGCCTGTGCTAACCCGCACGTCCCCAGGATCTCCGCGAGCTGGCCCCCGAGGTGGCTTCCTCCCTCGCCAAGCTGCTTCAGATGCCCCCCGACCTGGTGGACTCGCTGGGGCTCGTGTTCCAGGTGCAGGCCGGGACTGAAGGGCTTCAGTAGTGCTTTTCCACGTCCCTCTCCTCGTCTTACAAGTGGCTCCCCGCTTTCGACTCCAGCAGTTGATTCTTTGTTTCCTGCATGTAATGCCCCTCCTACCTCCTCTCCCTGTCTCTCTTTGTGCAGGTGGACATGGAGGTGGGGTTTGGGGAGGTGGAGCCGGTGGACCTCGTGCCGGGGGGAGGGGAGATGGCGGTCAGTGCGGCCAACAGGCGCCTCTACGTGGACCTGTACGTCAGGCACCTGCTACAGGTGCGGGCGCACGTGCAGCTTTAAAAATTACATTTGTAATTGCTTTTAATGAGCGCCTCATGGTGGAGATACGTGGGAATGTGCGTGGGGTGGGGTGGGGTAGCATCGCTGCATCTTCGGGTCGTGGTGGATTGCTCAGGTATCACACCGCGTGAGGGCAGAAGACGGAGGCGGAGGCGGAGGCGGAGGAGGAGGGGAAGTTCGCGCTGCCGACGAGGACAGTTTCATTTAAAGGAACGGGTTGTCTCGTGTTCCTCTGAACCATTATTATCTATCCAACTTTGTTATTCGCTGTCAATCGCCAAACGTCCCTGATTCCCCTCCCCTGAGGCCTTCCCATCAGTATCTGGCCCTACCCCTCAAGAGGACGCCGGGCCCGATGTCTCGCATACCGTAATGGGGAAAACCTTTACCGAGCGACTTCAACACGCGCACCTCTTTTCCTGGGCGTCCACGTGCACCGTGTCTGCACCAACGTTTACCGTGCTGTTCCGCGCTCTTTTCCCTCAGTGCCAGCCAACCAATGCCACCCAACCAAGTCTAACAACAAACTAACCAACTCATCTTAATCCAATGCAACCCAAATCTGCTGCTGCCAGGACTCCATCGCACCCCAGTTCAACCCCTTCCAGCGCGGCTTCCTGCGCCTGTGCTCCGGCGCCGCGCTGGGCTGGTTTTCCCCTTCGGAGCTGGAGTTGCTGGTGTGTGGCAGCCGGCAGCTGCGACTGGAGGAGTTGGAGGGCGCCACTCAGTATGATGACGGATACACCAAGGACTCGGAGGTAGCTTTAGGGGTTTAGCTCTACTTGCTCTACTTGTTCCTTCTGGCTTGAGGGCTGCGCCTGTTCACCCAACCTGCCGGCTCGGCCGCCCGCCCTTGATAAGTCGTTATCTCCACACTTCTCGCACATGTCGTGTATGCGTGTGTGTCTGTATGTGTGTGTGTGTGTTCACGCGAGCCCTCGGTAGCCCTCCTGCTGTCGGCGGCGATGGAAGGAACACATTTCAGAACTGCTGGACTCCTCCCTAGGGTAAAGTTTGCTCGTTTATGCGCCATCGCCAGCAGTCCTCCCTCCTTCAGGGTTTCAGTCCATGTATTGTCATAAGACACCATGTCGTAAGCGAATCTCTCTGTGTCTGGCCTTCCGTTGCTTTTCCATTTTTACCGGGCCTGGACTTTTTGACTCCTCGAAACACCTCTCCTCTCTGCCCACTGCCCGATGCGCATGCATACACGGACGCGTGCCAGCCGGTTCGATGGTTCTGGGAGGTCGTTCACGCACTGCCCCCTGCTTCCCAGAAACAGCTGCTGTTCTTCGTGACGGGATCCGACCGAGTACCCATCAAGGTGGGTGCGTGCGTTTGTACCCATCAGAGCGACTGGGTGATCTGTGGGGATTTGTGGGGATTTGGACGGAGGTTCGTTCAGGCTGGTTGGTAGAGGTAGGCTCCCACGCTGTGGTGAGCAGCAGCGCGCTCCGTCTTTCCTGTTTCGGAGCTGCGATATCCCTGTCCATGCGCCATCCTATGCGCCCCTATCCACCTGTGTCCATCCCTCCCACCTACCGGGCGTCCTTCATCCAACGCACATGCAGGGTCTGGCGCACCTGAACCCGCCCTTCGTCATATCCCGCGCCGGTGCCCACTCGGACCGGCTGCCCTCCGCGCATACATGCTTTAACCACTTGCTGCTGCCGCACTACATTAGCAAAGAAGTACTCAAGGTAAGGTCAGCCGAGCTGAGGTGAGGTGAGGTAGGGTGAGATTGGATGGTGACGGCTGGGGTTCGCTGGGGTTCGCCGACTGATGTCCGTCGGTCGGGTGGTCATCAGGTCCAGTGCCTCGTTGTCAATGCGTACCTAAATTAACGCAGCACTTGAAGCGCGGCTCCGAGATGCAGGCGGTAGAGTGGCAGGCCAATCGAACCCTGAATGCATCAGACGGTGGACAGGCGGAGGGCATGGGGGCCTGGCGGAAGCGCTTTTGGTTCTGGTTGTGCCTTCGTGTGTTCCCGCCAGGTTCGCAAATGTACCTGACGGCCCGGCATGCTCTTCGTTGGGTTCGCAGTCTCTTAGCTGGCCGTAGGAATCCTGGTCATGTACCCCCTCGCGTACGTGTGTTCCCGTTGAAGATGCCCTTCATCTTCACGCAGGAACGTCTGGAGCTGGCGCTGCAGAACGCGGAGGGCTTTGGCCTCATGTGAAGCCTGCCATGCAGAAGGAACGGCGCAGATCTCCATCTGCTGACGGGCCGGTTCTGAGTGTGGCAAGGAGGTGTGGGGTGTCACGTGACCGGGGGTTACTGAGTGGTGGTTGAGTGGGCGCTGGCGGATATTGCTTGTGGAGCGGAAGGAGGCGCTGGGCACCTACCAGCCGCACCTACCAGGGCTGGGTGTGAAAATAGCTAAGAATGGACGCCACTGGCTCCGTGCAGGGATGTATCGTATCACATGCATGCGCAGGGAATATCAACCGCGTTGGGAGATGCTTCTACGGGAATCATTATGAATCGAATGAACGAGTCCGTGTGTACCCAGAATCCATCTGGCAGACGTCGTGACATGTGAGCCATGCAATCACAGCAGTGGACAAAAGAAGATGCCTAGTGTACCTTCTCTTATGCTCTAGGGTTTGGGGCCACAACTCCTTTTCGTTCCTGGCCGATTTGCTATTTAGCAAACAGCGCCAAGGCCGCCCGGTTTGGTATCGCAGGTGCGAGCCGATCAGGTTCCACTGTAACAACTTCCAGTATCCCAGCCACGCAATCCCTTGGCAATGGTTCCGCACTGTTACGCTTCAATGGCTGCTTGCATGTTTTCCCAAAAGTCCAAAAGTCCATCGGTGATGGGGCCTGCTAGTACTGACGGCCCAACGGTCCTCAGCATACCCTAAGACGTCACCCGCATGACAACGTTTTTATGTGATCTACATCCGATGTCACCCTGCCGAGAAACCGGTCCAACATCTTCATCTCCGCCAAGTAGGCTATTACACCCGGGGCCCCCTCCGCCCTCCCGTCCACCCTCCGCTCCAACCCCCCTTCCAACTTTGCCTACCTGCGCGGCACAGGGAAGGTACAAGTAATCGTGCTGCTATGTGAGAATCTCAGCAACGTAAGGCCATTATAAGGATCTCTTGCCTCTGCCATCCCTGGACACCCCACATACCCCAGGAAACAAACACACAGGATAAACAAACACGGCATACAACTGTGTGGACGTACGCATATGTTTGCGTGCGTGTGCGCGTGCAGGCGTACGTGTATGTTGTCTGTTTGTATCTGTTGCATAACGATCTGGGCCTGACGCTGACTAGTGGTACCTAACCGCACTCCAACGGGAATGACCGCCGAAGCCCTCCATCATTGGAGGAGCGTTACATCGGTCAAGAGTCCTCTGACCGTTCTCCCTTATCAACGCAAGGCGCCATCACCTGTTCGAATCCTCTAGGCAGCTACATGCCAAGCAACCTCCGTTCCACCGAGCGCATGCTCTACAGCTGCGCGATCTACCAATGCACTCATACCGGTGCCATTCGTCACCCTATCATTGCAAATTCTGCCGGCTTCGTTATCCCAACCACCACCTGGAATGCAGTCTCGTCCAGGCCCTATACAGAACTAATCCTCCGCCACTACTCAGCGGCTGTGTATAGGTCTCGTATTGGGCTCCCACTCCAGCCGCCCAGCCGCCCAGCGCACTGAAGGAGCCCAGTGTCTCATCTCAGCATCCGACACCGCAATCTATTTCACCCGGGGGGGAAACAGCGGTGGGATCCGATGTGCATGTGTGTGTGCATGTGTGTGTGCATATGTGTGTGTGCATGTTGCATACATGTATGGACCATAGGAACACTGGACAAGCATGGACACCATACACCACAGCCTCTGTACTACATGCCTTACACATGCACATATACACTTTAAATCCCAAACAAACAAATATAACCGCATTTTATCGCCATTTCTCCAGCCCCTCTCCGACCCCATGCCTAAAACTCGCCAAGAAGATGCAGCGCGATGTCCAGCAGCAAGTACGGTCATGGATGAAGATCAAGTGGATCCACAGGATCCACGGGATTCCGAAGGAAAGGAACCGCATATTCTTGGGCTCAACATTGGATGCCAGCATGGCAGACACACGGGACGTGTTGGATCAAAAGGCGATTTGCTCCGTTTCCTATCGTCACATGCCACGATTCAGTTGCAGCTCAAAGTCAGTAACGACTTAAATAGTCACAATCATGGACGATTTAACAAATACATGGACGAGCATGTACATGTATGAATCTAACGTACACGCAATATATAAGAATGCATACGAACACGCACACACACATACACCCAGCAGCCATCGTACAGCCATTAAGGGAAATAAGAGGATGGTCTAGTAACAGTATATTTAATAATAACTAGGAATAGACGGGGGCGACCCAGGTGCCGGTTGCTCAGCTTGCTACTGTGAAGAAGGATACGTCCAGGAATCGAAGCCCTCGTAGGCGAGGGTGGTGTTGCAGGAGTAATGTGCCTGACGGAGTGGTGACCTGTGGTGAGGTGCTGCCCCACCAGCGAGCTATAGCCCCACCAGGCAAGCTCCCGCCTTGACACCTTGCCCACTCGCCTGCCTGCCTGACTCGTGTACAAGGGGACTGAAACACCTCCGGACTGAAACAACCACCCCCCTGGCGCGGGCTGGCTGAGCAGGGCCTGACACAACCTCACGCCCGCTTGACATTGCTGGGCATCCAGAGGCCTATATATCTATCACCTGCTTATTCACCTCTGTGGTTTACCAAATGAAGCACCTCCTACGTAAACACCTCCCCGCCCAGCCATCTATGTTCTTTCCGTTCCATACGGAAGATGTTTCGCCACTCACGTCTCCCGTCGTATGTTTGGCCTATAGCCAGGTCTAGCCCCCGACGCCATCCAAACCAAAACTCGGACTATTGGCTGCTTCCTCCCTCCACTCAATCGACCTCCTGTGCCACGATTGCGCCAAATACACTGCTGACGTGTAATGTACGTCTGTAAGCACATCTTGTGTGCTCAAACTCTTCCCAAAAACATGTTCCGTGTTCATTCATCGACAAGAGCCGATTTCGTCACTGTTTCTTCTACAGCTTTCCGCGGTTCTTGAAAGCGTTAACTGCTTAACTCCATAACATGTTGACTGCACGTTTTTTTATTTTTCAATTTGTTTAGCAGAAGGGTGTCTCTTCGCTGCGGAGCAATAGCACAGGAAGAGCGCGCGCCAGGTGTGTGTGTGTTTATTTAGCTCTTTCCTCCCTCCCGGAGACGCCCTTCTCCCCGCTTTGCACCCCAAGAGGCACCCTCCCTCCCGCACTCGCTCACCAACGCAGACCTCCACGTCTGTTACGTCATTCACACATCATCACACGTCGTACGATCCTTGCTCCCTAGCTACCTTCTAGAACCCCAACAAACCTCCCTCCCTCCCTCTTCTCTCCCCAGCCCTTTCCCCACGGGGCAAGGAGTGCGGAGGACAGGGTGGGCCCCTTCAGGATCCGCTCCCGGCCTTCCCCCTCGTCCACACTCGCCCCTCCGTGTTTCGCAACCAGGAGGGGGCATATCCAACCCACACCAGCCACATACAGTGACACGCGCACACACACGTGTGTCATCCTCGCCAGTTCGTGCCGCAGCTCAGACCACTGAAACACATACACACCTTGACACACAGCCACAGCACCCCACACGTGCCCCAGACCCCCCCCCCGCGCGCCCCGCTCAAGGTGCCACCCACAACCTCAGGGCACCAAACCTGACCCGGGGGAGCTTCCCCTCTGCCCAAACCATGGCCTGCATAGCGCAAAACCGTGCCGAAGCGACGCCATACGACGCCAGCGCTATGTCGTACAGACACTCCGGTGCCGCGCTGCACAATAAAATGAGCGCCGCCGCGGCATCTTCGGCATCCGATCTTGCGCTTTTCTGGCCGCCCGCGTGTCGCGTCCCCACAGGCTCATCGGCTGTGTGGCTCAGCGGCCCTCCTGCTGCTACCGTTGCTGCTGCTACTGCTACTGCTACTGCTGCTGCCTGCTCTGGTAGCTGGTCGCCCTCGTCCGCCTGCTGCTGGTCCTGGTGCTGCGGCGGCTGTGCTGTCCTGTCCCGATCCCTGTCCTGGGCTTGTGACCGGGACCGCCAAAATGACGCGTTGAGCATCAGTCTTCTTAGCCGTCTGAGGGCCGCCAGGTGCCGGACTGAGTATAGCGGATAGCGGCAGTCCAGTCGGAGGTCCTATAGCAGGGAGGAGACAGGGAGGAACACGTAGGAGCCGGGAGGGAGGAGCGCGGCTGGCTGGCTAGCTGATGGGCTTTCCCGTCAGACAGCGAACTGCGATACATGTATTTTATTCATTATTTATTTTACATATTGATAGATGCGTTAAAAGGGGGGTGAAATTGTGAAGAATGAATAAAGCACGAAATAAAGTACGTGTGACATGTGCTGCCTAAACTAAAGTTCCTCACAAACGCGGACGCTTTTTCTTTCCTTGCCGCGCTCCGGAACCAGCCTTCCTGCCTCAGCACGCCAACCTGCCGTACCTCCAGCGTACACAGATGACGCGCCAGGGCCGACACATCTCCCTCCGATAGCTCCAACCCCGCCAGCTCTAAGCCCTGTAGTGCCAACGGCACAAGCCGCGAAGCCCAGGTCCAATGACCCACGGGTCGGTAGGCGCCGTCCGGCGCCGCCAGGTAGCGCCGCCGCCCTGCTGCCGGCCCCAGGAAACCAATGTGCAGCTCGATGCCGAGATCGCGGTACGCGAAGCGGCCGTGAAGCGCCGCGAGAGCTTCAGACAACTGGCGATCTGAGGAGGTGCGCATCACTAGCGGCGCGCTGCCATCATCATCGGCGCCGCCGCCGTCAGCTCCAGGATCTTCTACGTCATTCATGTCGAGCGTAAAGCCTGTGAGACGCAAAGTTTGTAGCGACGGCGGCTGACGCAGCGCCAGCAGCGTCGCAGGGGACAACGGCGCCGCAATGCTCAGCTCCCCAAGCCGTGGAGGCAGCGGCAGCTGCAGGGCTGACGCCGCGGCCCTGGCTGATCCTTGGTGTGACGTACGGCACCGTGGGGAGTCCTGCACGCCTGACCCTGAGCCGGTGGCTTCGCAGGGCCCCGCCGCCGCAGCCGCTATCGTCGGGACCGCCACGCTGAGCGAACCCAACGACAGCCTCGTCAGCTCGCGGAGCTCCGCCAGCGCCGCCAGCTCCACTGCTGACGTCACCTGCGCGCTCACGAGGCTTAGATCACGGAGATTACTCAGCAGCGGCTGCTGCGGAGACAGAGACGCGCCAGTCGCTTGCAGTGGCTGCGCACGCAGCAACAGCGATGCCACCGATGGCACGGCAGTCCGCGCGCCCAGCTCCAGCCTCGTAAGGCCCCTCAGCTGTCGCAGCGCCGCCGCCAGGGCGTCCAGGCCGCCAGGCGCGGGCAGCGGGGTCTGAACCTTGAGTGAAAGGAGCTGCGTCAGGGTCCCCAGGATGGCCGGCGGCGGCGGCGGCGGCGGCGCGGAGAGGCTCTGGTCTGTGGTTGCCGTCGTTCTATCGAGCGCGGGGGCAGTAGCGCCGCAGCCACTCCTGCTGCGCTGGCCTGAGTCTTCTCCTACGGCCCGTGATCCAGTCGGGCCACTTGGAAGGCAAGAGGACATGCGGGAGGTGGTCCAACGGGGGAGTATTCGACCACTGCCGCCGCCGCAGTAGCAGACGCCGGGTTGCAACAGCAGCTGTAGCACGGGGCAACCGTCGGCGGCCGAGTGGCGAAGCCCCAAGTGCCGCAACGCCGTACAGCTCCGCAGAGCAGTGCACAGTGGCATGGCTGCCGGCGGAATGCCATACGCGCCACCGCAGATCGTGCAACATCCACCGTTGCCGCCCCCGTCGCCACGTCCCGGCACGGCTGTCGCAGGCACTAACCCTGATCCGCTGCCGGGGCCAGAGGGACCCGGACCGGTGCTACCGCCGCGGCTGTTCCCCGAGAGGATACTGCAGTCCTGCAGCTTTAGCTCCTGCAGTTGGTGTGCCAAGAGCCGGAGCAGCGGCGGCGCGCCCCGTGCATTACATGGCCCTGCGGCTGACGGAGCCTCCTGACGCCGTCGCGCTGCCGTGCAGCGCTGCGGCGGCGACGGCGCCGCCGCCACTGTTGGCATAGTCCCCGGCAAGGACAATCCAGAACCTTTCTGACAAGGGGAAGAATGGTCGACATTTAGGATCCCAAACGCCGACGCCGTAGCAGGAGGTGGCGGCGACAGGCAATGCTCAGGGCGCCGTACCCTGGTGGCGAAGGCGGCGGAAGAGGCGGCCACGGTGCCGCTGTCATCCTCGCTTAAGCCGTAGCCATACAGCTTTAGGCGCACGATGCCCTGGCTGGCTGCCGCTAGTGCGTGCAGAATCCATGGCATTAGAGGCAACCCCTCAAGGCGAAGGGACGTTAAACCCCTGTTACTTATATTACTACTATCACTGTTGGTGCTGCTATCGCTATTGATACTGCTACTGTTGGCGCTGGTTCCAAGACTGGTTGGAGCGCTGTTCCGACCGCAGCTGTCACTGCTACAACTGCCCCAAGCACCACTACTACAGTCCCTGCAGTCGTTGTCAGTTCTGGTTCTGATTTTGATGCCGACTCCGCCAACGCCAGCGTCGTTGCTGCTGCTGCTGTTGCCGACGCCATGGGTGCCCTGCCGCGTCACAGACGCGCATGTTCTAGCCGCAAAGGCGCTAAGCACAGCAAGCCTGCACCCGCAACCAATTCGAATGCGTGCATAATATCAGGCTACACAGGCCATGGGCTGAAACATACGGTACTCACCCTATAGCCCGGTATTTCCCCTACGGTCCTCACCCTCTAGCTTCGCGTGCTGTCGTAGAGCAACCACGTAGGCGCAACACCAGCTCGCCAGGAGCACAGCCACGCTTCATCACCCTGCGTAACGTCTTTGCGATATCCTGGGGCGCGCCTGGCAGCACCCGGCCCCATAAATCATGTACGCTGACCGTCATCAAGAGGCAATCATGGGTACGAAGGCCCTCCCGACAGCTCAGGCGAATAGTTAGCCTATCGTAGGTATCCAGATATGGCCAAATTTGGGTCGTAACGTCGAGAAGTGTAGTCGAAGGCGGATGAACGCCGCCAAAATCAACATCGGTCATTATTCGGATACTGGAAATTCGCTTTAATGCAACAGGAGTTTGTATTGCTAAATTAAGCCGCGTAGATGAGAACAACTACTAGCCGATTGGGTTCATAGCTGCTTACGGACGCTGCTTAGTCAAACATCATCAATACGATGCCTTGTTGCTTTCTAGCATGCATCCTCAGCAACGAGAAAACGCCGATGCACTTCGGGTTCAATTTATTTTAATCTGTAGGTAATCCGTTGATCTCATGAGCTAATGAAATTCAGTGTGCCTTTATTGGTCCTATTTGGACCACAACGTGCCATCATGGCTTATCATAAGATTTGAAGCTATGACTACAAGGCTGGGACGCAACCCCTTCCGCATGCCAACTTCCGTTTGTGGTTGCAACGGGCACGAGGTCGTTCTTCTCGCGGCGAAGAGCAGCGGACAGCGCACAGCGGAGGACTTACGCATATCAAGCTTTGTACCGAATATTCGCAAAATCTTCTGTGAGGAGAATCCACAAAGCGCAGCTAGGTGCATTATGTTATCCGCTGTCCCCCTCCTTCCCGCATCCGCTTCCCACCTTCTGCCAGCTCTACTACCTGACCCAACCTCACCTTCCAGAGCGAGCGACCGTTTGTCCCCTGACATGGTGACAAAACCACATCAGCCTACAACCCACCACTGGACCGTGCGAGCTCAAACAGTGAACATGTTATCATGAAGGAGCTGTCTTACAAGGCACAAACCTGACGGGACCCAAGTCCCCGGCACGTTAACGTTTCGCCTTTCCACATTTCCCCCCACCATTGCTCCATATGGTTGCAAACGCCAGCTGCCGGCGTCTCACACCCCTTCTGTCATATTAAGCAATACCCCTAGCGTTATGTTGCCGAGTGCGCCGCCTTCTTTGCTCCGTGAAAAGTAATGGACATGTGCGGGTACCGGTCTCCCACGACCTGCTCCGCCGGGACTGCGATCTCCAGTTCCTGGAGCTCCTCCTGGCTGAGGGCAGCTGCCAGGGCGCAGCTACCCAGGTTCTCCTGAAAGGAAAGTACGGAAATGGGTTGAAGGGATATATATCAGTATATATATCAGTATGTATGTTGTTACAGGGTGGTTAACTTCGCCAGCGGCCCCCTTTCCCGGGGCAGTCCCTGCTCTCCCCTGCTAGAGGGGCACCCTAATCCGTCACCCCATCCGACTTCAGAATGTATTCGTTGGGTTCGGCAACTCACCACCAGCATCCAACCAAATCTAGCGGATCAACGGCGCATCAACTTAGTTCCTGGTCAGCTCGCAAGTTGATATTATCACGTCCTACACCGTCCATAAGATGGGGGGCCACCTCCCATTTCATCACTCCTCAAACACCCGAGGAGCCGGCAGGCGGATTTGAACCCGGGTCGACTGGGTCGACTGGGAGCAGAAGTCAGGCCTTAACCTCTGCCAGCCGCCTGTATATATATCAGTATATATATCAGTATATATATCAGTATATATATCAGTATATATCAGAGTATATCGGAGTATATCGGAGCCATCACGTGGCAGGGTGTGTGTGTGAAAAAAAGCCCCAGGAAAAGGGCGGAGAGGCGCTATGGAGAGTACTGTAACTGAGACCAGGAAAAGAGCGGACAGACATACTTGCTGGACAGGCAGGCGGCAGGCGGCAGGCGGCAGTAGCAGCAGCTGTGTGTGACGCAGGATAGATCTCATGCAGGGTACGGCACCGCCGAAAGTCCCTACAGCCAGTCCTTGCATCGTGCCTTTTCCCAAACCCCTCCTCCTCCCCCTCCTCTTCCGCGTCCTCCACCCCGCCTCACCTCTAGGTTCTTAATGCTGCGGGTTCCCGGAATGGGAAATACGTCCGGACCGCGAGCCAGCACCCACGCCAGCGCCAACTGTCCCGGAGTGCAACCCCCCTTGCGTTGAGCCAGCTCCGATAGCCGGTCAACCAGCACTAGGTTCTGAAACACCAGCAACAGCAACAGCAGGAGCAAACAACAACAGCAACAACCACAACCATCAGCACATCCGCATAGCACCGGGACAGCGGCAGGGGGTACGGAGTTTTATAGGAAGGCAAGGCGGTTGAACACCAGCGCCAGCACCATCACCACCACAGAAAGGTTGTTAAGCTGGCGAACATGGCGAACTGCCTCCTCTCCTTACTCGCGGCAACTCCCAACACACGACATCGCGCGCACGAAGGACGAGCGAGCGAGCGCGCACACACCTTGTCCAAATTGTCGAACCGCGGGTTGGCTTTGCGCCTGCGCAGGACAGCGGCCACACATAAGTTCATATGTCTCTGCCCCTTGACGGAAGTATCCGCTATTGTGGAACACGCGCACTGCTGGCCTGTACGGCCTGTACGACAACATGTAATGCCTACGGTCATAGGTAGGACGCAACAGGGAGATGATCAGCTTGCGGAGCTGCGGCCGAGTCCGCCTCTACGCGGAAGCTGGACAAGCCGTACTGCGTACTTGGAAGTGGAGTATGGGATGGCAGATGGGCCGGATGGATCTTTACAACCGTGGCAGTTGCACGTACGTTGTACGGAAGGCAGTGGGACCCAAGACCAAGACCAAGGTGGGCCCCCGCTGCAACATCATGAACATTAAGATCTAACACCAAATATGCAAACATGCAAATATGCAAAAGCCGCGCAGGCGGGGCCTAGGGCATCGCTACCACACCCACCTGAAATCGGACTCCTGCAACTGCTCCACGCTTCGAAGAGCGCCCGTCAGGATACCTCGTCCTGTGGGGGGCCCCACAACCACCACGAAGAATCCAGAATGATAATGGCGATGGTGATGCTGTAACAATGTTTTCATTGGTGACGACAGGTCAATAAAATAACAACAGTACCTGAAGACCACTGTTCACGACAGGTAATACCAGCGCCGCCACCACCTAAAACCCGCTCGACCCGCTCACCCAGAGGGCTATAAGCCAGAATACTGATGCCCAGCTCGCGACAGGTGGGGATGATCTCCTCCTGCAGTGTGTGATACAGTGACCCACGGGTCGGTTGGTCGATGGCTTGCCTGTGTCGAGACCTCACAACAACTTGGTCTCGGCAGGTCGGTCGGTCGACCAGTCGATGACCCACGGGTCGGTTGATCCTCGTCCCTCCCTCTGGATTCCAAATTCCAATGCTATAAACCCAGGGAAGTGCCGGTGGCGGGGGGAGCTGTGAAAACGGAGCTCCGTCCTGATGCCCGAGCATTTAGAAGCACGAGAGCGCGCCACGGCACCTCTTTGTACCCGGAACCGACTGTCCCCCCGGTACCAGGGGTCACTCGCCGCATACCTGCTCTCTGATAGCGTTCGGGTGTCACCCCTGAGCCGGATTGACCCTATTCGATCTGCTCCAAGGGACTCCGAAACACGCCGGTCTGCCGTCGTTCCCATGCTATGCTCCTTTATTCCTTTCTTGGGAACGTCAGATGAAGAGCCTGTACCTCCGCTTGCATCATCCTCTGTCCGTGGAATAATACCCGACCGGCCCTCCGCACCCAGCCATGGTATGGCATTGTCCCCAGCCCGCACCTCGGCATCCCGTGTGAACAGCGACCACTCCTGCTCCACCACCGAGATAGGCACCACCGCAGCCGCCTCACGAATCTGCTCCGCGGACACCTCGGACAGCCCCACACCGCGGATCTTGCCCTCCGCTAGGAGTAGCTGAGGGGTGGCAGGCAGCGAGGCAGGGGGGGAGAGGGGGAGGGGGGGGAGGGGCATATGACATACATACCCAGAAGAAAAGGGTCAACAGCCGACGGCAGGAGAGGAAGGAGATCAGGGAGAGAGAAGGGGGGAGAGAGAGCGGGAGAAAGGGAGGGGGTGAGGGGCCAACAAAGTGGAGCATGGTGTGGTGGGGCGGGTTAAGAGGCGGATGGGAGGAGGAAATGCACAAAAACACCGTCCACCATAATCCGTAAACTTTCCGTCATCCATCCATCCATCCATCCATCCATCCATCAGTCCCATGCCACGCCTTCCAGCCAGAAAGCTACCCACCAATTCAATTTTCTTCGCCCATTCACCTCACCACGGGCCACCTAATCACCCATCCATCCACCCATCCATCCACCCCGCATTCTCCCTGCCTGCCTACCTACATACCTTGCACTCCTCCATGGTCTCCGCGATGCTCACCCCCTTGGAGGGGTCAGGAGGTCCCCGGTAGGTGAAGATGTCCAGGGAGGGCCGCTGCAGCCGCTTCAGGGCGCCCTCGCAACACCTATAACATGCTTGTGCAATTTAGTCCGAGGGCATGCAGATGGGTTTCAGGTAGGGTAGGGTAGGCACGAGTGGCGCGGATGCGAATGGATGGTGGGTGTAGCGGGGTATGAAGCAGGCAACAACAACCAGTTTAGACCAGCGGTAGGTCCAGAGGTGAGTCCTTGGGGGCGTGCAGATGGGCGGTTGACCGGGTGGATGGGGGAAGCGCCGAGCGGTGCCATCTTCAGCGTTCAGGTGGATGGGCCAAGCTGAAGAAACCGCAATAGGTACTCAGAACAAAGTGTTGAGAAGCGTACTGAGCTAAATGCACACTGCGCTGCGCCGCGCTGACTCTTAGCTGAGCTGCGCTGAGCTTAAGAGGGCAAACGGCCTTGCCCCTGACCAATCCCCCTGTCACGGGAGGTCATGACAGCCATAAGGCCCGACTGCTGATCCATGGATCCAGGGAGAGATCTTGCCTGCGGCAGTTACCACGGCTGTTGTCCTGCGTGATCCCGCGGCCTGGGACGAACATGGCGCCCCACTTGGTGGCGATGATGGCGTCCGGGTAGAGGTCCAGGGGCAGTGCCTTGGCAAGCAGCTCCTCGTTCGTGTACGGACCGTACAGATCTGTGTTGGGAGGTAGGGCAGTTGTACAGGAGGAGTAAATGGGAGAGGTGTGGATGAAGGGCAGACGCGCTGAACAAGATTTTGGTATCGGTGCATGAGTGTTGTGCACCCAAATGACACACTTTCCATCCATGTTCGGCAGTGCGGCCCGGAATAGGCGTTGCTGTCATGGGGGTGTTTGTGTGCACCTTTTACCATGCCCTGAGCGCATGAGAAGGTGGGCGCGCTTAAGACGAGTACGGCGGGGTGTGAGGTCTGGATACTTAATATGCCCATGAAAACCTTCCGATGCGTCTTCAATATGGAAAGTCTGCACTATGCGGTGTGATACTATGGGGCGATGAAAAGAAGACCCAGGTCGCCGGGGAGCGGGAGGACGCACCGGACGTATTAAACAAACGCACGCCCAGGTCGTACGCCCGGCGCAGCAGGGCAATGGCGTCTTCTTCTGGAGGGGCTCCAGCATACAGATTTCCGCTGAGGCTCATACATCCGTAACCCAAGCGCGCAGTCGAGATGCCGCTGGCGCCGAGCGTCCCGATAGGATTACTGGAGGTGCTCATGATGATCTAGCGTTTGATGAGTACGGAAGGTTGTTCACTGTTAGTTGCTGCTATTCGTGCAAGCTGCAGCAACAGCTCTTGCCGCGGTTGCCGAGGCCCGACACCACACACAACCTGCGGTTATCGACAATCCTATGACTCCAGCATCTCCTTCCAACAAGGTTACACAGAGCTAAGCTTGTCATTCCCTTCCAGGTAGCATGGAACAGCTAGCGCAAAATGACAAGCTCCCGTACACAGAGTGGACGAGTACCCAAGAGCGGTACACAACGGAATCCCCTGGCAGGCGCAGCTGGTAACGCCTGTGAACAAAGGCATCCATTACTTCGCTGTTTCGGTCCCTGGCTTTTGTGTACAGGCAATAGCAGCTACTGCCGCTTGCTTAGCTGATCATACGTGATTGCAACTTCTCATACGCTATAATGATATGAGTGAAAGCGTTCTTAGTGACTACGGCTCTGAGGTGCGAAGGAGTTGCGCAGTGGAACGCTGGTCAAATGGCTGATGACGACGTCCTATCTGTCACAGGATGCAGCTGCTCAGACTGTGGCTATCCTTACACAGCTCAAAGCCGAAAATGTAGACCTCAAGCGGAATTTTGAGAACGTAAGGAGCACTTTGGGACATGGCATTAAGGACTCTCCTGACCGCTGTGTTTCGTTCATATCGCAGCTAAAATTATTGCATCTACAGCTTAGCGAATCATACAAGAACCTACAGGGGCGTTATGCTGCTTTGTACGAGGAGCGGGTAAGACATTGCAACCGAGCAAGTTGACGAGCAAGCTTCTATTTCGGTAACATGCGGCTCCGAGCCTGATGTGTGTTACAGAATAATGTGGAGAAACAATACCAGTCGCTCTGTGAATCATGGCGGGTGGAGCTCGAGGAGAAGCAGCGGCATTTGGAAGCTGCGAAGGCGCAAATTCTCGGACCCAGGTGCGGCTACTAGTTACATAAGGGCCCACGGCCCCATTATTGCTGTCACAGGCTTCACACAGCAGCCGAGCCTTGTACCGCAACCCCAAGGGCTCGGTTGCTGCTGTTGCGGGCCGGTCAGGTGGCGGCGGGAACAAACCCTTCCCCTCGCAAACTGCGCTTTTCCATGGCCTCCCTCACCTTACGCTTGCACCAGCGCAACCACGACAATTTATAAATTACAAGCAACATCGGCTTCTGCCGTCCTTCTGCGTTCCAGGCGCTACCCAAATACCGCTTGGTTGAACCAGGGAAGAGTTGCGGCCGCCGTTCGTGCCGCACCTCAGCACACCGTGTCGGCCATAGTGCCCCTAATCCCTAATCCCTAACTTTTTTCCTGTCTCTTCTCCAATGCACCCTATGTGACATCGTATAGTTATAGTTATACAAGTTACAACTTACAAGTTCCGCACACAAGTGCGGGTGTGTCCGTAAAAGCCGGGGGGGGGCCATGGAGTTATAGTTATAGTTTTATGTCCCCGGTCCTGACGTTGGCCGCCGGCAGTTCTCTTCACCCAGCAAGCCTATGCTTCTCGCCCAGCAATACCAATAATTACCCTCAACCCCTTCTTTCCCCACATTTTCCGATCTGGGTCACGCGTATCTGGACTGCCTTGTTCCGCCCTTCCCCCATCTGGGTCACTTCCCACCCTACCTACTCCTGAGGGAGCCGCCCTTCCCTCTGCTCCCCAACCAAGGGCGACCTCAGTACTTAGTTAGTTTTCCCGCTTTCTCGTGGATCTCCCCCCTCCGGCCCTTCGGGCCCCCCCTCCCCTCGCAGGGATCTGGACGTGCTGAAGGCCAAGCTTCTGGAGGAGCTGGAGGCCTCCTACCGCACAAAATGCGAGAACTTGAGCCGGGTGGGTGGGTGGGTGGGCGGAAACCTCCTATCTGCCGGGTGGTGGCGGTGGCTGTAGCTATCGTGGAAACGCGGGAGTGAGGAGTGAGAAGGGAGGGAGGGGGGAAAAGGGGGGGAGGAGGCGGGGCCCACTTGCGGCGGCAGGCAGAGTTGAAGCGCTGCACCGCACCAGTCACCACACCACAATACAGCACTATATGATTACAAACCCTTACAAAACCTCACACACACGCATCACCCTCATCCTGCCATCCCTCACACCTTCTTAAACACCCTCACACCCTCACACCTTCTTAAACACCCTCACACCCTCACACCTTCTTAAACACACTCACACCCTCACACCTTCTTAAACCCCGTAGGAAGCCGAATCCTCCCACGCGGCCTACCTCAAGGCCCGTCGTGACTACGAGGAGCTCCAGAACTCGTACCGCAGTTTGGAGGTCCGTACGGTTGGGGACCAGGAAGCCACCAGGCTGGAGCACAGCGCGCTTGCCCGGGAGATCAGAGACAAGACGGCGCAGCTGATGGCGCTGCAGGGTGAGGGGGCAGGGGTAGGGGGCGGGGTGAGGGGGCAGTGGGATGGAGGGTGAGGGGGTGAATGCAGGGAGGCATAGGAAAGGAGGGCGAGGGCGAGGGGACATGCGGCCAGCGGATGGAGGGTGGGGGCATAAAGGACGGAATGGATGCGGGATGGACAAAGGGAAGGGGGATCATGGAAGGCCCCCAGCGAACACAAAGAAGTCCGGAACACCTCCACTAGGACGCGAAAGCCCCCCTCATGCCTCTAGGAGTAGCGAAGGGGAGGGGCATGTGGGGAAAAGGATTACGACTGTGATGGAGGGAGAGAGGAGGGAGAGAGAGAGGGGGGAAGACAGTGCAGGTGCTTCCCCTTCTTGTTCTTCTTCTTCTTGGTAGGGCGGGGCAGGGCGAGGTGCACGGAAGGGTGCAGGGACTCGGGGAGGAAAGGATCGCAGTCCTCTGCAAGAGCTGCCGGAGGTCGGGAGAACGGGGAGGGAAGCGAGGAAAGGAGGCAGGGAGGGAGGTGGGTAGGCGAGGAGGTGAGGAGCGGAATGAGAAGGAACGACACTGGCGCAAAACATGTACGACATAAAGCGGCATGCCGTGCGGGAGGAAGGGGAAGGGCGGGTAAGGGGGTTCGGTGTCGGTTGATGTCGTACAACTGCTAAGTAAACCCCCCTCTGCAGGTGTCTAGTAGTTCCACAAGTTCCCCCCCAACCCCCACACCTCACACGTAACCCTCCCAAATCTTCCCGCACGCCATCTTTTCCCTCCTTCCTTGCGTGTATGTATGTATGTATGTACGTGACTACCTGCAGCCAAGCTGGCTTCTACGGAAGGCTCAGTTCGCTCCCTTCATCGAGACCTGGAGGCGGCCAAGTACTCGGCTAGCCAGATGAAGCAGGAGCTGGAGGAGGTGGGGGGAGGTGGGGGGAGGTGGGAGAGGTGGGGGAGGTGGGTGGGAGGTGGGGGGTGGTGGGGAGGTGGGGGGTGGTGGGGGGAGGTGGGGAGGTGGGGGGTCGTGGGGGGAGGTGGGAGGAGGTGGGAGAGGTGAGGTGAGGGGGGGGGGGAGGGGGGGGAGGTGGGAGAGGGGTGCAGAGTGGCCGTCTTAGATTCCGCCACACATCATCGCTCCACACAACCCACATCGGCACCAGCAACGCCACCATTACACCACCGTCGCCGCCGCCATTACCAATTCACATTCGCCAATATCGACATCCCACTGACAACAATGGCTAGGACTATCATTACCATACTCATAACCATCATCACCGCCATTACACCACCGGGCCCCCAGATTCGTCGTGCCAAGGAGCGGGCGGTGGTGGAGCGCGAGGCGGCGGCGGTGCAGGCGGAGAAGAAGGTCAAGGCCGCGGAGGTGTGTGTATGTATGTATGTATGTATGTATGTATGTATGTATGTATGTAATGTGTGTGGAGATGTGTGTGCATAGGGTTGTGAAGGCCCTGGGGTGGGGGAAAAGAGAGAGAGACGTGTGGGTCGGGTTGGGTAAGGGGGAAGGCGTGTGGCGCGCAGCAGTTGTCTCTTTGGCTTCTGCACCATAGGATAAATTTCCCTTGCCCCGCCTTCCACTCGCTCTTCCCCCCTCCCACTTCGTTCGTGGTTCGTCCTTCCCCCTCCCACCCCCGGGCTTTACTTCTGGTTTCCCATCTCCAGTGAAAATGAACCTTGATTAATGTTGGCTTGGGACATCAGCAGCCCCGATCCTATCCCTATCCGCTCCTTACCTCCGCATGTGGCGATTTCCCGCCCGCAGTGGCTTTCCTGGCTTTGCAGAGATTTCCTCCCCCTCGTCCTCCCCTTACCTCCCCTTCCTCCCTCCTCCCTTATATTGCATCTATTGCCCCCTCCTTACCCCGCCTCCCTACTTCCCCTCCTACTTCCCCTCCTTACCCCGCCTCCCTACTCCCCCTCCTTACCCCGCCTCCCTACTTCCCCGCCTACTTCCCCTCCTTACCCCGCCTCCCTACTTCCCCTCCTTACCCCGCCTCCCTACTTCCCCTCCTTACCCCGCCTCCCTACTTCCCCTCCTTACCCCGCCCCGTCCCGGTTTGCAGGAGGAGACCGCCCAGCTGATGTCGTTCGTGGAGAGTGTCAACCGCAAGAACCGGCACCTGGTTCAGGAGCTAGCGGACAGCCAGAGGGCGGCGGAGGACCTGTTCGCAACAAACATGCGTTTGCAGGTGAAGAACACGGAGTTTATCTAGAACCGTTCTATTCTCTCTGTACGTCTGTCTGTATGTTCGTCTATCTGTGTGTACGTCTGTATGTTTGATGCGGAAGTCTGCGTGCCGTTTTTCCGGTGACCCTACGGCCCTCCTCTCCATCTCCATCACTTCCCGGACCATGCGCCGTCCGTTGCGGATGTCCTGTTCGTTGGTGTCCACGAGGTGATGTACGAATGTACGGGTATTCAACGCACCGAGGTCACCTTGGGGGTTTCCCGCGTACATGTTTCCGCAGATCTTGTTTTTCCACCGCTTTGCTTACCCGCCCTGTAACACCAGGCAAAGAGTACTCAGTTGGGAGATGCCAGGGGAGCTGATCCCTCTTATACGCCCACTTTCCTGCCTCCTTTCCATCATTTTTCCCAGGGCTGCTGATCCAGCGAAAACCCCCCAAAGAAAACGTCGTTTGTGTTTTCACCGTCTTTCTTCCCGACTCCTGTCCTGTCCTCATCCTGCGTACTGTACGGCACAACAACCCCCAGAGCGCCCAAACTCAGCTTCAATCCCAGCTGGACAGTAGTGTACGACTGGCGGCGGGGGAGAAGGCGGCGTTGATGGCGGACCACGAGGAAGTCGTACGGAAGCTGGAGGAGCGGTTGACGGTTATGGCGGGGGAGGTCACCCGCAAGGAGGGGCTGTTGGCGGAAATGAAGCTGACACATCAGGCAGGGGAGGAGGAGGAGGACGGGGAGGGAGAGTGTGGAGGGCGGGCGGGTGTTACATCATAAGATACACGCGGCGGGGGGAATCAACCTCTCGTAGGGGTCGGGGATGGAGGGTGGGGGAGACAGGAAACAGGGAAACATGCACCAAAGCTCATGAGTCATCCCTTTGTACGAAACGGCGATTGGTAATGGTGGTGGCTGGGTCCCAACCCTTGGTCCCTCCGTCCCTGGACCTTCCCTTTTCCCTCGCCCCCTCGTCCTCCCCCCGCTCCTCAACAAGTTGACATGTGTTTTCCGTGGCTTGACACGTCATTTCCCCCCGGCCCCCCGACAAGCTGTGCAATTGTTTCGAATCTGTACACCTTTCCTTCCCAGGCACATCAAGATATCAATACCTGCCCCCAAGCCCCTACCTACGCGCCTACCCTACCCTACCCTATCCCACCCTACGCCACTTCCAACCCGATTTCCGTTCGCAGGACGAGCTCACCAAGATGTTGGTGACGTGGGAGTCGCGTGTGGCGGAGGAGAAGCGGGCGGGTGCGGAGCGGGCCAGGGAGCTGCTGGACCAGAAGGCGGATGTCGCGGAGAGGGCCGCGGCGCAGCAGCGGATGCTGGAGGGTGAGTTGGATTGGGATGGGGGTGAGGGGGTGAGATGGGGGGCCCGCTCCCGTGTTTTCCTCCCCCGCCTGTGACATGTCAGAGTCGTGTACATTTCACCACTCGAAAAATCACTTTCCACCTTTTCCATGTCAGGCCCAACCCCCAACTCCCTCGTAAAAAAGCCATCCTTGCTGACCTGGACTGGACTTCCGTACCAGGCAGCACGGCACCATGCAGTCCGCCTCCGAAACCCATTATATCCCGCCTGACACACCCGGCCAAAACACTGCCCACCCTCCCTTTACTTTGGACGACGTCGGCATTTGTTTCGCTACGTATGATTTCCCCAACCCTTTCCCTCACCCCCCCGCTTCCCTCACCCCCTCGCTTCCCTCACCCCCTCGCCCTCCCCCTCAGAGCGGCTCCGTGAGGCCGAGACCGCCATGCGCCAGGCCCAGGCCCAGGCGGACACGGCGGCCAGGGAGGCGGCGGCGGAAGCGCTGAGGGCGGAGGGGCTGGGCAAGCAGCTGGCGGAGGGGGGGGCCGCGGCGGAGGCGCTGCGGAGCGAGCATGCGGAGACCAAGGTATACGAGCGGAGGAGGAGCATCCCGCCGGGGATGGCGGGTTGGGGGGAGAACGGACCTGCGGGAGCGCGTGTGTGCGTGTGTTTCAGGGCGTCATGAGAGCACGCGTAAGGCCCCGCACGTGCTCTGCCCCCCCCATTCGCTGGCGTCGGGGTTGGGTCTGGTTTCGCGGGGTTGGATGGTGATCACCTCCTCCTTCCCCTCCTCCTTCCCCTCCTCCTTCCCCTCCTCCTTCCCCTCCTCCTTCCCCTCCTCCTTCCCCTCCTCCTTCCCCTCCTCCTTCCCCTCCTCCTTCCCCTCCTCCTTCCCCTCCTCCTTCCCCCCCTCCCTTAACAGAATGCGTCTCTCCCCCTTGTAGCAACCTGGCAGTACTGGTATGCTTTGCACCTGTGCAGTCAACCACCCTTTTCTTCCTGTACATGACTTCCCCTCGCCTTACACAACCCTTACACCTTCTCGACCACAACCCCCATCCCATGGTTTCCTTGCACGTGATTTCCCCGCACCACCTCACCCCCGGCCACCCTAGCTCAGCACCCCGCCACGACTGCACCGGTCCTACCCCCCCCATACGCTTTAGAGTCCAGCTCGCGGCTCTGGACGTGTTGGCAATTTCTTGCATCTCCATCATCATCATCATCATCACCATCACCATCATCATCATCATCATCATCATCATCATCATCATCATCATCACCATCATCATCACCATCTTTATCATCACCATCTTTATCATCATCATCATCATCATCATCATCACCATCTTTATCATCACCATCTTAATCATGTGATGCTCCCCTCCCGTCCCCTCCCCTCCCAGGCGGAGCTGGTTCGCTCCCAAATGGTGGTCCAGCAGCTCTCAGAGCGCCGAGCGGAGCTGGAGCAGCGAATCAGAGTAGCGGAGGAAAGCACAGTGCAGGTGCGTGTGTCTGTATGTGTGCGTGTGTGCGTCTGTCTGTATGTGTGCGTGTGTGCGTCTGTCTGTATGTGTGCGTGTGCTTATATGTGTTGGCCAGACCTAGGAGTGCGGTGAGACCACGGGACACTAGTTGGGTGTAACGATGCCGAAGTTAGGGTAACCAAAGTTAAGCACAGGGATGTCCATCGTAATGCTGCTTATCCTCTCTCCCACACCTGCCCGCCCATGCCGCCTCGGAAGTCGCAACACTGGTTTCGCGATCTCAAAACATTGATGACTGATCAACGCTAAAAAAAACTGAATCCTATCAGGGTCATTGTCGCTCTTTCCTTTTTTGATCCTCCCAAACTTCCGTTTGTTTTCCTTGTTGCCATCCCAACCACCAATCCCTACAGGTGCGAGCCGGTCGGGATGCCCTGGCTGCTGAGGTAGAGTCTGTACGGCGGGAAGCGGATGAGGAGAGGGCGGCAGCGGCACGAGCGGCGGACGCGGCGCGGTACGGCAGGCTCGAATTACGCTGTCAAGGGGGTCGCGGGGGGGAGGGGGAGAGAGGGGAAACGGGGTGGGGGGTACAGGACGTTTGGAGTGGAAAGGGGGATCGTCCCCGAGTCATCACAGGTCTCGTATGTATGACCCATGGGTCGTCCGATAAAGCTGATCCTTAGCATGTGCGCGTCGCCCTGCGTTCTGTGTAGCCCCTGTGTGCTTTGTCCAATCACACGCACGTGTGTGCGTGCTTGTGTGTGTGCGCGTGCTTGTGTGTGTGTGTGTGTGTGTGTGTGAGAGAGTGCTTGCGTGTGTGTGTGTGTGTGAGAGAGTGCTTGCGTGTGTGTGTTTTGTGCCAGCTTTCCAGCTATCTTGACCTATCTATTGCCTCCCTACCGTCTACGCCATCATCAGACCAAATACATAACAACGCCAGATAATCTTGTTGGCGTTTTCTAAGTTCCTCCAGAACCACCCGTACCGTCGTGGACAGGTCAGCTTGGGCGTTGGAGAAGGCGGCACTCGCCAAGCGCTACCAGGTAGGCGGTTAGGCGGTTGGATAGGTGGCCGGGTTTCGGAGCCTAGGAGTAATCAGAGTGCAGTTAGTCCGTGTGGAAGCGGTTGCAGAGGTGAGGACATTTGAGGTAATAAGAGCTCAGGCAGTGTGCGTGTGTGTGTGTGTGTGTGTGCGTGTGCGCGTGCTTGTGTGTGCGTGTGTGTGTATGTATGTGGCAGCCACCCCTCGTTCGTTTCCCCCTGACCTCCAGTTGCTCCCCCCCCGGGGGTGTCCCTTCTCCTGTGGTAACTATTTTCCGCCATCCAGTCAAGACAGACCTGCTCCGAAACCACCATTTACAGCGTTTATACCATTTACACCTGTCCCGCGGGTACCCTACCTATCATCGTGTGCATTGGGGGGGGATGTATAATCTACGACTGCCGTTGTTGATCTGCCCTCTGGACTTGGGATTATTGTTTGTTATCCGCGCGTCACCTCCTCCTCTTCCTCCTCCTCTTCCTCCTCCTCTTCCTCCTCTTCCTCCTCCTCCTCTTCCTCCTCCTCCTCCTCCTCCTCCTCCTCCACCGCCACCGCCACCAGGCGGCTGTCAAGGAGCTGACTGTGCGACACGAGGCTGAGCTGCGAAAGATGAAACGTAAGGCCCGCGGGGCGCAGGCGGCGGTGGCGCAGCTCACAGACGAGGTGGCGGAACTCAAGGTACGGTGTACGGAGCAAATGGAATTTTACGACGTAGACGATGTGTTGGGATGAAGGAAGGCTGTCAGCGGTGGTACTGGTGTGGTGCAGGCCGCCTGTATCTGGGGACCGGAACGAGGAAAAAGAGGAGGAAGAAGGGTGTGGGGAGTTAGGCCAGGGCGGTTTTGGAGGCATCGGCAAGCACTGCCTGCTAAGCCGGCCCCTCGTCATGCCCTTGTGCTTGTCGTGTCTGTTCTCGTCGCCTCGTCGTACAGTTCAAGGCAGCGGAGGCTCAGCACGCGAGTCGCATGTCGGAGGTGCTGTACCTCAGTCAGGGCGGCGGCAGCGGCGGCGGCGGCGGTGGCGGCGGCCGCTCCAGCAGCCCGTTCCGAGACCACAGGCAACTGCTCAGACCCTTCGCCATCCCCGGATCTTCCGGTGGGGGCACCGGCGCCGGCGCCGGCTTCTCGCCGGGCACAAGGCCCATCACAGCGCCGTCGTACATGCAGTCGCCGACGCCACAAGTTGTCATTCTGACGGGCACCGGCGGCAGCGCCGGTGGTATGGCAGCGGCGGCGGCGGCGGCAGCGTCCCAGGGGCAACAACAGCAGCAGCCGTCGCCGCTGGAGCGTCGGTCGGGTTCGCAGATGGTGGAGGAAGGCGGTGACGAGGTTCAGCGTGCTGGCGGTGGCACCAGCGGCTTTATGGCGCCCAGCGGCGGCGCGGCTGTGGATGCGGCGCTTCATAGCAGTATAGCGGCGCTGCGGCACCGTCAACAGCAATACATGGACGCGGCCCGGCTTGAGGTGCAGCCGTGATTGGGATTTCGACGTGGGGGGATTTCGAAGCATGATAAGGGGTGCGATGCAGGGCCCCCAGTATGGCAAGAAATGATATGCCATGGGGAGAGAGGTTGTGTGTGAGGTGGGGGTTGTAGGTGCGAAGTGGAGGTGCAGGTAAAGCAGACAAAAACAGCTTGTTTGGGCCATTTCTATACGCGGTACATTGTGGTCAGATGGACTGGGCGAGTGATGATCCTTTAACATTTCGCAACTACGAAACGCCATGGGAAGGAGGAGAAAGAGGAAGGGGGAGAAAGAGGAGGAGAAAGAGGAAGGGGAGGAGGAGGAGAAAGAGGAGGAGGAGAAGGAGGAAGGGGAGGAGGAGGAGAAAGAGGAGGAGGGAAGATGTGCGTCTTGGCCGTGTGCTGGCTGTAGCCAGATTTAACTGGCTAATATGTGAGTGTTAGTGCTTGCGAGGGCGAGTGTGCATGTGGGCATGTGTACCGCGCATGCCCCTGAGTCCGCCGTTTCCTCGTTTTCTTCGCAAATTGGCAGGCAATACGGTATATGCCAGATACAACTGCTGTACGCTCATACGAGTACGGGCTTGTTGGTAGGGGGTCGTGAGCTGTGGCAGGGCAGTAGGTGTGTGGGTTGGAATGGGGCTCATGGACAGGAGGGAGGTAGGGGGCGAGGGATTCGCTTGTGGGTGGCGGTGACGAGGTTTGGAAGATCTATTCTGCTGGAATGGGATTATGTGCGGTGCTAGGCGAGCACCTGCTGCTGGTAAAAGGGAAGGGGGGAGGCGTTGCAGGCGCACACGCTCTCACCAGTCAAGCCGCGTTTGCGTACTGAGCCTGAAACACGCAACAAGACTCCTCTCCATCCCCGGCCTGATCCGGCTCTTGGGGTGAGGGTTCACAAAGACAGAGGAAACCCGGAAACCCTGTACAGACCCGACCCATCCCTACTACGGCACGAGGCCCTACTAGAAAGCTCGGTCTCTCACCCGATCCTCCGTTCGATGGGGGGCGGGGCGGCAGGGTTCAAGAAACTCGTGCTAACCACGTCGTGAGCGCACGTGGCGGGGACTATGCTAGGACGGACTAGGCTATCAGCCATCAGCTCACCGAGGGGGCTAGGGATGCCTCGAGGCAGCAGACGCCGAGCACAACTCACACAGCGTCAACCAGTCTGCTCTACAGCACTCCCTTCGCCTGCGGCTCCTCCCAAGCCCCCCACATCAGCGACCTCTCAAAAGCCCTCCCACTGCCCCTGCCTTGGCGCAACTGTGGCGACACGAGGCCTCCACCCAGACCCAACGAAGAAAAACTCTCAGGCCTATCCCCTTCCCCCCCAGCGGGATAGCCCATCTACCGGGGTCCTCCTAGCACCCCCTTCTATTCCCCCTCCCCTTCCTCTCCCAGCCCTACTGGCTGTGCACAAAACAGGCGCCCGCCCGCCCACCACCGATAGAATGGGATGGTCGGGGCCCACGCTGTCCCAGCCGCGCCGGGGCACGCCGAGCTCTGCAAAGCCCTGAACCCGCTGCTAGAAGTCGACGGCACCGCACGACGGCTCTCGCGACCTCCAGCCCCCCGGGGAGGTTGCTGGGGCCTCGGGCGCGGGGGGGGGGGAGATTGCGGGGGTTGCCGCCCGCAGTCCCGCCCGTGCACGTCCCAGGGTGGACAGCGCCGCGAGGCTGACCACGTCCCACACGAACTGCTGCAGCTCTGGCGGTGCTTCCAAAAGCCGCGCGTTCGCCCGGGGGGATATGGGTCCGGGCACGTAGGCCGCGCTCTGCTGCATCACCGCCTGGACCACTGGCCACTCCCAGAAGTGGTGCACACGCGGAGGGCACTGCGGCACGCTTGCTGTTGCCCTGTCGCTCCTTCGAATCCCCATCCACAGCCGCATGGCTCCACGTAGATGGTGCCGCGTAGATGCCCCGCGTGTTGCCGGGGGGGCAGGGGAACGGCGTCGACAGCCGGGAGGCGCCAGAGAGTTTCCTCTTGTGCTCCCGCGCCCACTTGACCGCCCACAGCCGTCGCAGTGTTTCCGGCATGCAGCAATCCTGCTGCGTGGGGGCTGCTGCTGCCGCTGCTGCGGTTGTGGCTGCGGCTGCTGTAGCTGGCTGCTGCGGAGTTTGCTGCTGCCCCTGCTCCGGATGTGCGTCCACCCACACAGGCCCTGTTTCGCTGTTGGGCAGGGTCGGGTTGGCGCAGTGGGGGATGTTGAAGCACCAGTCATCAGCCGCCGGTAATGCGGCCGTTTCCATGCCTTATGCTGGCGCGAGATAGCTGAGGGCGTGCAGTACTCCGTGGATGTTGTCCGGCAGGTGTCCAGCGCCCGGATAGCGTCCGTTGTCGCAGGTTGCCTCTGCCATTAGCACGGAGCTGATGCTGAGCAGAGGGTGGTGCGCAGGAAAAGTTCCGTAAGGCGAGAGCCCACGGATGGTGGTTCCCGTCGGTTCCTGCCGTCCAGCCAGTCCGCAGGTAAGGCCAGGTGGGCCGCCCATACTGCTTCCCGTGATCGCGGATATGCAGGGTGAGAGGGAGTAGGCCAAATCCACCGGCGCTTGGTCGGCCGCACATCAGTGTGGCCGTGGGATGCCAGTCACGCGTTGGTAGGGCTGCATCGGGCGGCACTGGGCGGTCTCCGGCTGCTGCCACCGACGCTTCCAGCTTTGCCACAACACCGCCGAGGGGGCAGAGGCCACCGTGCTCCCAGTGGTACGTGTTTAGCTGCAGCGCGTACGCTGATACAGCCGTGCACTGGCCGAAGGCAGAGAGAGGGATGACTGTCACGCGGTGCATCCGCACTGCAGTGCGGCCTTAAGAGCGAGCCGCCTGCTGCCAGTGGCTTGGCGGGAGCAGGGCCCGTGAGTTGCTGAAGCGGATACCCAGGGCCGTGGCCACAGGTCGGCTCGCGAGTCAACTTCAACCCACTTCAATCTCTGTCCATCGACTCGGGGCTCCTATACCTTTCCCCATCGGAAGGATTTTCGACATTATCAGGTCTTGATCCCGAGATCTCCCGGGGGCAATGGTCCGTGCCTTACTAGTAGTGTGCCTAACCTGAGTGTATGTACGTAAAACCCCCCATAACCCGCGAACAGTATATATATCCTGTCCCCTATGGCATATATTCGACCGGGTCCAACCGGTCGGTAGGGTGGGGCCTCGGCAGGGTTATTGAGGGGTTACCTACCTTTACCCGACCGGTGGGTGACCCTGCCGATAGGCTGAGATGACAACTTTGAGCACCTGCCGAACGCTGCAGGTGCTGCTTTTTATCAAAGCTTAGGGTTTCTGCTTAGCGCGATGGGCCGGGATGCCTGCGACAGCCACACAAAGTCCTACACACACAGCTACATGAGGGTGGCTTGGGTGCCAAAAAAGGTTGTTAAGTCTTTCTGGTGTTTTGGGTGCGCATGTCGAAGCCGACAGCGAGCCGGCTGTAGGACTTTGGGGAATGTCATGATGATACGAAAACTCCGTTTTTCCGTCTTCCCGTTCATGAATACAGGGAAACGCCGTTTTCATGTGAATTCGCCTGACGCGCGATTCGATGGGTCGTGGCTTTAGGGTTGTACTTTAATTGCCATTTTATGTTCGTTTATTTCATGCAATATTCATGATTTTTTTATTCCACACTGATATGGGAAGCCCTACGCAAGCAAGGTTCCTTGGGAAGAGCGGACGCAGTCGTCCTTGTTTGAAGCACTCGTACAATGCTGTCCATCTCCTTTCAGGATAAATACCTGGCATGTTCTTTTCAAGAAATTCGGGTTTGCCCTAATGACCCATGGGGCAGCCTGCTCAAAATAAGGCAAAGTCTCGTCCCGCCGCCACCTCGTTCTAGCCGAATCTCCAGCCATATAATATTCATTAAAAATTGAGATCTGGCTAATTTGCCTTGCACTTCGGTGCAAACCTGCAGCATTTGCGCGTCTTTCTCGGCAGCACGTGGGGGACCTGCAATGTTTGGGACGGGCCGATCTTTCACGTATAGCTGAAGTAAGCTTAATAACATACTATTTATTGCTACAAGAGAATAACAGGTTAAATTTTAGGGTGCATCTAGCTGGAGACTCGAGGAAGACGATTTGGTCACCATAGTTGTGAGTACCGACGCTTCCAGGTTTGACATCTAGGCGATAAGCCGATCGTCTCTTTATGTTAGCTTTTAAAGCTGTGTAATACTGTTGCGAGACATGAAAGACTCGGATTCTTGCGAGGGCGGCGTTGCTCGACGCACTCGCAGCCACAAAAGCTCTTCTCTTCCTCTTCCTGATCCTCACCTTTCTCGCCGCGGCCGCAATGCCGCAAAAGTTGCTAAAGCTTGCATGAACAGTATGAATCCGGAGCCAGATCCAGAAGCGATAAAGGCGCGGACGATTGGTGCAGGACGACTTCCTACACAAGAACACGACCAATCGCATCAACAGCATCATCAACAAGTTGAAAATCATCAACATGTTCATAACCAGCAGCAGCAGCAGGCACAGCCGCAGCCACTGATGCCCCAGCTGCCGCCCCAGCCTCACGTGCACATCACGAGGCGAAGACGTGTTGCGAGCGAGAACGGGTGGCAGATGGCGCAGGGCTCCTGCGCAGATGGCACGGGGGAAATCACTCCTACCAAGCCAGCCGCTTTAGACGGTGCTGGCGGAAGCGGCGGCGGCGGTGGCGGCGGTGCGAGTGCGCCGATGGAGGAGGGGGGAATAGCGAGACGCACTCGCAGCAGCCGCGGTGGCGGCGCCGGTGGCTCCGGTGCTGGCGGCAGTGCGGCGGCGGCGGCGGCGGCGGTGCTGCCGCCGCCACTGCCACCTCAAGCGGTTAAGAGGCTGTCGGTTTCAATCGACGAGGAAATGAAGGTTGAAGTCGCGGAGAAGGAAGAGAGGGAGAAGGAGGTAGAGGAGAAAGGCAGCATGGAAGGTGCTGCAGCGGCGGCGACGGCAGCTGGCATCAAGCGGCGCTACAGCCAAGGCCGTGGCCGCCGCCGGGCTGCCGTTGGCAAGCGACAGCGCCGCGGCGCCGCTGCTGATGCGGCTGCTGCTGCTGCTGCAGCGGCGGCGGCGGCGACGCTTGAGATGCTTGTTGGCAGGAAGCTGTTGGTACCTCTGGCGGAGATCTTCGGAGATCCTTTGTACGGCAGGGCGAACGGGACCGTTGAGGTACGTCCTGTGCCCGTCAGACTAGGAATATATGACAGTATTTCAGATGCCCAGCCACCCATGTATGTTTGCCCATGCTGTAACCTCTTTGGCCCCCTTCCCCCCTGTGGTGACGTTGGTCTGTTGCCCCAGGCCCCTGGAAGGATTCGCTGCCCTGCCGCCTGTGTAGCGTCTTCCCGTGTTTCCTATCCTGCTGGCCTAGGACCTGCATTCGTATAGGTCTCGCTAACGTCTCCCCTGGGAAGAAGCGCCTGACGGGCCCCAGCATGTGAAGTGTCCTCATCCTGTCCTTATCTCCTCACGCTGCGCCCAACTCCGTCGCTTGTTCGCTTGCTTGCGCACAAACTGTTACTGGCGCTGTTTTTATGTTGCTTCTGTTGCTGTTCGCCTGCTGCTGTTGCTGCTGTTCGCCTGCTGTTGCTGTTGCTGTCCTGCCTGGCGCAGTCGGTGGACCCGGACCACCCCGGGTCTCTGCTGATCAGTCTGGACCAGGTCCGCCAGCCGGTGGAGGTCGTCAGGCGCTGGCTGTCGGAAGAAGAACGGGACGGGGAAGAGAAGGAGCAGCAGCAGCAGCCGCAGCCGCAGGAGGAGGAGCAGCAGCAGGAGCAGGAGGAGGAGGAGGAGAAGGATGTGGCGGGCGGTGCAACTGCGGGTGGAACTTCGGCGGCGACGGCGGCGGTGGTGGAGGACAAGAAGCGGCGGGGCAGCCAGAGTCGCCGCAGCGGCCGGCGTCAAGGTCGCAGTACGGGCAGTACGGGCGGCATCATTAAGCGGCAAGGGGGGCGGCGGCGGCGGCGGCGCAGTACCCGGGGTTCCCTTCGGTCCTTGGTTGGCAAGAAGCTGTCAGTGCCGTTGGCGGAGTTCTTTGAAGACCCCCTGTACGGCAACAAAAGGGAAAAGGGCATCGTGAAGGTATGTATGCCCTACTACGTCTGTATATCTGCATGTCTGTCTGTCTGTCTGTCTGCATGTATGTCCGTCTATATGTACGGAATACCAGCTTAGTACCACCATGACCCTGACGTAGAAGGGACACACATGAAGGGACACTGCAGGTGTCGCACCCCTCCTTGATACTGGTTGTTGCTCTCTTGGAGAATCTTAAAAGTATTCCTGGTAGATGATAAGATATGGCTGACAGTCCAGCTGCCTGTTTTTCGAGTTGATGTGGGCCGAGAACCTGGCGGCTGAAAAAGTGGTAGGCGGCTGTCCAGCTGTCTGTTTCTCGATATCTTTATGGTCTGCGCTTCAGTAATGCTGTTAGCTGTTAGCTGTTAGCAGTTAGCAGTTAACGGTTGACGCGGCGGGAGGGAACCGAAAGTTTGGGTGCCAACAGCAGAGGCGCTAAGTTTTACCTAGCTACTTGACCACAACTAGTGATCACAGCAGCGGCTTCAGCAGCCTTAGCAGGCGCCGCCGACACTTCAACACGCTGAGTCGGAAAGGATGATTGGATTTGAACTGTGGGCGAATAATGAAGAAACAACAAAAAATGAAACAAAAGAAGAAAACAAAGAAGAAAACTTAACATAGATCTGCGACGCGGTAGATGCGTTAAAAGAATTCTCTCTAATAATAAACAACAGCAAACGTAGTAAATGAGTCGCTGCCTGCCTGCCTGCCTGACGATTTACCACTTCTGTTTGCTATGCTTGTAGCAAGATCAACGATTAAAGGACTGAGAGACTGCCATGAATTCCTCTTCTGGTGCCCGTCGCCCATCCGCCTGCCCGTCTGCCCCCGTCGCCAGCAGTTGCGTCGTTTTATTTCCCCCTTTTTCCACCCACGTTTCCGCACCTTCCCGTCTTTTCATATCTGATTCCGTCTACTAACTGTCGCTCTCCTCGCATCACTCCTCATTATTGCGGTTCGTGTTCGCGGCCTCCATACGTGAGCGTGTGTGTGTGTGTGTGTGTGTGTTACATGGTTGGGGGTGCGTGACCCCATACCTGTAAGACTACCCATACGAGCCGAGGGCCCAAGGGCAATACTACAACGCCTAAAAGCCACGGAGAAAAAGGAAAAAACACCGCACATCAGCCCAGACTAACGTCCAAAGGGGGTAATTGAGTTTCGGTGAGCCCACATACGTTCCAACATCCTCGCCAGACGTGCGGGTTCCCATTGCATGGCCTCCAACATACTCTGTTGATGATCGAATCCCTCTTCAGCACGAATATCATTATAGGCTGGGCATTCCAATAACACGTGTTTTTCATCCTCAATTCGGCTATTAGGACCACAACAGTGGCAAAACCGCTGCCCCCTGGGGACATGGTACTTGCCCCTTCGTGCTCTGTTCGCCTCCAAAGCCCAGCAACATAAACGAAACTGCATTAGCTTACGATGTGCTAAACGAGGAATGAAAACCTTAGCATGTGTTGGCCACATGACGGCTGCGGCTCCCGAAAAGGGCAGCCCCATCCAGTGCTTATACTTCGCCATTTGCACTCCCGGTTGCTTCCCATCTGATGGGTACTCCTCTGGCAAGACAGTCAGACGCGTATGGTCCCAGCCGCTCATCAAACGCTCTCTTAGTGCCGTTATTATCGCTCCTTCTGGTAGAGGTCTACTCAACAACCAGTCAACACGCTCCTTTACCCCCACGACTTCTTGCGGTATTCCGCTCCAAATGTTGCACTCCAAGAAGGAAAACAGTCGTAACATTGAGATTCCCCAACCCTCCCATTCCGGGTTGGTCAGGGCATCGGTTATCTCCTGCCGTAAAACTGCATGAGCAATGGATCCCACTTGCTTTTGAAGGCGGTTCCAGAAACGGAGGATCTGCTTCACCATGTAATATTGTAAGGGGAGTTCAGCCAGCTCCGCGTACAACAGCCTGTGGGATGGCCGTGCCGTCCCCACTACCTGCCTCATGAATAAAATCTGCAGCTGGACTGCACTATCCTTCAAACAGGCTTCGAACATGCCCTCCGCAAGGTTTGCTTTATCCCGCCGCCTTCCCGCCCTGTCCACGACCTCTGCCAGCGCAAAAGGGCCCCACGCCTGGCAGCCATACAACAGAATTGCTCGGACTTGGGTTGCAAAACACCGCATTCGCACATCGGGGGCAAATAGCTTCATTTTGTCCAGCTTTGCGCTTAAGGAAAACATAGCGGACCGACCTGTATCACACAACTGCTGACGGCACGCACTAAAAGGCCGTTCTGGCCCATATACCAAGCCCAGATAGCGAGCGCTATCTTTGGCAGGTACTACCTGGCCTGATAGCCGTAACTGTTGACATCTCCCGCTAAGTTCCGACTGCTGGGTGCCGTCACATGCAAAAACAAGCCTTTCACACTTTGAGACATTTGGTCGCATCCCAAAAGCTTCACAAAACAAGTCCACAAGATGTAGCAACTCAGACATTCGCTCTACTGACGTCGCTAGCAGACTAACATCGTCTGCATACAACAGTATGGAGACGCGCTTGCTGTCCACAAGGGGTGCGTCACACTTACGTGCACCAGCTTCTACAAGGTCATGAGTATCAATCAGATCGGCTAGTGTCTCGATGAAAAGTCCAAACAACTCAGTAGATAAAGGACACCCTTGCTTCACTCCTTGCTTAGACTCAAACTCTCCCCCCACTTTCTCATTTACCTTCATCACCATGGACACCTTCTCGTACGCTTTTCTCAGAGCACCTAGCATGGGGCCGCTAATCCCCCTCTCCTGCAACCGAAGCCACATGTGCTCGCGAGGCACCCTATCAAAGGCCTTCTCAAAGTCAATCTGTACTATTATCAACGGCGGTTGTCCCGCGATCCGATGGCGCCTGACCAGGTGTTGCTTGACAAAGAGGTGGTGAGCAGTGCCAAAACCCCGCCTGAAACCCGCTTGGCATGGGTGCCGCAGGTCCAGTATTTCCCCAGCACGTACCAGGCGGTTAAGGATCACTGACGCATAGCATTTCGCAAGTGCTCCTCCAACTGCAATGCCCCGATAATTTCCTGCCACCAACGGGTCACCCTTCTTCAAAATAGGGGATACCACCGTTTTGGTAAACTGCTGTGGAAAATCACCAGTTGCCCTGATGTGCTCTAACAAAACGTGCAGCACTGGGACGATACAGTTCACCTCCGTTCCCTGCCTGCCCTGCTCATCCACCCGTGGGAGGCGTGCATAACGGTAGCATTCCGATGGTATGGCCTCAAGCCCGTGAGCCTTTCCGTTTGGTAACCTACCGACAGCACGTGCTACCTCCTCCAAGGTGAAAGGCTCGTCCAGGATGCTAGCTGCCCGTGCTCTCCTGTCCATGACAGTCCGACAAGCTTGCCAAGCACCCTCTCCCAAAGGGGCCCCAAAAAAGGAGATATAGTTAAGGAGTCGATGTGCACCTTCAACACCCGTCTCCCCAACCCCTGCATTTAACAAGGTGGCAAAATGATCCCGAAATACATGCAAGTCATCAATCGCGCAACGCTCCTTGAGTGTGTGTGTGTGTTCGCCCCGTGTCGTAAGCGTCAGCGCGCCGGCTCAAGCGTGTGTCTGTCCGTTTCTCTGTCTTCGTCTACCGGGACCAAGGCCAGCTGAGGGTTGTGGCAGCTCGTGAGATCCTGCAGCACCGCAGTTTGTCTGTCTGTACAAAGAAAAGCTAAGCTGAAGCTGGAATAAGCTGCGCTGCGCTGCGCTAAGATAAGCCAGCTGCCAACTAGGTCCTATCGACCGGAGCTGTCTGCAATACTAGAAGGCCACGTTTCTCTCTCCCCTTCCCCCTTCTCTCTCTCCCCCTTTTTTCTCTCTCCCCCGGATTCCCCCGACCTGCACTTTTCCTTGTACCCTTCTTTTATAACTTGCAAATGGACCTGCTGAAATTGTCTCTTCCCACCCCTTCTCCCCCCAGGCTCTCTTCCGCTTCCCTTCCGCTGTTAATCGTCCCGAACTTGCTCCTCTCTCCTCTCCTTCCCTCTTTCCCATCCTCCCTTCTTGGTGTTCAATCAATGTTGATGTTCATGTGTATCTGCCCTCTCCGCCCTCGCATCCTGCAACCGCCCCGATCACACACGCGCCTCTGCTCCGCAACCCAAGTCTGTGTACCGGCGCCTACCCGGCCATTTGGAGATCCGTATCCGGGGCGACAGCCGCAGCTTCTACCAGCCCCTGGACCAGGTCACGCGTTACCTGGTCAACGAGGAGGGGGAGGAGGAGGAGGTAAAGGAGGAGGACGAGGAGGAGGAGGAGGAATCATCCNGGGGGCGACGACGGCGACAGCAAGGGGAAAGAAACGGAAGAGGAAGAGGATGACGAAGCGGAAGAAGATGAAGATGAAGATGAAGATGAAGATGAAGATGAAGATGAAGATGAAGATGAAGATGAAGATGATGCTGATGCTGATGCTGGATGCTGATGCTGATGCTGATGATGATGCTGATGATGCTGATGATGCTGATGATGGTGGTGGTGGTGGTGAGGAGGAGGAGGAGGAGAGTAAAGGTAAGGGGGAGGGTGAACTTGGAAAGAAGCAAGGCGGAATTGGAGCGACGGCGGCGACAACGGCGGCGGCGGCGGCGGCGACGGCGCGTCAGCCGGAGACGCGCTCTGCCCGCCGCGGCAGCGGCGGTGGCACCTCGTGCGGTGAGGTAGCTGTACGGCAAAGCAGACGCCTTCAGCAGCGGCACCTTGGCGATCAGGCGCCGCCAACGAAGTCCGCCGGAGGAGGGGCTGTGGGCAGTAACGCTCGCGGCAGCGGCGGCGGCAACGGCGGCATTGCAGACTGCGGCGTCGACGCGGGCATTGGCGGAGAGCTTGCAAGAGCTGCGCGTCTCGCAACTCGCCGGGTTGGCGGCGGGAACGGGAGCGGGAGCGGGAGCGGCGCTGCCGTCGGAACCCCCGTTCCCGTCGTCAGGGCCGAGCCGCCGCCACACGGCAGCGGTGAAACACTTTGCCGTACGGTCGTTGGGGACCCTGATGGGAAGGTGAGTAATCACTGGTTAAGACAACGGGTAGAGGACAGACCCACGGGTCATCAGCATGCAGGACTGAAAATAGCCCGTTTGACGATGCCCCTTGCGTGTTGGTGGGGGTGGGGAGCGGGGAAGAGGTCGCCCGGGGCTCTGCAAGTAACAAAAGATTGTCTGAATTCTTGCTGATCTGGATATTCCCCTTCGTTATGGGGTGTAATACTCTGCGAAGTCTGAAGGCCACACGTGGCACGTCCTTTGATTTATCATGGTAGTTAACCATGTGATGCCGTACCAACTACCAACCGAACCTCTCGCACCATCCGTTTGCTTTAGCCCCTACTTGGACTGCCCGTATGCCCGTACGGTGTCGTATGTCGTACTTTGCAGGTTGTGGATTCACCGGGGTCGATGCTTGTGGACGGCGGCGCTGCAGTTGATGCGAAAGGCGCTGCTGCCGCGGCCGTCATCGGTGGCGGCAGGGCCCCTGATGGTGTGGATGCCGACGGCGGCAGCGGCGGCGACGGCGCGGCGGCCTTTCCCCCCAACGCCTATCCCGGTAACTAACTGAGTCAAAAAGAGGGTCCAGAGCTCCGCCACGACCGCGGTCATTTTTCCGTACGTATGCATGCATGTATGTATGTATGTATGTTCAAAACAGGATTGTGTGTCCTCTCCGCCGCCTGAAGGCACGCACGCAACTCGTAAATCCTCTCTGCTATCTTTGGATCTCAATTGCCGTACTCGTACTACTACTTACATGCGGGCTCACTGCTTTTTGCTTTAGCTCCTGTTGTGTACTTCACACACTTGTATTCATCCGTCCTCACTTCCGTACATTCGTACATCCGGTATCTCCGTTATCCTGGCGCACCATGCGTCTTTCGCCCGGGTCGGTGGGGTTTTTACGTATGTACGACATGTACAACACCATGCCAACACAGGTGAGCCTCAGAAGGCGGCGAAGGTGGCCAACGATGAGAATCTTCTGGCGGATGAGGAGTTGCTGTCGGCGTCAGCTGCTGACTCCGCCAGGGCAGCCGCGGCGGCGGCGCCGCCGCCGCCGTTACCTGGACGCCGTACCGGTAATGGCGGTGACGGCCCGCAGAGTGTCCGTGGCCTCCCGAGCCGCCGCCGCCGCCGTCGGGGTGCTCCTGGTGACAAGGCAGTGACGAACAGTACGAAACCAGCACAGCAGCAGGTGGAACAGCAGCGGGAGCAAGGACTACTGTACGAAGGAATGTACGACAACGCGCTGAACCGGTACCCTGAAGGCCATGTCGAGTGGGCGATTGCCGCCACCAGCGGAGGCGGCGGGGAGGACTTTGCCGCCGCCGCGCACTTGCTAGGCGGCGGCGTGGCAGCAACAGCTTCGCCGCCGCCGCCAACGCCGCCGCTGCCGCCCGGAGCGAGCCATGGAAGAGAAGAAGAATGCCAGCAAGAGACGGAGGCAGACGTGTCGTCGCCTCCGTCAGGCGTGATGGAGCAATCGCCCGCGATAAGGTATGCTGCTGCCCTTGTGGCGGCGGCGGCGGCGGCGGCGGCGAGAGCGGCGCCGTCAGCAGTGGCGCAGGAAGCTGCGCAGGCCTACGACCCATGGGCCACACACGTAGGTGGAAATGGGAGTCGACAGCGACGCGACCCTCGTTCGATCCAGGCCGCGGCGTGGGACCTTGTGGCGATGGAGCTGCCGGATGTGGCGGCGGAGGCGGCGGAGGCGGTGGTGGCGGCTGGTACGGCTGAGGCCTTGCTCCCGCCACCGGATCTACGGGTCATGGCAAATCTCGCGGAGCTCGCATCCGTCGCGGCCCTAGACTCCGGGGAAGGGTTAGCATCGCGGCGTCGGCGGCGGCGGCGGCGTAGCGTCGCTGGTGACGGCAACGGCAGCGGCGGCGCGTCGGCGGCACCAGATCTGGATTCCCCCCTGGATCTGGATCCCCTGGATCTGGACGCTGACCCCCTGGAGGCGTTAGCGCAGGCCGCCCGCAGCTTCCAACACATAAGGCCCAGGGTGCCCAGCCCGCGTGAATATGCTAGCACCCAGTACGGCAGTGAGGTTGAGCGCGACGGCGGCGGCGGCGGCGGCGAGGATG
>NW_003307550.1:287211-288298 GCF_000143455.1 Volvox carteri f. nagariensis | reverse complement strand
CGTGCCTCTCGTTGCCACCGGCGCGGAGGCAGCGCTTGCGGAAGCGGAAAGTGTCGTACGCGGGGAGACGCTGGCGGCGGCGACACCCTCGTCCCCCGACAAGGCGTCGGCCGGCGCCGCACACGATATCAACAGTAGCCGTAAGGTCAGTGACGGCGGCGGCGGCCGCCGCAGCCGCGGCGGCAAGACTGGAGGCGGCTCAAATAAGAAAGTTGAGGCGGCTCGTCCCAGCAAGGGCAACGCCGCCGCCGCCGCCGCCGCCGCCGTCGCCACCGGCAGCAGCGAGAAATCTGTTTTCACTGGTACTGGTACGGCAGGTCATGTGGGCCCTTTGGCCAGCGCTCCTAAGGTGTCAAGACGCTGCTGAGAGCCATCATGGAACATGACCGGCCGCCGCCGCCGCCGCCGCAACATGGCCCGTACTGGGCCACACGATTATGATGACGCGGCGCCACGCCGGCAGCCTTCGTGGATGTCGTCCCATCCCTTCGTGTGCAGCTGACGGTATCGCTGGCTGCTGCAGTGATAAATCTGGATTTCGGTGGTGCGCCTAAGAGCAACCGTGTCGGTGGCGCCGACGGCGATGCGGCCGTCAACGGGGCGCTGCAGAAGCCCTTCTGGATTCCTGTCGTAAGTTGGGCCGGCACCGTCTTCAAGGCCATCAATATTCCGCTGCACGAGGGTGTACAGCATGTGTGATCTTTTCTCATTTCGAGTTTTAGTTTTAAATGTGATAAACTATTTTTGAAAGAGGGGCCGCTTCGTAACCAGCCTCTTTCCGTGGGGTCGGTATGGCTCAAAAAATCTGCGGTACAACGTCATCTTGCCCTGCGACGGAATCTGTTGCGATTGTTAGCGACCGGTGTAACGCCCGCATCGTCATCTGCCAGTCAGTTGGTGCCCAACCGACGTCTCGTTAAGGCGATTGAGGAGTAAAAACCTTTTCCCCTTTTTTATGAGCTGGCCTGCCTTTCAAGGCTGGCCTGCCTCTCAAACGTAAGGTTGGTACGACCTGATCTCAGTTGATTTGTTGTGATGAGGTCTGGTGAGTTCAGCTGAGCGGAAGCTTCGAGACCCGTTTTTTTGC
>NW_003307550.1:286528-287161 GCF_000143455.1 Volvox carteri f. nagariensis | reverse complement strand
CTGTCCGAGAGCAAACCTTGCGGGTGCTGGCCTTGCGGATAAACGCCACGCAACCTACCAACCCAAAGCGGCTCCGCCTGGGTGCTTCGCTGTCCGAGAGCAAAACCTTGCGGGTGCTGGCCTTGCGGATAAACGCAACGCAACCTACCGGCCCAAGGCAGCTCCGCCTGGGTGCTTCGCTGTCCGAGAGCAAAACCTTGCGGGTGCTGGCCTTGCGGATAAACGCCACGCAACCTACCAACCCAAAGCAGCTCCGCCTGGGTGCTTCGCTGTCCGAGAGCAAACCTTGCGGGTGCTGGCCTTGCGGATAAACGCCACGCAACCTACCAACCCAAAGCAGCTCCGCCTGGGTGCTTCGCTGTCCGAGAGCAAACCTTGCGGGTGCTGGCCTTGCGGATAAACGCCACGCAACCTACCAACCCAAAGCAGCTCCGCCTGGGTGCTTCGCTGTCCGAGAGCAAACCTTGCGGGTGCTGGCCTTGCGGATAAACGCAACGCAACCTACCAACCCAAAGCGGCTCCGCCTGGGTGCTTCGCTGTCCGAGAGCAAAACCTTGCGGGTGCTGGCCTTGCGGATAAACGCAACGCAACCTACCGGCCCAAGGCAGCTCCGCCTGGGTGCTTCGCTGTCCG
>NW_003307550.1:285189-286468 GCF_000143455.1 Volvox carteri f. nagariensis | reverse complement strand
GCTCATTGGCACGTCGCGGACGGCAGCGGTGCTGGCATGGCGGTAGGCAGCGCCGCCGCGGCGGGTGTGCTGCCACACGTGGTCGGCGCTTCACTGCAGGATGTCGCTAACGCCGGCAGCAGCAGGCGCAATTGGCACGTCGCGAACATTGCCTCGGTTTGGTACCGTAGGTTTGCTCAGGGGTTCGCTGACACTTTCTACGTTGCGCCCGACACGTAGGGCTTTCATAGGATTGGCACTTCCTGTTATTAACAAGTCACGCATGGAGCAAAAGGACGCCTCGCCGGTGGAAGGTATGGTTGCATGGCTAGATTTTTATTTTAGGCAAAATGTTCCAGAGCTGTCGCCCATTTGCTGCCACCTTGAAATTGACGACTCCGGTCAATTTCGCAAGGATGAAACTTCCTAAAATCTTGCTTGGATCGATATATCCCAAATAGTATGTGTGGATGAGCCCTTTGGGCGAGCTGCACGTTGAGTTGACTACTAGCCATTTAGGTCAAACGCACCTGACCTAGTAGGACAGAGCTTGTGGACTATGGATGAGGACACAAGATACAGACCAACGCCTCCGGTGAGCTTGTCATGAGGTCGTTGATACCAAAATGACCTGTTATGCCCAGACCTGTAGGTGCGCCTATCGTAACCTGGCTGTGATTTGTGGTATCTCGGTAGCGCCACACATGCTGTCCTGGCCTTCCTTGTTGGTGGCTGCTGGCCAAAACCCTTGGGGCTCCCTCACCTTCTCATGGCTAGGTTTAATCCTTGGCCCCCCTCGCAGTCAAGAACAGATCAGGACAGGACAGGTCAGGTCAGGCACTACTGGTGGTAGAGCACGCACCATTGCCTCCCCGGGAACACCTTAAAAGAACTCTTCCAGCTTTCGCACTGACGGGAACACTTACATGGCTATAGCAGAAAGCTACATATCCACATACCAAGATCGGGCTTTCAACTTCAACTTAGACTTACAATGTTCATAAAATGGTCCGCTTAAATAGTCATAATAGCGCGCCATTGTCTCACACGGAGAACCACAGGATCAAGCTCCACTAGCTCCGAAGTTTCGACATGGTCTCAGAAGCGCGCGCTAACGAACTGCAAAACCTTACAGTACCAAAGCTGTCAATAGTGAGAACGTGAAATCTGTTGTTGCGCAGCTGGTACTACAGAAGAAGTTTCCTGCGTGGTTCGTACCTACTCTTGGGCACCGACGGAAGGGGGAGGGACTTCACGTTAAGCACGCGGGTCGGTCGGTCTCCTTCCGCACGAAGAATGA
>NW_003307550.1:282909-284525 GCF_000143455.1 Volvox carteri f. nagariensis | reverse complement strand
TTGCCTCTAGTTCGGCTCGTGCCACAGGTAACTTCGCTCGTCGCTACTTTGCCATTCACCTTCGCCTCCACCCAGCCTCTGCTTCTCCACAGAAGCGGCGACCTCCTTCGCCGTTGTTACGCCTCGTCTATGCGACTCCTCATCATCCGGCTGGGTCTTCTGCCTACCCGGTGCGCGCCCCCTCCCTCTGCGCATCCGTTTCTCCGGCCCTCTCTTACGGTTGCCTACCTTACTGCAGGACTCGCCCCTTGCCTGTCCTGTGCCGGGTAGGCTTTCCTTGCCTCCCCCGGCCCTACTTGGGGCGCCCCTCTCTGGCTCGTCAACTACCTTACTTCCGTCCGTCCCTGCCCCTCGGGGGCCCAACCCCTCCGCCCTTTCTGTGGGCCCGATGCCCGCTCTGGACTTGTCTCACGCCCCCGGCCTCTCTGATGCTGCCCCCCCGGTAGGCTTGCTCCTGCGCCTGGGTCCTGTCTCTTCTTTCCGTCGCGCTTACCTCTCCTACCTTCTTCTGCCCTCCAGGCACTGCCGGAGCCTACTCTGCCCCAAATCTTGGCCGCGCGCGTCCGCTCCACTTCCATACCCTCTGCCGTACTGGACCCACCTTCCAGCCGTCAGCTTTATACCGTCGCCCTCGCGAGGGCCGCCACCGTCTGCGACAGCTCATTGGCCCGCGAAACCATTGCCCGCCAGGAGGCTGCTGGCCGTGACCTCTCTGCCTGGCTGGCCTCCCTGCCCCATGGCCGTACCCTGCTAACCTGCACTGATGACGACCTACTCGTCTACCTGGAGGCGCACTGGCTCCCCAACCGCCGTGTGGACGACCCGAGCCCCAACACCGTCAACAATCATCTGGGTCTACTCTCCGGGCTGTTTAACCGCTTGGGCCGTGGCAGCACTTACGACCGTGAAACCGGCATAGGCAACCCCTGCTGCTCCAGCGCCTTGTCCTCCTACAAGACTGGCTATAGTCGTCTCGCCGCCGACCGTGGCTATGAGGAGCAAGCCGCCGTACCACTCAGCCCTAGCGACTTCACCACCCTCATGGACCACCTCTGGTCCGGATTCCAGGCTTCCACCACCTCCCTGACCCGGCTGCTGCTACTACGCGACCTGTTGTGCTGCCAATTCATGTGGCACACCAGCTACCGCGGCCACGACACCGGCAAACTGCGGCTACGTGACTTCCGTGACCCGCGTGGTGGGGGTCCCTTCCGTGGGTTTCCCCTACCTCTGCCGGACCCGTTTGGTGCCTACCCCTCACTTTCCTTACGGATCGAACAACTCGGGACCAAAACATCCAAGGGGCGTCGAGCCCCCCCCTTGGAACTGCGTCCCGACCCTTCTCCGCGACATTGCTTCATCCGCACCCTCGCCCTCTATTGGCAGCTGTGCCATGCCCCCGACGCCCCCCCAGGGTCTGCAATCTCCGACTACCTCTTCCGTCCCACTGACCGGGGTCACCAACGCTTCGTGGAGCGTCCATTTTCCAGCAGCGCGTTAGCCATGCGAGTGGGCAAACACCTGGAGGAGGCTGGTGTCTACGTCGGGCAAACTCCTCATGGGTTTCGTCGTGGTACTATCCAGGCCATGCAGGCCGCTGGCGCATCCCGCGCGGA
>NW_003307550.1:279386-282859 GCF_000143455.1 Volvox carteri f. nagariensis | reverse complement strand
CGGACGGGCGGCACAGGGGCTGCTGACTTGGTGGGTCGCTGGCGGTGTGTGTTTTGGTACCGGTCGGTCAGCGAGCTCGACTCCGACCCGCTCCGCCGCCACAATGTGAGCTGAGAAGAATGTGGCTGTGATCGCGGCTGTGATAACACCAACCAGCGAGCTGAGATAATCAACGGTTGTGAAAGTGCTAGTGGTTTTGGTGATGGTGATAGTAATGGTAATTTCGTAGCGGTGACGATGGCGTTCGTGATGAAGATGGCGATGTGAGTAAAGATGTAGCCGATAACGTATTTATTGGAGAATGCTGTTGACAAGAAAGGCAGGTTAGAAGAGAGGCAAGGGGAAAATGGGAGATTTCCTGTCCGTGGCGATTTCCGCCCGTTGGTGGTTGCTGATTGTGCCACCGGTAACAGAAGACTCAAAAGTCGGAATTGGAGGTTGTCGTTTTGGCAGCCTGGCTCATACAAGAGGCGGGCTGCACATCGGGGTGATGGTTGTGTAATCTTTCCAAGAACGATGAGGGCGACGATGGCGGGAGTCGTCTTTTTGCGATTTGCTGGCCATTTCACGAAATCCTCGCTTTTTTACGATTTGCTGCTCGATGGCGGTATGCTGGCGATACATGTTGAGAAATTTGTTGGTCAAAGGTCGACGGCGGGAATGTTTTTCTGTATCTTTTGTCGACAATTGAACGGTTTGGTGATTCGATGGTTGCTCAAAGAATGGCGAAAATTCGGCTGCCTTCCAATTTGGTGTTTTGTTCTGGCTGAGGGCGGGAATTTTTCGAATTAGCCTTTTGGAGTTACAATTTACTGGAACATATAGTGGCCGATGATTAGTGCGGTCGGGGGGCGGTCGTTATGCCGGGTCCTTCCCAAGACGCATCCTTCCTGCCCCAACTGAGCCCGTGGACCTGGAAGCAGGCGGCTGGAGGCCTCCCGTCGTCGGGAATCCATTTTGTTAGCGTAAGATGGTGGAGAGTAGTAGCTCTGTAGATGAGAAGATGAGAAGATGACAGAAAACTTAGGAGGAGAAGCGGTGACAGAAGAAACGGAAGTACATCTTGTGAAACTGCAACAAACCGGTGCTTGCCTTTGGTTATTTTCCAGAAGATTTTTATGTCCTAAGTCAGGAAATTAGGTGCATCTGCGTCAGCAAGAAGGAGCAAAAAGGAATGTAACATGTGTCTTGTGGTCGGAGTCGTATTTACAGCACCCGATGTGCACGGTAAAATACCTTGCGGTACGGTGTTGCATTACGGCGCTTTGCTTAAACGTCATCGCGTGATCCGTACTCACTACTAACTTATTGTGGGGAAGGCCATTGCGTCTGCGACCACACTCCCGCGGTACCCAAACCCTTCAAAGACAACTCCGATCAGCCATTTGGCTGTTAGTGGGAGGGCGGGTGGGCCGCTCGCACGGCAATCGAGTAGAGAGTACGAAATAACCTAATGCAGTCATCGTCAACAGAAAACGTAAGCCTCCAGCCTCACGCCGACTCTCTTACCTACCATTCATATTTTCTACCTCGTTCACAAGACTCCGCCGCGTTGCCTCTAGTTCGGCTCGTGCCACAGGTAACTTCGCCCGTCGCTACTTTGCCATTCACCTTCGCCTCCACCCAGCCTCTGCTTCTCCACAGAAGCGGCGACCTCCTTCGCCGTTGTTACGCCTCGTCTATGCGACTCCTCATCATCCGGCTGGGTCTTCTGCCTACCCGGTGCGCGCCCCCTCCCTCTGCGCATCCGTTTCTCCGGCCCTCTCTTACGGTTGCCTACCTTACTGCAGGACTCGCCCCTTGCCTGTCCGGTGCCGGGTAGGCTTTCCTTGCCTCCCCCGGCCCTACTTGGGGCGCCCCTCTCTGGCTCGTCAACTACCTTACTTCCGTCCGTCCCTGGCCCTCGGGGGCCCAACCCCTCCGCCCTTTCTGTGGGCCCGATGCCCGCTCTGGACTTGTCTCACGCCCCCGGCCTCTCTGATGCTGCCCCCCCGGTAGGCTTGCTCCTGCGCCTGGGTCCTGTCTCTTCTTTCCGTCGCGCTTACCTCTCCTACCTTCTTCTGCCCTCCAGGCACTGCCGGAGCCTACTCTGCCCCAAATCTTGGCCGCGCGCGTCCGCCCCACTTCCATACCCTCTGCCGTACTGGACCCACCTTCCAGCCGTCAGCTTTATACCGTCGCCCTCGCGAAGGCCGCCACCGTCTGCGACAGCTCGTTGGCTCGCGAAACCATTGCCCGCCAGGAGGCTGCTGGCCGTGACCTCTCTGCCTGGCTGGCCTCCCTGCCCCATGGCCGTACCCTGCTAACCTGCACTGATGACGACCTACTCGTCTACCTGGAGGCGCACTGGCTCCCCAACCGCCGTGTGGACGACCCGAGCCCCAACACCGTCAACAATCATCTGGGTCTACTCTCCGGGCTGTTTAACCGCTTGGGCCGTGGCAGCACTTACGACCGTGAAACCGGCATAGGCAACCCCTGCTGCTCCAGCGCCTTGTCCTCCTACAAGACTGGCTATAGTCGTCTCGCCGCCGACCGTGGCTATGAGGAGCAAGCCGCCGTACCACTCAGCCCTAGCGACTTCACCACCCTCATGGACCACCTCTGGTCCGGATTCCAGGCTTCCACCACCTCCCTGACCCGGCTGCTGCTACTACGCGACCTGTTGTGCTGCCAATTCATGTGGCACACCATCTACCGCGGCCACGACACCGGCAAACTGCGGCTACGTGACTTCCGTGACCCGCGTGGTGGGGGTCCCTTCCGTGGGTTTCCCCTACCTCTGCCGGACCCGTTTGGTGCCTACCCCTCACTTTCCTTACGGATCGAACAACTCGGGACCAAAACATCCAAGGGGCGTCGAGCCCCCCCCTTGGAACTGCGTCCCGACCCTTCTCCGCGACATTGCTTCATCCGCACCCTCGCCCTCTATTGGCAGCTGTGCCATGCCCCCGACGCCCCCCCAGGGTCTGCAATCTCCGACTACCTCTTCCGTCCCACTGACCGGGGTCACCAACGCTTCGTGGAGCGTCCATTTTCCAGCAGCGCGTTAGCCATGCGAGTGGGCAAACACCTGGAGGAGGCTGGTGTCTACGTCGGGCAAACTCCTCATGGGTTTCGTCGTGGTACTATCCAGGCCACGCAGGCCGCTGGCGCATCCCGCGCGGAGCTCCACGCGTTCTCCCAGATACGCAGCGCTCAAGTCCTGGAGCGTTATACCGACGCCTCTCGGCCCACTCGTGTCCCTCGCGGCTCCGGTCCCAAATCCTAGCCTCCGCCTCCTGCTGGCGCCGCCCCTCTTAGCCCTGGCGCTCACTTCGTGGCTCGTCCTCCTCCCCTCTCCCCACCACATCGACGGGCGGGTGGGCGGGGTTCTGACTTGCACTTGCTTGCACGGTTGACTGGCGAACTTGCGTTGTCTGGATTTAGCGCTTTGTTCTCAGCTAATCTTTGTAACGAACTACAGTATCAGT
>NW_003307550.1:277988-279336 GCF_000143455.1 Volvox carteri f. nagariensis | reverse complement strand
TACCCTGGGTCCTCTCGCTCACCAGCCCCTCCTCTCCTTGGCCCTTGTGACATCTGCCAGGCGTTCTTGCTGCACAGGCCGGTATTTCAGAAAACAAGGAAAGTACATCAGATGAATGCAGAGGCGCAGCTTGCCCTCCTTTCCCACCACTCGCAGGCCGTTGATAAGCGTGGGTGTATTGGATTAGCTGGGCATTCCAGTATCCCACCGCAGAGAGCCGTGCTTAACTCGGCTGTAACGACGCCGCTGTGGGAACTGCACTGCATGCGGCCGGTGACCTGCCATTATTATTTCCGGGTTGCAGTCCAGCATCGCGACCTGCAGCAACTCCTGCACAATAGCTAGCTTGCGGTCCCGCTCAGGCACTATTTGTTGTCCTGGGTGTTCGCACGACACCCACTCCAGCTGGAGCCCTCCCTCCAGGTGGCCTAGCCAACGTCGCTGTCCGTGAGCGGGCATCTTCTTTAGCTGCCTGGAAGACCTCTCACCACACTGCTACATGTGTAAGTAGCTTTCCTGGCTGGCAGTCCTCGGGTCCGGAAGCAAAAGACGATCTCTTCTACAACTCTTTCTCATTCTGCTGATCTTCTGCGTCATGTCGCCCTAGAGGCTGTAGCCTCTGTCCGGCCTCCTGGAGCAGCTGTATGCCTCGCTACACGCTTCCTTGGGTGTCCCCGCTCCCCTTGCTGGTGTTCGTCCTGCGACGCCGGGTTCTCCCCTTTCTGCTCCTCACTCACCCACTTGCTGCCTTCACAAGGGTCATCGTTTCACGACAGCCGTTCGTCCAGATCAGCTTCCTCCTCCTCCCGGGTGTCCGTGTGGTAGCCCGTGCTAGATCCTCCGGCTCCTTCCCCCTTCTATCCCTCGCTTGATCGCAGTTAACACAGTAAGCCTGGGCTTCTGGGCTTGGGTCTCCTTGCGCGGCGCCCCGGTGTGGCTAACCAGGGCGTCCGCCCGTTGGGCCACCCGTACTGCCTCCGTTGCTGGGTGTTCATACCGGCAGCGCTGCCCAACCTGCACCTTAACACAGGGCCCCTTCCCGCGTAGCTAGTACACAAGTCAGTGCCATTCACATAGCCCCTGTACACGCTCTCCGTGATCTGCTCCTCCCCCAATTCCTGGTATCCCCGCCGACCCAGCTCACGGTTTAGAGCCACCACTACGCTGGCAGGCGGGCTCAGCCGCGGTCCATCGCGGCCCCTCACCGTGAGGCGTTCCCGGGTTAACTAGGCCCTGGTAGCCCACACCCACCGGGCTACGACTTGCGCTCCTCTGGTCGTGGAAGCCGGGAACCCCCGATTGCCGCCCTTCCCATGTCGTTCTGCTGCCCACACTCTTCCTGCGCTCA
>NW_003307550.1:276873-277808 GCF_000143455.1 Volvox carteri f. nagariensis | reverse complement strand
CTGGCCCAAGGCAACTCAGCCTGGGTGCTTCGCCGCGCGAGAGCACACCCCCTGGGGCTGGCCTACCGGATAAACACGACGCAACCTAGCGACTCAATGCAGCTCCGCCTGGGTGCTTCGCTGTCCGAGAGCAAAACCTTGCGAGTGCGGGCCTTGCAGATAAACGCAACACAAACTACCGGACCAAAGCAACTCAACCTGGGTGCTTCGCTGCGCAAGAGCACACCCCCTGGGGCTGGCCTACCGGATAAACGCAACGCAACCTACCGGCCCAAGGCAGCTCCGCCTGGGTGCTCCGCTGTCCGAGAGCAAAACCTTGCGGGTGCGGGCCTTGCGGATAAACGCAACGCAAACTACCGGACCAAAGCAACTCAACCTGGGTGCTTCGCTGCGCAAGAGCACACCCCCTGGGGCTGGCCTACCGGATAAACCCAACGCAACCTACCGGACCAAAGCAACTCAACCTGGGTGCTTCGCTGTCCGAGAGCAAAACCTTGCGGGTGCTGGCCTTGCGGATAAACGCAACACAAACTACCGGCCCAAGGCAGCTACGCCTGGGTGCTTCGCTGTCCGAGAGCAAAACCTGCTGGTGCGGGCCTTGCGGATAAACCCAACGCAAACTACCGGACCAAAGCAACTCAACCTGGGTGCTTCGCTGTCCGAGAGCAAAACCTTGCGGGTGCTGGCCTTGCGGATAAACGCAACACAAACTACCGGCCCAAGGCAGCTCCGCCTGGGTGCTTCGCTGTCCGAGAGCAAAACCTTGCGGGTGCTGGCCTTGCGGATAAACGCCACGCAACCTACCAACCCAAAGCAGCTCCGCCTGGGTGCTTCGCTGTCCGAGAGCAAAACCTTGCGGGTGCTGGCCTTGCGGATAAACGCCACGCAACCTACCAACCCAAAGCAGCTCCGCCTGGGTGCTTCGCTGTCCGAGC
>NW_003307550.1:226454-276823 GCF_000143455.1 Volvox carteri f. nagariensis | reverse complement strand
TGAAGTGTCCTTTGAGAAGCGAGTTTGGCTTTTGCCCGATGTACACCCCAACGCGCTGATGTTGCGGCCCTGCAGAATCACTGCAGCACTCACGCAATTCCTTGGCCATCCCCGGGCCCACCTTAGCCAATGCGTCCTCGAGCACCTCGTCCTCCCGCTCTAGCCTAACACGACTGCGGGTTTACCACCCGCATTGCGTGGTGGCTTGGCGCCATTACTCCAACCTGGCCCTCCGGGGCCTCCCACAGCTGGGATGTTGGGACGCGGCCAACGACCTCGTAATGCAGCGCCTCCGGGGCTGCCATGTTGTTTCCTTACGGCGGCCATGTGCCTCTTGGATGGCCTTCTCCCGGACGCCCCGGTTCGCCTGAGGCTGCTCTTTCAGGCCAGTGGCTGCTGCCGGATACCGGGCTCCCGCTCCCGCGTTGGCTAGCTGCGTCTCCCGGGCCTAATCCTCAGCCCAAGCGTCTGACTGCTGCCGTTTATCCTCCCGTTCTCCCTGGCTTCCGCACCCCAGGGGTGGCTTCCATGCCTTCTAATCTGTGACTCAGGAAACCGCGCCACCATTCGCTTCTCTTCTTCCACCTGGTCCTCTTAGCCCTGGCTTGGGCTGTCAGGACGAGCTTCCGACCCTTGGTACCCGTTGCCCCGATGCCGCCCTCACCGACGTGCCTCCACAACTGCACCTCATCCATTGCTGCTGTCCGAGTTATCTCCCCTTTCTGGCTCCAAGTCCTCCTCGTCCACTTCTGGCCCCATGCACTCCGTCTGGGTGCTCCGCTACACGAGAACAATCCCACTGGGGTTGGTCCTCCGGGCGGACACAACACAACCTACCAGCCCAAAGCAACCCAGCCTGGGTACTTCGCCGCGCGAGAGCGTAACCCCTGGGGTTGGCCTTCCGGATACATGCGACCCATCCTCCTGGCCCAAGGCAACTCAGCCTGGGTGCTTCGCCGCGCGAGAGCACACCCCCTGGGGCTGGCCTACCGGATAAACACGACGCAACCTAGCGACTCAATGCAGCTCCGCCTGGGTGCTTCGCTGTCCGAGAGCAAAACCTTGCGGGTGCGGGCCTTGCGGATAAACGCAACACAAACTACCGGACCAAAGCAACTCAACCTGGGTGCTTCGCTGCGCAAGAGCACACCCCCTGGGGCTGGCCTACCGGATAAACGCAACGCAACCTACCGGCCCAAGGCAGCTCCGCCTGGGTGCTCCGCTGTCCGAGAGCAAAACCTTGCGGGTGCGGGCCTTGCGGATAAACGCAACGCAACCTACCAGCCCAAAGCAACCCAGCCTGGGTACTTCGCCGCGCGAGAGCAAACCCCTGGGGTTGGCCTTCCGGATAAACGCCACGCATCCTCCAACCCAAAGCAACTCAGCCTGGGTGCTTCGCCGCGCGAGAGCAAAACCCCCGGGGCTGGCCTACCGGATAAACGCCACGCAACCTACCAACCCAAAGCAGCTCCGCCTGGGTGCTTCGCTGTCCGAGAGCAAAACCTTGCGGGTGCGGGCCTTGCGGATAAACGCCACGCAACCTACCAACCCAAAGCAGCTCCGCCTGGGTGCTTCGCTGTCCGAGAGCAAAACCTTGCGGGTGCTGGCCTTGCGGATAAACGCCACGCAACCTACCGGCCCAAAGCAGCTCCGCCTGGGTGCTTCGCTGTCCGAGAGCATACCTGCGGGTGCTGGCCTTGCGGATAAACGCAACCCAACCTACCGGCCTAAGGCAACTCAGCCTGGGTGCTTCGCCGTCGCGAGAGCAAAACCTGCGGGGCTGGCCTTCCGGACAAACGCGACCCAGCCTACCGGCCTAAGGCAACTCAGCCTGGGTGCTTCGCCGTCCGAGAGCAAAACCTGCGGGGCTGGCCTTCCGGATAAACGCGACCCAGCCTACCGGCCTAAGGCAACTCAGCCTGGGTGCTTCGCCGTCCGAGAGCAAAACCTGCGGGGCTGGCCTTCCGGACAAACGCGACCCAGTCTACCGGCCTAAGGCAACTCAGCCTGGGTGCTTCGCCGTGCGAGAGCATACCCGCGGGGCTGGCCTTCCGGACAAACGCGACCCAGTCTACCGGCCTAAGGCAACTCAGCCTGGGTGCTTCGCCGCGCGAGAGCATACCCGCAGGGGCTGGCCTTCCGGACAAACGCGACCCAGTCTACCGGCCTAAGGCAACTCAGCCTGGGTGCTTCGCCGCGCGAGAGCATACCCGCAGGGGCTGGCCTTCCGGACAAACGCGACCCAGTCTACCGGCCTAAGGCAACTCAGCCTGGGTGCTTCGCCGCGCGAGAGCATACCCGCAGGGGCTGGCCTTCCGGACAAACGCGACCCAGTCTACCGGCCTAAGGCAACTCAGCCTGGGTGCTTCGCCGCGCGAGAGCATACCCGCAGGGGCTGGCCTTCCGGACAAACGCGACCCAGTCTACCGGCCTAAGGCAACTCAGCCTGGGTGCTTCGCCGCGCGAGAGCATACCCGCAGGGGCTGGCCTTCCGGACAAACGCGACCCAGTCTACCGGCCTAAGGCAACTCAGCCTGGGTGCTTCGCCGCGCGAGAGCATACCCGCAGGGGCTGGCCTTCCGGACAAACGCGACCCAGTCTACCGGCCCAAGGCAACTCAGCCTGGGTGCTTCGCCGCGCGAGAGCATACCCCCTGGGGCTGGCCTTCCGGATAAACTCTTCCTATGCTACTGGCCTAAGGCAACCCAGTCCTGGTGCTGGCCTTCCAGCTAAACGCATCTAAGCCTTCGGCCCAAGGCCACTCAGCCTGGGTACTTCACCGCGCACCCCCTGGGGCTGGCCTTTCGGATCAGCACAACGCAACGCTGGCGTTTCTCTCCCTGAGAGCATCACCCGGGTAAAGCCTACCGGCCGTGGGTACTCGTTATTGCGCAGGCTTCTTGAGTCTAGTTGCTACCCTTTGCGGGCGTAGCTCCCCGATGAGCGCAAAGCGGTCCGGGCGCTTCGGTGGGCTCCAGCTGGGCACCTGGCAGTAACCCGTGGTGATAATAAACCACGTTGAGCTCAACCTCAAAGCAGTGACCTCTCCGCCGCGGCGCCGTCCCCTCCTAGCCGGATCACACCATTCCCCAGCAAAATATGCGTAGCTGCCAAGCCTTTGCGGCCGGTTCCGGGACACCCCTTTCCCTCTTACACGCAACCGGGTAGGCCTAGTTGCAGCTGGCTGCGCCTGCTTTCAGACAACGCGGGATAAGGAGCGCAGTCCGGTGATAATCACAACATCCCCTTCTGGGTGTTTCCGTCGCGTGCCATTCTTATCGCCTTCGTCATAGCCATTACTTCGTTCTCCTCCGGACCTTCTCCGACTCCGCCGCGCACTTCATCCCGCTCAGCCATCTCTTCGCTGTTACTGACGCCCGATGTGCCAGTAACGCTGTGTTCTCTGATTTCCTTCCTTATTAAACTGGGTCCATATGTATTGTATATTGTTATTTTTGACGTCCCTATTCCCCAACAAACGACGTTCTGACTTGCACTTGCTTGCACGGTTGACTGGCGAACTTGCGTTGTCTGGATTTAGCGCTTTGTTCTCAGCTAATCTTTGTAACGAACTACAGTATCAGTCCCTGTCCTCTGGCCAGTTCTGGTCTGCGCCTTCCTGCGCCGCACTTGCCGTACTGCACTACATGACGAGCACTTAATCAACATGCAATCCTATATACGTTAATGATGATACGATATAAAGGCTGGTATCAGTCAGCGTGAGTTTGTAAGCCGCGCGACGCAGATGGGAAATTGTTCTTCAGTACAGAAACTCGCTGCACAGTACGTTGACATACCCTCCTTCCTGCCCCCTTCTCGCCCACTCTCCTGCCGTCCCGCCCTCCCCATCTTGCGCTGTCGCTCAGGCTGCGCCTGCCTTCTGGGGTGAGCTCCAGGAGGACGGCCTAAAGAGCCGTTGAAAAGGACTTACTAGTTGCGTGTTCTTGCGCTCTGCTGGCCGCTCTCTCCAATCGCTTCGCTGCGCCACTTTTTCAAGGGGGCGCTGGTAATCGAAGCAGTGCCAGCTTGGCTCTGCAGATTTAGGTTTCAAGAAAATTTCTCAACGGGCAACACGGGTAAATGTGTTAGTGGAAGCCAACGGACCTTTTACATAAAGCCGCTATAAGTCTGAATTGTCTCACCAGACGATCCAGGTATCTGATGGCACCTTGGAATGTTTCCTGAGATTTTGGCTTGGGAGGACGAATATAACTTTGTCACGGAGCCTTCGAACGAGGAGCTACAGCTCCACATTCGCAACAGCTAGCCAGGCCGGTGTAAGGGTTGTCACAGACGCAATAATAGTTTTATTAGAAAATTTTGCGAGGGCTTTGCTAGGGCAACTGAGAATTATGCGTTTTCCAGGCGCCATGCGAGCTGACCGCAAGCAAATGGTCTTAAATTGCGCACACACACGAGCAGGGTTATACTTCGTAGCCTAAAAGTTTAGGTGGAGATTTGACACGTATACCTGTCCTTAGCAGCCCGAATCCTCTTATTCACCCAACCCGTCTTCGCGCCAGACCAACAGTAGCTCGGCAAGAAGCGTCCGATCTCATATTTAAAGGCTGAAACACAAGCGTGATTATGGAAATTGAAAACATGTTTCGTAAGATGTAATGAGGCCCTTGTTAAGCAGGTTCCTTACCCAATATCCTCAGGGTTATAAAGCAGCACTGAGAAATAGATAATATACATTTACCAGATGTAACTGACGTGCAATTTATGCGTCCCCCCGAGGATATAGAGCTTACCTTTCGACGGGCATCAGTACGGCGCTTTCCTTACGCAGCATTAAATCCATCTTCAGGAGCTATGATGAAGTGAATAATTGCACGACGACGACGGCAATGATAATCTGTTCGTCTACTTTTGTACTGAGCAGCACTCTTCAGTTACTATTATCTGCTTGCAGTTACGTGTTAGAGCTTGCGGTTGTATAGAGCAGTGGTTTCGCCGCATGTAAAGGCAATATGCAAGCATAGTTGTGTTCTTACGTTACAAGGTCAGCTTTCAACGATATCATTTACAACGGAGATGTCTCTACGCAAGGGCGCCCTGACTGTCACTGTGGAGGGGTATGCGCGTAGCACAGCGAGCAATGCTGCGTAAGTAGTTAATATACAACTAATGGAGGGATGATTTGCCGATGAAGCTCCATGTCTAGTCGCCGTGCAAACTCTGACAGCCACATTTCCTTCCAATGGAGATGTCTGAAGGAAAGATCCGTATAAACTCTAAACTCTTTACTTTCTGTGATTACAGGGCTGATGCACTCTTTACTTTGCACATTGGAGCCCGTTCGTTCGCCTTGCATGAAGGAGCATCTCAGAGCTTTAAACGTTTTTGCACCAAGATCCCTGAACTCTGTCTAGCAGAGGACGACACAGCTACGGTGGTTATAGTGGTAAGCAGGGCTACCTTAGGGTTTTAGGCTTCTGCGTGGCGCTCATCTAGCTAACTATCTCATCTTGGCCGTCCTTCGGGGCCTCAGCAAAACGTCCGAGATGCACAGCAACTAAAGGGATCACTATTGCTGGTCAAAACTATTCCTGGGAACGTGCGCGGCAAATTTTGCACAATCCATGTTCAATTCCGACCATGCATCAGGCAACAAATTCCATACGGATTCGTGTATTTTTACGCGCCCTTTCCTGCTAAACGCGTAGGATAACGATGTCGCCGACTCCGAAGTTGAGGATGCGGACAACCACGGCTGCGCTACGTTTTCCCTTGCGAGAACATGCGCAAAGGGCATTGACAGCCTTGAAATTCCCGTAATTAGCACAAAGAGTCGTAAGAAGTTAGGGGATGTGTTGCTGTCCCTCACCTGGTTGGCCGTGGCGCCCACGAGTACATCTGTCGCCGCGGAAGCTGTTACCGCAAATTCCTCTCGCTACCGTTTTTCTTCCTCCTCTCCTTCATCTCCTTCCGCCGTGGATACCTCCGTCGCTGTCGGCATGACCACCGCAGCATGCGCCGATAACGGTGGAACTTCCACCAGCACTTCCCGCTCCTCCCAACCCGACAATATTAGCCCGCCTCGGCTTTTCGTGCCGTTCACAAAGGAAGCCGAAGCTCTGCCAGAAATAATAGCAAGTGATCAAAAAGAAAATGATGTTTCATGCCATGACCGGATCGCGGAGCTCCAATCCGAGGAGCCGAGAGTTGCAACGGCGCCAGCCGCGTTTGGCTCGCCTTTCGCGTTTGCAGCACTGGAGGCCGAAGCCGCGGGGCCCCAGCCATTTGCAACGTCAGCGCCGGACGCCGCCAACGCCGGCTTTGGCTCGCCTCTCGGATCTGTAGGGCTTGAGGTGCCGGCCACCTACCCGGCGGCTTCTGTAACGCCATCAGCGACAGCGACTGAGCCGACGTCGTCAGCTGCTGTGATGGCAGCTATGGCGGCACTTGCGGCGATGGTGGCGGCGGCGGCTGAGCTCCCGGCCAACTACACTTCCTCCGCAGCTGCCTGCAAGGGGTCGTCTTTGCAAGCAGGGACATCAGTGTCTTTTTATCCTCGCATCCAGCCGTACGACGCGGCGCCTCCCCTGGAGTTCGGCCCCGGTGTTTTGCCCACGAGCACCGGAACCAAGGCATTCTATCCAGACATTGCCGTACGGATGCAGATTTCCGATTTATCAATGCGAATGCACGAGCTACGCCCAACGCTGAGTGCGCCGTTGCGCTTCGGAGCCGCATGATGATGTGCGACAAACGCAAGGTGTATGGCTGCGGCGTAAGCCTATGGGCGGGGTGGATTTAGTTTGCGGCTCGTGGGCCTTACTTTTTTACGCTCTCCCGTCCCTGGGGGGTGTTATATCCACCTTTTTGAAGAGGCCTACGGCTTGGTGCTTATCTCATTCCATCTTTAGGATACCATGTGTGCTAACTTGCGTAGGTGTATGTGCTGCGTAAGGCGTTCGTCGTGTTGGTGATGGTATTATGATGTTAATGCGTGAACGCATTTTATATTCGAGTATTTTCGTGTTGAAATTGATTGTGTCCCGGGGTGCCGTACAGCCTCCAAACTCAAGTGTTGTTGCGAGCTGTCCCACGATCTTAATCAGGCTACGGTTTTATTTGCGAGCGTCATGTGGAGCGATTTAGTCTATCGAGCTTCTCGACCTTAAGCTCTGAAAGGGATTGCTGAGATTTTGCGGCGAAGGGCATATAGCAGAAGTGCACACGTTGCTATCCCGATTACAGTGATCTTTCTCTGCGCGAAGGCAAGCGTGCACTCCTTTTAGAGATAAAAAGCGGAATCATAAGGTGTTTGAAAACCTTTTTCATAACCGTATGATTCCACTACTGGCGGATGGGAAGAGGCGGAGAGGCAAGCACAAGGCGCGCTCTTATTGCTGAACTCAGGATGCCGGATACCCATTGCTACATCGCGTGTCTGCTAGAGTCCAGGATGTGTTTGCATTTGTGTGTGTGTTTGTGTGTATTAAGGGTATTAATGAGCCATGCAATATCGTGCATTGGGTCTCTTGATGTACGGGATGGGGCCTGGGTCCAACGTTTTTGTTGTACGGCGCGCCGCCACGTAGTATGTACCTGGATGCCTGCTATCGTTCTAACATTAGCACTAAAGTGGATTCGGATTCTTTTAGTGTGGTCGGTGTGAATGAAGACCTGTTCATAGTTTAGGAGCTCTGCAGGTCGGCTGCTGCTGCACGTAAGGATGCCGCCGTACAGCGGTAATGCAGGTTTTACAGCGGTAATGCAGGTTTCATAGGCAGACACATACTTACGCTTGGTGGTGGTGGAGAACGGCAGAATGCTCCTGTGATATCGCCGGTATCGCTGTTAGAATAATATGTCTAATGCAACGCAGCCAAAAGGCTGCGACAGCACACAGGATGTGCTTTGGCATATTTGGAAATGAGTTGGCGAGCGATTTGATGGTCGGCAGGATAGGCAGGGCGGTAGGGCTCACGTGCGCCGTGCGAGGAGCAGAGGTCTTCCCCTGGTGACGCACGACATGCAAAGAAAAAGGCTGCGAAATACCTTAAAAGAGCGCGCGGCCCCCAGATAACCCCCTAAGGAAGGATCGGTGCTAGAGGCCATCTGGGCATAGCTATATGATCCCGATGATCGACTGTCATGCTTGCAACGTCAATATGCGCGTCGTGAAGGCCATGACGATTTTGACAGTGGAGTGGCAACTGCAGATCCTGGGCGGATCTGGATTCAGAGTCAGGGACTCTACGTGCGTTGGGAGGGAGCCAGACGTTACAGCCGCTGGGCCACGTCATGCCGCCGCTGGACGCTGCATTTTGGGCCTGTGTTGACCTCGGTGCGACGTACTCGCACCGTGGCAGATGACTTTAAGCTGGCAATAGCTCTAGGACGCTCATTTGGCAGATCTTCCACGCGCTGTTTGCGCTAATTTAGGTCTAGAAATAGTACACCAAGATGATGCGGGTTTCCCCGGGATCGAATTACGCGTTGGGATAGCACTGGTGGGTGATCACTGCATAGGGGTCGTAGTATGTAATTTCGAGCAGGGTGCTGTTGTTAAATTGCAGCTGTTGCTTTTTGCACGCTGATGTGTAGAGATCTTGCAGATTGTACCAGGTCGCTGCAATTATCGGGAACTGGTGGTGAGTTGGCGTGGGGTTCATGTGGTGGGAGATTATGTGTGTGTGTGTGTGTATATAGGCTGTAAAGGGGGGAAAAGCCGTCCGTCACTGGTATGTGGGCGCCAATTCGTTGGAACAATGAGGAAGGTCGTCGCCTCTAATGGTCTACTAAGCGGGCGAGTTGAGCTCAGATTTAGTCCGCGTTTCAGAAGTTGCCGGTTTGTGTCTAGGTGCTTTGAGATAAGAAGCCTGGCTGGAAGTAGCACTTTAGTCCACATTTGTGGTAGAGCAGGTTCGAGACAAGTCCTCGCGTGTTTGTTCCCCGACTGTAAGAAGGCTGCGGCTAGGGCTGGGGCTCCGGCCAGGGCGGCGCTTGCTCAGAGGTGATAAAAGCCGTTGTACACTCCTACCGGCAGGTTTCAACGATCACAGTCACGATCTCAGGCGTGCTTTTGTAAGGTATGGCGTATCCTGGTAAGGCAGGTTGTTGCGCAGTTGGCTTCCTGTACTGATTGCCCCCTTTCGAGTGCACAACGCTCAATGCAAAAAAGCTGAGTTCTTACATAGGACATGGTGTTGAAGCCACGTAAAATTTGACAACAGTCTGCGACCGGCTGTTCCGTTGCTCTTACTCTATCGCTTCGGAGCTCGTTGGGATCATCAGGCAAACACTCAGCAGTAGGGATTGCCTCCATTAAACAAATTGGCAATGGTACATTGTTCTAGTTGAACTTGACAGCTCGCCTCCATGCCGGCACGAAAGTCACGGACCCATTGTCTGTTGATGACAGCAGAGTAACAGCGGAAATCACATAGTATTTAAGGAAAGCAATCTCGGTGCATTTCATTCTACTCGGTAACGACTAACGAGTAAAGCTTTCCGTACGCATATGATGTAGACTATAGAGCTAGGTCAGCTCCATCCAAACTCAGCCGGGATCACTGTTATGTTGTGAAAAATCCATTTAATGCTTGCCCCACGCCTTTCCAACATGAGCGACCTTAGCATTTCACAAGCAATAATGGAGCTCCTTGTTACATATCCCTATGGCAAAGACTGTTAGAACTTATTGCATCAATTGATCTCTTGTATCTCTGTTATTGTCGACTCCGGCCAGAGCTCCCGACCCAGAGGACCGCAGCTGTTGCTTTGTGGCCTTGCAAGGCGAGGCCCTCGGATCTTAATTGAAGCCTTATGAAGCAACTAATAGGATCTATCTATTAGAATCTTGAGCCGATGAGATGGCGTCTTTGCCGCAAAGTCCCACAGGCAACATGAGGGCATACGCGAAACCGTCCTCTTCAGCAAGGCTTTATCATCTCAACGGCATATTTCCAGTGCATGAGGATTACAAATTGCTGCAGTAGCAGCAGCAGCAGTGACAGGGGCGGCCAAGCCTGCTGGGTCTTACAGCCCGTGCCATGAAGGAGAAAAACTCAGCAGTTAGCATAGGAAGAAATACCGAAGCCCACGACTACCAGGGTGGGAGCGCCCTCCCATGTCCCCACAGCAGCCCAGCCCGCAGCCCGCTGCGACAGCGGAAACGGATTGTCGACCCATCTCCGAAACCACGCACGAAGCGCCGAAACCACGGTCCGGCCGACGGTTCAAAGCTGCCGAACTCCAAGGAGGCCGCCAATGGGCAAATAAAATCCCAAATCGGTTCCGGAGCTGCGGTTGGGTCACTCAATAAAACAGTTGGCGACAGCAGCGCAGGCGCGGGTGATCTCAAGGCTAGCGTTACAGTCGACCACCCAGTCAGCTGCAATCAAATAAAGCCGGGCAAAAGGGCCAGGAACGCTTCGGGCAATGAGGTTTTAGCTGCTGACGGCGGCGCTTGTGGTGGCTGCGACGGCGGCGCCTGTGGTGGCGGCGGCGCTTGTGGCGGCGACGGCGTTTGCGGACCTAGCTCCAGCGCTCGTGCAAACGCCGGGGGCGGCCAGAAAGCTGGCGGCGGCGGAGGAGGAGGAGGAGGGGGGGGCGGGGGCGGGCTTCCCGCCGGCCGTGGAGGCCGAGGCAAAGAGGCTACTCTTGGCGCTCGCGGCGGCGATGGCGGCAGCGGCTGCCGGAGCGCTGTTGCTCACCGGGAAGATGGCCACATCGAAGCGGATGAAAGCGGCCTAACCGCTGATGACGGCGACGGCGGCGACGACGACGATAGGAGTGACACCGACAGCGTCGGCGGCGGGGGCTGTGGTGGCGACGACGGCGGCGGCGGCGGGGGCTGTGGTGGCGACGGCGGCGGCGGCGGTGATGGCGGCAAGCGGGCCGGCCATTGCCCGGAGCCAAGCTTGCCTGAGATCTTGAAATGGAACCAAAAAAAACTATCGTACTTGTACGACACTGTGAAGGCCAATTACCAAGCCAATCGCACGGCTGACTACGGCGAAATTCTGCAACACCTAGGTAAGCTACTGCGACCTCTTCAGTGCATGCGTTCCCTTCGCGCATGCATACATACATACATACATACATACATACATACATACATACATACATACATACATACATACATACATACATACATACATACATACATACATACATACTACGCAGTTACACATATACCCATGTACGGCATACATATAATATACGGCATATGTAGATATATGCAGTACGTAGGTATTGATATGAGGAACACGAAAATCCCGTGCAGGTCTTCACACGGGACATTGCACGTGGCATTTGGGGCACGGGCATACCAGTCTGTGTGTGCGACAAACCGCTGCTTGCCAAAGCGCGTAAAGCGTGTAAAGCGCGTAAAGCGCTATATCGGTGTTCTTATCGCCTAAGCCCACCTAAGCCCACCTAAGCCCACCTAAGCCCACCTAAGCCCACCTAAGCCCACCTAAGCCCACCTAAGCCCACCTAAGCCCACCTAAGCCCACCTAAGCCCACCTAAGCCCACCTAAGCCCACCTAAGCCCACCTAAGCCCACCTAAGCCCACCTAACCCACCTAAGCCCACCTAAGCCCACCTAAGCCCACCTAAGCCCACCTAAGCCCACCTAAGCCCACCTAAGCCCACTTAAGCCCACCTAAGCCCACCTAAGCCCACCTAAGCCCACCTAAGCCCACCTAAGCCCACCTAAGCCCACCTAAGCAGGCCTCAACGGTCCCAGACAGGTTCCTCTTCAGCATTTTGAACCTAAAACTCGCTGCATGTTGACGTTTGTAGTTCGGCCCCACTGCTGCCTGCTTTTGGAGCCTTTAGGACCCTTTTGCATTGGTTTCGGAGGGGCTGAGAGCTGCTCCAGAGCCGTAGCGAAACCTCTCTTACTCGATAGGTACAAACTGGATGCGCGCCTCCCTGGGGCGCACACGCGCGCGCGCGTGTGTGTGTGTGTGTCCATTAAGCAGGCTGGCATACTCATCCAGATCGGCGGCGCGTGCTGATGAAAGTACGATACAAGTACTGCGCTATGAAGCGGTTAGCGGAGCAAGGTCTGGAACTGGAGCACCGGATTCAGGGCCGGGTGCGTTTCATTGAGGGCAAGGGAGAGGGAGAGGGAGAGGGAGAGGGAGAGGGAGGAAGGTGAGGGAGGGTAAGGAAGGTGAGGGAGGGTAAGGAAGGTGAGGGAGGGTAAGGAAGGTGAGGGAGGGTAAGGAAAAAAGTTAATTGGGAAGAAAACGGAAAGCGGACCACAAGCACCACCACCACCACCACCACGACGACGACGACATGGTGAATGCGGACACTAACGCCTCAGCGTAGGAGTTGCGCGCCTGGCGACGATAAGGGACGTAGGATAGCATAGTCAGTGGTGCTGGTGGTTATCATGGTTGATGGTGAAATTTTGATCATCACGACAATGGAGGGGCACCACCACTCCGATTACAGTGTTCCGATCGCACATGTCAGGCACGACGCATTCCTCGGCGTGTCGCAGTCCTCGGCGTATCCGGATCTTGTCATTTAGCGCTCCATGACCCCCCTCCACTCGTCCACGGGTTGGCTCACCCCCCCTCCCGAGCTTCACTCGTTCGTGGTTCGTCTTTTCCCCCCACCCGGGCCCCGCCCCCATCCCCCCACCCGGCCCCCGCCCCCATCCCCCCACCCCGCCATCCCCGTTCCGACAGCGTTTCGTGTTATGACCAGTTTGCCCCGTGCGTCCTCCAAACCCCTACCCAGGTCAAGTACCCGTACCCGCTCGCACTCCGAGTCCGAGAAGCTCTCCTAAGCTTCCCTATGGGTCAGGTACGGCATGTACGAACGATTTTTTGTCAGTTTGCTCAAATTATTTTAAGCAAAGGGTGGCTGGTGTAACAGATGCGTCCCGTGAAATAGCCTAGTTAAGCGCACTGTTTTTAAGGGACTTGAGCTCGAGCTGGGTTGTGGCGTGATGTCTATTGTGTGTGCTGTGCTGTGGGTGCCATTTCGAGAAGAAACAGGGATCTGTCTCTCGAATCTCAATAAGTTCGTACTGTGCCGTACGGCGCTACGCCGAGTTTTGCTTTTCAACCGTCCGGGCCCCCCCTGCGGCGGGGACGCCTGTACAACAGGCAACGGTAAAGGAGGTGCGTGAAGCCATCGAGGCGGATCCGTCGTACAGCCCCTACCTGGACCGTCGACCCCAGACCACGGACGGTGCCCGCCAGGCCAGGTGGCAGAAGCAGGTGGGGCGGGGCGGTGTGTGTCGCGCTAATGCTTGGGGCACGGGGTACACGTGGGCGATCACTCGCATAAGTAATACGAGTCGCAGTTTCGACGGCGTCACATGGCCGCGAGGTCGGCCATCCCCGCACAAAAAGCTTACATTACAAAAGCTTACCGACAAGGGGAGATGCAATACGGCCCGCAAGCCCTGGTTCCTGCTACCTTAACCTCTGATTCTCACCACCGCTGTCTTCAGAGACTGACTGTCCACTTTTATGTATATATATAATACCTTTTCTTCTCCACCTCTTAACATCGCGTTTTGTTGCAGGATGTGCAACACCAACCTCCGGGTCGGCCGCCCACCTCCTCCCTAATTTTTTTGAAAATTTTTTATAACGCCTGTTTGTTTGTGTTGTCGTACTGCCGTACTGCTGTGGTCCTTTGATTTCGTACTGCCGTACTGTTGTCGTCCTTTGCTGCAGGTTGGCCGCATCCTGACTAGTCATTCGCATTGCGGTTTCGGCCGCACAGGCGAAAAGAGGAATGGGCTCAATCTGTACACGTATCGGCCATCCCTGGATCGGCGTTCCCGGGTGAGCCGGTGCTGCGAATTGATGAAGTGGCGACGGCAACTGGCACCGTGGCAAGGGTTTTAAATTAAAAAAAGTGCCTACGAGCCGGCGTACGGCAGCAATCCTTTCCCGTCGCTAACTCCTCTTCTCAGATGTAGCTGATTCCTCCTCATTTTGTCTGTTTAGCGCTTTCCGTTTTGTTTGCATCCGAAAAGAGCAGCTGGAGGTGGTCTTCCCCACCACCGCCCCGACGTGCTGTGCCGTGCCGTGCCGTACAGGATCCGGATCCTGTTCGCCAGGTCTTCGCGGCGTCCACGGGTCGTGCCTCGGATTGCGAGGGGGATGATGGCAAGTCGGCAGAGGAGGGAGTCTCGCCGGCGACAGCTCCGACTCCTTCGGCAACCGCATCCCAACCAACCGCAACAGTCGCAACCGCGGCTACAGCCACGGCTACTGCCACAGCTACTGTCACGGCGCCAGGCCTAACAGGGAAAACGGGCAGTACGGCATGTCCCTCTGCCCCGCAGCGCTCCTCGCCGTCTGAAGCTTGTTTAGGCTCCGCCAGGCCAGGGCCGCCTCAAGCGGCGGCGGCAACTGCTTGTCCTGCCCCCCAGGTGAGATCTGACGCTCCCGACGTCGGTCCCTGTGGTGGCCAGGTAGCAGCATGTGCGAGGAGCCAACCTAGCAGAGAAACGCAGGCACTCGGCGACGAGAGGGGGGTCACCGAGGGATCGCAACCATCGCCGCCGGCAGCAGCGGCAGCAGCTGCTGTGGCGTCGATGGCACAAGGGTCGATGGCATCCTCCAGCGTGCGACTTGGCGGGCCTTGTCTGCAGACGCGCACTGGCTACGACTGCGGCGGCGGTAGCAGTGTTGCGCCCTCAAGTCCTCTACGCGGAGGCATGTCTGGCGGCGACAGATGTGATCGCATCTGTGGTGGTGGCGGTGGTGGGGGTGGCGGTGGTCAGCAGCGGGACGCAGTCAAGGTGGCGCGATTGTCGGTTGGAGCAGCTGCGGCAGCGTCAGCGCCACGGCACGGACGCAATGGGCACTGCTCGTACAGAACGGTGTCGTACATGGCGGCAGCCGCGGCTGCGGCGCTGGCGGCGCTGGAGGACGGCGGGGAACTGTTGTTGGAGGAGAGGGTGACGGCGGCGGTGTTACATGCCGCGACAGTCCAGGGGCGTTCGTCAATGTGTTTGCCTTCCACGTGATGAATTGGGTATTACAACTCTTATGGCTCGTATGGGCACTCGTTACACCTCTCTGGGTAACGCAACCGAGGTGTAACATACACACACACATAACTCAGACGTGCGTGTACAAATGTACAGAAATGATTTGCTGAGCTGGGTGGCGATGCTAATGGCCGATGCTAGTGGCCGGATTGAGTGAACTGGGTTGCTTTGGGAGATTCCGAATTGTTGCATTGGCTTGTGAGGGGGTTAGGCAAGGAAAAGCCTCGCCGTCACGGAGTGGAGGGTCTTCGCCAATCGGTCGGGTCTAGTGGTGAGGATGGTGTGCGCGCCTTGGCTTATAGCATGGTGTGGAGATGGAGCGGTTACAGTGGTCCGTGGCATTTATGGGCGGTCGGTGATTGGTGTGTTAGAATGCTCGTTGTGACAAGTATCACGGCTGTGCAGTTGTAACCCTCAAGGGGAAAGGAGGCGCTGAGTTTGGGAGGAGCTGACTTTCAGGATAAAGGGGCCCCGTTACCGGGGAAGTGGACGCGAACGGGTTAAGGGGTTATTTCCGGCTAGTTAAAGCAAAGACAACTTGTTTGGAAAGAGCTCGCAACTAGCCTGCTAAAAGCTGTCTATGTGGGTCTAACTGCAACGCGCTTGACGCACGTACCTTGTTGACGGGTCAAGGATATGGATCCTGAACCCCGGAGCTTGGCCCACTGCACCCCAGCTGAAAGCTTTAACAAGCGCAGTTTTGGATTGGAGTGCTGTTAATTAATTCTGTAACAGTTTTCTTTTTGGCACAAGATGTTTAGTAGGGCGATACGGACCTCCTCCTGGAGTGCTGGCACAAGCTATCCCGCACGCCCTTACGAGTCGTCATGCTAGTAAGCACCCTGATTACGAAGCACTTACATAGGCTTTCAAAGCAATTTAGTTTACATCCTCGCTTTATGGCGTCATTAACAAGCAACGGCGGACTTGATATCGAACTTTGTTCACATTGCTTCGGCTGCCCTGTAGCTAATTCGCAATGCATCCATACACTTTACTACTAACATTACGACGATTTCTCCATCGCTAGAAGTTGGTCTGTTAGGGGCCGTACTTTTTTCCTCTTATTGGGCCCTCACAGGGCCCTGAGGGAGGCCCTTCTGAGAAACCAACTGCGCGGGAATCCCGCCTAGTGCCTCTATCAACGCCCCGCGGACGCGGTGTCGCTCTAAACGCCCTCAGGGCGGTCACCGCCTGGCAATCGGACGCCCTTGGGGGCGTTCCGTTTGCCAAGGCACCAGGCCCGAAAAACGTGGTGTCGTCCTAACTAGACAGGGCCGCGTAGCTTAAGCCTTATGGCGCAGCCAGCACAAGTTGTTAGGCAATCGGACCTTCAGGACCTCGCGGGCCTGTTCCTTTCGGCAGCCTCGGTCCTCGCGCCAGGCGTTGTGGTCGCAGGGCCCCCCGGGTCAACAACACCTGGAGGCAGTTTTGCCCCCGTTTTGCCCGCACACATTTTACAACAGCAGGCGCTTTTAGCAGGCGTCAATGAGCAGGATGTCGGGTCTCGTTTAGGCAAGGCAGGCAAGGCTACAGGCAAAGTTAAGGATCTCACAGATGCAGCAGTCGTCGAGTCCCTTCATGGTCAAGCCTTTGAGGTGCTTGCAGCTCAGCACCAACCGCTGGCTGTCCTGCAAGCGCTGGGCCAGCTTCCCACGGACCCCGCCACAGCGGCCGCGGCCGCAGCGGCCGCGGCTGCTGCCGCAGCCGCAGCCGCCCAGCAGCCTCATGCCGGCGTTTTGCCAGGTGCCAACGGCGATATGGGACAGCAGCTGGAGCCCGCTACCACGACCAAGAAGCGGCGCAGGGATACCGTGGCGGAGAACGAGAGCGCGGGCCTAATTTGGACGGACGAACGTGTTCAGTTGGTCTTCGAAACCGTCAAAAATAACATGGCCACAAACAGAAAGCCGGACTATCCAGGCCTCATCAAGGCTCTAGGTGAGCGGAGGGAAACCATATTTTGTACATAATTGCGGCGTCCGTGACCCCCCGACTTTTACGGACGCCCCCGCACACATGTGTGCAGAACTTGTATACCTTGCAAGTTCTAGAGTATGCTGTCCACCTGCCCTAAATGCACCTTTGGCCCAGCTAGCTGTTACAGTTCCCCTGTAACTTGTATGAGTTGCGCGGATGACTGGCCTAAGGGCCCTGTGCTGACCTCCGATGGACCATTTCCATGTCTATCCGACCGTTGCACCCTTTTCCCCCCAGGCTGGGACGGTGTGCCTGATCAACACAAGGTGGTGCTGAAGCTGCGCAATAAGTACAGTGCCATGCGTCGGATCGTTGAGAGCGGAGCCACCTTTGAGGAGCGCATCGCCCCGAAGGCAAGCGAGTCCTGGCTTGTGCACGCGCGCGCGCGCGTGTGTGTGTGTTTCTCGATGTATACGTGTAAAGGACACAGTGCTATGTGTGTGCATGTCGATGCTGACTTCGAACCTGCAACAGTACGCGCGGATAGGTGGTGGGCAGGGCAGGACAGGGCAGGGCAGACAAGGTTTGTACGCATTACTTGTTGACGAAGTGACTTATTGTCACTCGGAAGGAAGGGCCCCGAATCCAGATGATGTGCTTCCCACGCTCTCAGGTCTTTGCCTACACACATTATGCGCGCTATTCAACGACTTTATTGTTTTTAGTTACTGTACTATTTCGTAACTGGTTAATGAAGACGTTGCACTGTTATCATCAGGTGGATTATCCGTACCCGCTGGTTCGGAAGGTGAAGGAGGTCCTGAAGAATTTTCCTGATTGCTCGGTGAGGTGGGCGGGTGTTGTGTTGTGTTGTTGTGTGGGTGGGAGGGGGTGCCTTATAAAGGGGTTGCGTGACGCGGCATAGAAAGCCACAAAGCAAGAATTCAGGTTGCCGCGCGGGATCCAGCCGCATGCCCGTGCATGATGGCGAGCACGGGGGTCCTTGGACAAAACTTGGCTGGTGGTTGGGCTGTGTGTTTTGTGTAGTGCTTGTGGCAGCAAATCCCGCATGCTGGACACGATGGGAGGCGTAGGTAGTAAGGATTCCGTGTAAGCATGTAAGTACGACCGTCTTCCGCTTTTGTAGTAGTGCTGCCCATCCCCGTGGCAAGACTTGCTGGTGAGTTGCGTGAAGAAGAAAAAAATATTTTTTCTAAGATATATTAATATACTATTTATATATATTACATTCTACTTTCCTTTAAAATCTCTGTGTATATATGTATGTACATATCCTGAAGCAAAGTAGTACCTGTTTGCGCCTTGTACTCGTCCGCCTTGGCGTTCACCTTCCTAAAACACTCGGGGTTTATTACTGCTTTGTGTATGGATTTCCAGGCAACGGTTAAGGAGGTGTGGGAAGCCATGGAGAACGATCCCTACTACAGCCCCTACCTGGACCGCCGACCCCAGACCACGGACGGCAGGCGCCTGACTCGATGGCAGAAACAGGTACGAGACATCCTCATCCATTCCTGCGGCAACTTTCTCCGTTGCGTTGTCGCGTTAATCGGTACAAAAAAGATGTAATGTAAAAGATGTAATGTAACCGCCCGCGCTTTCTGAACCTGGTAGCCACGGCTGAGCCAGTTGTTGTTTTGGATCAGAATCAGGCACTGGTGAGCTTGGGTCCAGAGATACTAGGATAACGATTTGGGTCGGAGCCAACATGGACGGGTGTGTTAAGTGGTGGTTGGTTGGTTGGCTTTTGGCGTCGTGGACGCTAAGTGGTTCGGAACGCTGCTATAGAATGATGGCTGTAGTCTGGCGATGGAGCTATTCGGCATTTAAGGGATATATTTTTATTTTTATTATTTAATAAACACTGGGTTACTATTATTTTGGCGAGCGGAGCAAAGTCCGGAACACTCGGTATCTCCATACCGCCGGCATCCCGCCATGGAGAACCTGAGCTCCGTGAAAACCTCCCCTCCTTGCAGGTCAGCCGGATCCTCACCAGTCGCGTCCGCTTCGGCTTCATCAACACAGGCACTAAGAAGGACGGCTTGTTCGTTTACAAGTACGACGCCGCGCAGGATCACACAACACGCAAGGTTTGTGTTGACTAACATGCGGAAGTGCTGCTGCTGCTGCTGGGCTTTGATACGGAATGCTGCAATGGGATAGCCGGACATTGTAGTAGGATGTTGCCTGGACACAAAAAGGCAACACGATTTTCTTTGCAGCAGCAGAGGGGCAGCAGTAGCAGCAGCACTAGCAACAGCAGCAATAGCAGCAGCAGCACTAGCAGCAGCAGCAGCAATAGCAGCAGCAGCAGCAATAGCAGCAGCAGTAGTAGCAGCAGCAGTAGTAGCAGCAGAGGGCAAAAGCAGCAGGCACCCCGCTTGGGCTGCCGTGGGTATATGATATGAGGTCCGGGAAGTACGGAGGCATTTAGCACCGACACGGAACTGCCGCTGTTGCTGTCGCGATGGCTGGTGCAGCCTTGTGCTGATCGATGTAACGGTGCGGGGGGGGGGGCAGCTCGGCATGTGACGCCGTGCAGCCTAAGGTGCCTTTGCATACCTTGTATCCATAGCGCTGCAGTTCTGTTTGAAGGTTGGTGCACCTTGGCTTTTGCGTGTTGTGCGACCGGAACGTGCACGGTGAAATCTGTCGACACCTGGGCGATCATCCATCAACTGTGACCCTCGCTACTTGATGTCTGCATTGCGCAAACATCGAAATAACTCGTATTTTTCCTTTTCCTTCTCCTCATGGTGCTAACTTACCCGCCTTCATTGTCACTCTGCCAGGCACGTTTGAAGTTCGATCTGGCGACAGGGGCGCCTCCAGGCATTCCTGGCCTGCCTCTGCCGAGCGGCGCTGCCCTGCAATCGTTGGACGACCTCGGAGATGACGACATGGACGATGACGACGACGGCGGCGTCGATGGCGGCGCAGGGGGGGGTACCAAGCGCAGCACAGCGGAGAAGCGTGCAGCGGCAGTCCAACGGGCCGCGCTGCTGCCTCCCGGAGCCCTCGAGGTCGGAGTGGACCCGCACACGGCACCGAGACACCGCAGCAATCGGCCGTTCCGGCCGGCCTCTGGTGCCGCCGCGGCGCAGCATAGCCATCAGCAGCAGGTGGCAGCCGCTGCGGCGGCGGCTGCCGCTGCCGCGGCAGGACAGATCAACATGCAGCAGATGGGACAGATGCTGGCGGCCGCTGCAGCAGCAGGCCAGGCAGGTGCGCTGGGCACGGGCGCGCAGCCTTTTGCTCAGATGGTTGCGGAGGCAGCGGCAGTGGCCGCGGCGGTGGGCGCGAACGGAATGGCAGCTGGGGGGGCTCCGGGCATGGTGCTGCCCCTTACGGTGGGACAGACGCCGGGGACACTGGGTATGGGGCAGGTGCATCTGGGCGTCGGACAGGGCTCCCAGCAAATGGGCATGGGGCAGGGACCGTTGGGGGTTGGTCAGCAGCAGGGAATGGGTATGGGGCAAGGCGCCCTGACATCGGCCGCACCGCTGACTGTAAGCCCGCACGATATGCTGGCGTCGTTGGCGACCAGCCCGCAACTGGCAGCTGCAATGGCGGCGGCAATGGTGGATCCCAGCCAGGTTGCCGCCAGCACGGCCGCCGCTGCTGCAGCAGCCGTAGCCGCGGCAGCCGGAAAACGCCCGTCGGGCCGAGCTTCCCGACTGGGGGCCGATGCCTTGGGTGAAGCCGACGGCCTGGGGGATCTTCAGATGGATGGCTCGGCGACAGAGGGTCAGCAACACCTTGAGGCGGGCAGTGCGGCTGCAGCGGCTGCCGCCGCCGCGGCAGCGGCGGCCGCTGCCGCCGGCTTGACGGACAGCCAGGGGCTGCTGGAAGCCCTCACTGCGGCGAGCAGCCTCGCTGGAGCGTCGGGTCTTCCCCCTGGTGCGCTTACGGACGCTGCCATGCACTTTGCACAGATGCAGCAGCATCACCACCAGCTGCACATGGCTGGCCTGCAAGTGATGACCGCAGCACCTGGGGCTGGGGGCCTGCTGGGCGGTGGCAAAGATGCCGACGTCCGGGCAGGTTACGTTGGAAGTGAGGGCGCCCAGGGGGCTGCCGGTGGTGCTGGTGAAACAGTGGTGGGCCCGGATGGTGCTGGCGGTGATGAGGGGGCCACCCACCAGGGGCATGCTGACGGTGCAGGAGGGGGAGTGGGTGCGGACGCGCATGGCATCATGCACGCTGGCAATGGTGGCATGCTACAGGGTGGCGAGGACCCAGTGGCCGTTGTGGCGGAGCATCACCCGCACCAGCATCACCACGCAGCAGGTCATTCGGGCACAGCGGACCATCACGGCGGCGGCGGCGCGACGGTGCTGGACGATAATGCCGCGGCGGCGGCGGGGACGCCGGGTGCCGCCGGTGAGCACGCGCAGCCGGAAGATGCGCTGAACGACGGGACGATGGCGGCGGCAGCGGCGGCAGCAGTGGCTGCACACGACAGTCTGCTACACCTGCAGGCTATGGGCCTGGGCGCGGCAGCTGCGGAGTATCTCCAGGCGTCCCATCAGCTCATGCAATACGCAGCCAACCCGGCATCTGCGAATCAGCTCCTGCTGCAGCTCCACTCCCAACAGCTGCAGCAGCAGATGGAGCTGCAGTACCAGCAGCACCAGCAAGTTATGAAGTATCAGGAAGAGGCGGTTTTGGCCGCGGCCGGATCGCCGTCGCAACAGCAGCAGCATCCGGACGGTACGGGAGCTGAGGCGTCTGGCGGCGATGCATCACCCGGTCAGGGTATGCATCTCGCCCCACAGGGCCAGGCCGCACAGGACGTATCAATGAATATGTTGCTGGCGCCGTTCCTTAGTTTAGGTCCATTGTTGGGCTTGCAGCCTTTGCAGCATGTGTTCGGTGGAGCGCCGCACCCTGGCATGGTGCCAGAGGTAGAGGACCCGAACACCGCTGGATTGCCAAAGTAAAAATACCTCTCCGTTTGGCGTGGCCAACGGGAAAAGGGGGAAGGAAGATCGCACGGGCCAATGTGACAGAGGGGGTGAGGGACGGAAGCAGAGGATACGAAGTGCCAGATGTTCGCGGAGGGCCTGATTCTGGCATGCACGGTGAAGGTGTGGAGCTGATGGGGATGCGGCAATGAGGGTGGCAACTTGGCGGGCTGGCCAGATACGATGTTGCCCTCGAAAGGACGGAACGTGCGGCTTGGGAAAGGCAGCGGCACGGACACGCCTGAAGTCTATGCACTTTTGTTCTGTTTGTTCGTTTGTTTTTTGTTCTCGTTTGTTTTGTTCGGTTGTTGTTAGTCGGGCCGAGATGTCGTGCCGGCAAAATCATATACGATACATGTACTGGATGCGAGAAGGAAAATGGTTGGACAGTGCACCGCTTGCGCGTTCTTTGCACCACAAGTTTACGAGCCACAGGTTTTACCCGAACGAAGTGAGCCACACACGGAATTACCCGCGGGTCGGATGAGAGAGAGAGACTGGTGCCACAGCTGGTGGCGGAGTGTCTGGTTGGCGGGAGCAGATGACGGAAACGACGTCTTCTGACCTCTTCCCGCTCGCACATCATGCGCGCATTCCTTCCGGGTGACGTCTACATTGTCGTGATGTGTTACAATTATACGACGCACCGCTCGGAGTGTGCCTCCGTAAAGGGGGAAGGCAGCAATCAATTTACCGCTGCAGCTGCGCATTTGATGCTGGTTATATGCTCTGCATACGGAGGCCGTTTGTCATCGGGGTTCAGGTGCTTTTCCTTTCTTACTCTGTTTTTTTCTATCAGTGCTATCAAACGTGGAGTGGAGGGCAGCGGTGACGTCAGGGTACGCGGCGGCTACTACCCATGGGGTCCCTAGAGGTTACGGAGGCGGCACTGGCCCCGCCATGTGGGACGTACTTTCTGTCCTTTTGCACTGAAGCAGGAAGACGGGCATAGGCAGGTCGCCACCACGGCGGGGAAAAGGAGGACCGGACCGTCTCTTTCCCAGCGGACATTTTTCCTGGTGATGAGGAGGTATTGTCAGTGGCGATTTTGGTGTCTTGGGGGGGGGGGGGGCTCTCAGATGTTCGTTCTACCCAGGTGAACCGTGACGACCCGCGGGGGGGGGCGATCCTACAGGTCAGTTCAGTTCAGGTGTGTGCCTCGTTGGACGGACTGATGAACTGTAGGGTATTATTGGGGTTATGCGCCCTTACAGCAAAGCTCCCCATTAAAGCAAAACGGCAAGAGGGGCTTAGGGGCTCAGCACGTGGGCAACCTTTTGAAAGGAAAAGTCAAAGAGTCCGTTTCGGGTCGGTTGCACAACATCGTCGGGCTGGTTGGTGCCGTGACACTTGGGTGTTCACGGAACTCTCTGGCGGAGAGGAGTTGCATGAAGATGATGCAGGTCTAGATAGATGCAGTGAGCGCTTCGTGATCCATCAGACGCAGGACACTGAAAGCATAAGCCATGCAGAAGCCAAGTACATCTCTATTCTATTGTGTAAGTCAAGTTGGGGGAACTCCGTTGCGTGTGGAGTGCTGGGGCTGGAAAGAAAACGCTGAGGGAGGATTAGAGCCCCGAGGGTGTGTACTTAAGAGGCGACTTAAGAGGCTCCGGCAGACGATCCCGCTACAGCTTGAAGTCCCGCAGATGGGATGAACGATGACGTACGAGCTGGTTGGGCAAGCTCCAGTACAGCTTCCCTGAGTCACTTCCAAAGCGGTACGACAAGGCCCAAGGAGGTACGATAATGACTAATAGCGGCTAGCGTAAAGGCGGACACAGCGCCTGCAGTACGCCATGCTGCTTGGCCAGTGGCGAGTCCCTGACTGCTGATGAGACTGCGTACGGCAGGGCGCTCCTGCCTACCATGCTACTGCGCGTCCTGCGGAGGTGGCGGTCGCGCCAACCGCCGTGCTTCTTGCATCCCCCAGTCTTTGGATTAGTATGATACCCTGTATGTCCAAGGACAGTTGGACTGAGTACAACACACACCTTTGTAGTAGTGGGTATTGCAGCGAGGAACAGACCTTAAGAGAATACCCCAGGGTGGTGTGCCATGTCAGGCCATCGGGCCGCAGTTGATACAAATTGCACCATGCGAGAGTAGCTTCTCTGCTAGTAAATCCTATGTATACAGTCCATTTCTACTCCCAAGCTACATTTTTGTGAATGCTAATAACAGCCGGAACGCTTCGTTATAAAACGGAAACAATCGCAACGTTTCCGGATTTGAGGCCAGGGACCTGCGCTTCTGGTTCATAGATCTATCAACTTTCGGTTGCGAAGGCTTCATGCAATATGACGGGTGCATAGGTCCCATCGGCGCCCTTCCTTCGTAAATCGTTAGCGTCGTGATCGTATTCATCATTCAAACCTCACATCGAGCCGTCATCAAGCGGTGAGAACATCTGAAAATCTCGAAGTCTGAGAGCCACCTAGTGAATAATATGTTCTTGTAGCTGTTGCGGTTGCTTGAACCAGGCAGCACCTGCATGTTATGTTGCGGCGCCTAAGAAGGTAAAGGCGATAACTCGCTTCTGCTTTTTTTGAATTATAGAAAAGCCACGATAACGTAAATGTATCCTAAGGGATGTGGTATTTGGCAGAATGCTGGCCACGGCCACATGTCGCGTTGCATGGCAAGCAGGTCGACTCGCGATGCCGTTTTCGTGTGAGGCGTTGTTGGCCGCGCAGCCAGCGTGTTGGAAAAGCCAGACACATCGCAATCTCCGTAGCTCCTGTAGCTCCAGTTTGCGCGATCCGACAGCTAGCCTGCTTACCTTATAGCACACGGAGGGACCAAACCGCGGCAGGGGAGCTCGTGCGTCCTAGTGCAATCACCGCGATGGGCAAGTAAGTTCTACGTTGAGCTGACGCAAAATCTTAAGTCTATCGGAGATAGAAGCAAGCTGAAGATTTGTCCGTCATCGCCATTCAGTAGAAACGAAACCGGTGCCGTGGACCGTACCGTCAAACTTTGAGCGGTACCTGGTATTAGATGCGCGTTTCCTAGGGGTTACCGAAGTGTATGCTCACGTGGGGAATTGGGGACAGTTCCAGCACGTCTTTAAGCTCGAGAGTGCTGCTGTGGCGGTGAAGCGGCGATGAAAAATAGGATTTTCAGCTTAAGACAAGACCTTCTAAAGGGAAGGTTTAAACGAATCGAAAGCTGGCCTTAGGCTCTCAATTCCTCCCAAAGCCCGAAGCTTAGTTGCGCCCACGAGCACGATGTACAATAACGTAATAAGCATCAAAAAAGACCTGGCACTGCAAATATTGAAAAAATGGTGTTATAATCGTTAGGATGCTCTCATTCTTTCTAATTAGGGCCATCGTGTATGCGAAGTGGGACTTGCCCGACAAGATGAAAGTTGCTACGGAAGTTTATCGTCCGTATGTGTACAGACTTTATAATGGCAGTTATCGTGGTGATAGGCAGACGTTTCGGAGTGAAATCAGTTAAAAATGTCCCTCAATCACCAGATTCGATGCTGTACAGCGTCATCCTCAACATGCGACACCGAAAAATAATCGATACATCAACCGTAAGTAGTTTGTGTATTCGAATTAGGGTTGTGCACGTGTTGGGAGCCGCGTTACAAATTCGCAGGATTACGTTAGATATCTTTGTACCGACGCCGTACTTGTATAACTAGCATCGCAGCTGAAGCTCACACTTTTCGTTACGTGTTCGCTGGAAATGGCAACGAAGGCATTTTGGTAGCACACGATGGGCTAATGTGGCGTCAGGGATGTTTACCAGTGAGGCCCAATTGTGAATAAATGGAAGCTCCTGCTGTTCTCCCGCATCTTAAGGGCCCTGGGAGTTGAAGCTATCATTTACCCCATATAAACTTTGCGTCGTTATTGTTTATCAGTACCAATGTTTCGTCAAGCTTCAAAGCCGATGTGTAAGAGTTCGAGCTTGCGAAAAGAACTTTCTTTGCTTAATGGTGCTGAATTGCAGAAACCGTCATGTAGTTATTGTGTCAAGTTCTTTGGTACAAAAGTGTCTCCTGTGATGCCGTGCTTTCCTACATTACATCCCGGTACAGCAGAAAATGCAGTGAAAAAGCTTATGCTGAACAATAATTTATGAAGGGTTCTGCTTTTGACTATAAATGGTGCTTAGCCTTACCTTCATGAACTTCTTACGCAAGCTTACAGGATTATGGGTTGACTCGGAACCGTAGGAGAAATGGCGTCACAGCGTGCCGAGTCAGTTGCTAGCAGTGCTGCAGGACATGGACTTGAGAGCTTCAACCTGATGTAGGTGTTGTGTCAGTGTTGCTCATGGCAATGCGCCCTTACGCCTTACCTACTCAGTAGGCGTTGCTGTACCCGTAAAAACCTTGGTTTATTAGGTTTTAATCCCGTTGTGTACTCATTTTTCATCCCCGAACGGCCTTCGGCTTTGTGGGCCATCAACTGCTGCCTGCGGCTTAACGCGGCGACGCTGTCACTAATGACAGGGATGGAGCCCTCGGATCGGATTACGAGCAAGATGACATATTACAAGTAAGAAGGCCCAATTCATGAACTTCATGACACAAGCTTATCGACTACGTCTTGCTGTTGCCCGTTTCCGCAAGCCGCAAATGTCACTTAGGCAATGGACCCTTTAATACACTGCATCAGCCTAATTTTTAACCCTATTACCTTGCCACCTGTTGTCACTGTAGGCGCCCTCTTTGGAGTCCGGAATTTTTGGCGTGCTCTTCACTTTAAGCCAGGAGAAAAACCAACAGCATATCTATTACCATTGGATACTTCTTAAAGTAAGGGCCGCAACTAAGAATTGTTACGCTAACTTGCCAGCAGCCGATAAGGTTTCACGTTTTAAAGACGGTCGTTATAGCACGGAGTGGCAGGCAGAGGCAAGGGTGACTGCATCCGCATCCCCTCCCCACGTGATGATGTCATGGAGAGCGCAGACCGAGGGCGAGCCCGTGAAGTTTAGTCCGCCACGAGCTGTTCGGCGCCGTTACAGCGCTGTCGCACCTAGGAATCCTTGCTTCTCACACGACGGGTTTGATCTTATGGCGACATTTGACATCGCCAGATCATTACTTGTAGCTGTCTGCGCCGTCTGAGCATTCCCCACCGTGCATTGGTCATGGCAATCTCACTATTGCTGCTTAGTGCCAACTCCCAACGCTCAACGGCGCCCTTCCGCACTCCTCGCCTGGGCTCAAAATGCGCCCTCACCTTATCCATGCCCTAAAAGCTGTGCTACTGCTCCAGACTTCCTTTGCCGCTGTCGTTATTACCAGGCCATGTTTTACCTGCGGCCCACTTTTCAAAGTACGGCACCTGTGTGTGCGTGTGTGTGGTTGTTACAGTGGGCTCCAGACTCACGAAGGGTAGAGCCAGCGGGCCACCTGGCCGTGCACTGCACTAGAGACGAACACCTGTGGTGTTGTCCCGCTGCTTGCGATTATGACCGCTACCTTGCCGGGCTACCCTCCTGCTGCAGATTCTGTTAGATGCGTGGCAGCTCTTTACAACAATTGTGTCGCCTGAGTTGGGCTGGGATATCGACCCCGACAGCATGGCATGGAAGTGCGTATCCGTGCTCAGCTTTGGCTGGCTGAAGGACTTGGTAGGCAACCCTCTGAGAATTGATGTGGTCGTCCGGAAAGGCAGGGTTGTACGGCACATTACTCTTCTCCAGATTGTATGGTTCCATCAAAGGGCTGGGCGATGATTACGCCGTGTTGGGTATCCTTTGGTATTGACTGGTTCGGGTCAAGTGGTGAACGTTTTGAGTAGCGGGGAAGGGTGCTGTGGGCAGGAGGGCAATCTGCAGAGGACAGACCGTGGGGGCAGGTACTGCATTACCTAGCTCGCACTGTGCCGGCCTGTGAAAAAGATGTTTGCCGTACATCCGTACACTGGGTCTTGATGGGTCCGCTGTAGCTGTACTTGCTTGAAAAGTCTTTCCAATAGCAGAAGCGACACCTAAACGGAGGCGGACGAGCAACCCCTTGTTTGGCCGCGCCCCTGATGTGTCCACCGATGGGCCCTCGCAACAGGGTTACAGGTGGTATGTTGCCGTACTGTACAGCATGGCCGGGCTGCTGGCGGTTAACTTGGTGCTGTGCGTTTGGGTGGCGTGGAGCTTCAAGGAACAGAAGTTTGACTACGTATGGCCCATAAAGGTACGATTATTTGCACGGTGCCGTACATCAACCAAATGATGAAGCTTATGAAGCAAATCAGAAACGAGCGCCTGCACGGTTTGCCCTGGACTTGCTTCCTAGCAATGATAATAATAATATTATTATTACTTATTATTATTATTTATTATTATTATTATTTATACATTATTATTATTATTATTTCATATTATATGTTATCATTATTGTATATTATATTTTATTATCGTATTTAGTATTATTGTTCGTATCCAACCCATTTTTTCACGGCTACTAGCTAGACAGTGTGGCAGTGCGGTGCGGCAGCGCGGTTGTCCCAAAAAGCAGGAACGGGCGGTGATTACTCCAGGGGATGTACAATTGTGGTGATGATGATGATGAGATGATGATGATGATGTTGATGATGATGATGTTGATGATGGTGGCGATGATGATACTACAGGATGTGTGGCAGGGCAACAGTCGCAACAGTTGCAGTTGCAGCCACGTAAGCCGCAACAGCAATGGCTTCACTAACCTGACCGGGATCTGAATGAAAACTGGCGAGGCGCAGGCTAAAAGCTAACAATGCGACCATGCGTGGGGCTCGGACCTTCCAGAAGCTGTGCACAGAGACGACGACGCCCTTGGAGAACGGGTTGGCGTCTGTAAAAGCTTTCATCGTCTATAAATCGACCGTCCCTATCTAGTATCCATAGACGATTAACAATATTACATGGGGAGGGGTCCATTGACAGGAAGGGTCTTGTGACATGGTACGCAGCACTACTGGAGGCAGCTCCCCCCAGACACAAAGGCTATAGCTGCATTGTTTAGCCCTCCCCCAATCGCCCCTTACCTGGCGCGAAGGGGTGACCCGTTCTTGCGTGTCTTTTCGCACCTTGGCCACGTACTGTCCGCTTCGATTTCTGGAGTTCAACAGAAGCTGGTATAACCGTACTTGCATATTACCTTTCTTGCCTTCTTTTGGCCTTGCTGGCCGGCAGGTCGTGCGAGGCTTCTCATACGTCTTCCTACAAGTCTTCGATATCACCAGCCTAAATTTTTTGCAGGTAAGCTGACGACTATTGCTTCAGTCATGACCGGCGTGGCTAGGACTTGAGTATTGAGGACGCTCAGAAGCCGTTCGGAGGCCTATAAGCGCTCTCTCTCTGTGGGAATCCTCATGCACCGTACCCTGAGTGAAAAGTAAAATTTACGCCAGTATCATAAACCCGAGCGTGTATTAAGGGGACCAGCGATGTGCGGGTTGGGAGTCGCAACCGGCCACCAACAGTATCTTGTTTTCGCAGATATACCTCCGCCTGCTGCGCCTATCCGTGTTACCAGTCTCCCGAAACCGTCCATCGGCACATGTGGTCCGGTGTTCAACCATCCCGCCCCCAGTCACCCCCACAGGCGCCGTCATCAGGCGCACATCTCCGGTTGCGCGTTTAACCGTGGCGCACGGCCACTAACCAACCGGGGACGGACAAGGACCCTGCTATAAAGCCGAACTACACAAACTGCACTCCCTTAACCATTTGAACCCCGGAATTCGAGCCTGCGATCACGTGCACTCATCCTTACGTTATGGCTATTCCACCGTATCCAGCACGTAAACGAACGACAACGCCGTTGTCCGTTGCTGCTTTTGTCAGAAGAGTAATCAAACCCCAATCGAACTTGTCTGCAAGCAACAAAAGCCAAAAACCGCCAAACGTCCCCAAACTCTCTTCTGACTTGATGTTCTGGAACCAACGCTGCCCTGCTGCAGCTAGGGATATCCTGCAATTACGTGGGGCCTGCCAAGCCACACCTTCACTTGTCCATGTTCCCCTCACACAGTGAGTCCGCGGGCATATTTGCCTATGGGCCTTGGGTACGCGGGTATAGAATTTTGCCTTTGCTGGTTGTGTGCAAGAGCGACGTTCTTGGTGCATTAAACTGTCGCTTATCTTGGCGGATTAGCGTCTACCAGGTTGATTGGTTGGCCGCCAGGTTGATTGGTTGGCGTCTAGTTGATCTAGGTTTGCTTGCCATCCGCCGCTCCCGTCCTCCACCCACCTTCGCATCCGTTTATTGCTCTTCCTATCCTGCGGTCCCCCAGGCTGCTCATCGTCGCCCCACATAATCCACGCGCTGGTTTCGGGGCTGCTGTTGCTGCTGTTTGTGGTGGTTGCCATGTTGGTCAACATGTCGGAGGTGCGCCCGGGGTGGGGTGGGGTGGGGTGGGGTGGGAGAAAGGGTAATGGTTGCGTGCTGGGCGGGCGGCAACAACGGGAAGGGAAGCGGACAAAGTGTACCTCTCCTACGGGTCTGGGTCTCTCTCCTCTGCCGTTTCCGTGGCAGGCAAGGCTTCCGGAGCCCTGCAAGGACCAGGGCCCCTTGCGTGCTTTCCAGGGGGGAGTAGTGGTCGTGTGAACAGACTAGAAGGCCTGCGGAAGATGAGACTTCGGACGATTTTGTTGGTCGGAAAGCAAAAACGTTGTGCTGGAAGGGATTTTGCGTCGAGATCGCAGTACGTACTCAACCCGTGAAGTAACCAGGTGGTGAGTATTAAGCTTGCGTCCGCACTCACCCGCAGTGCACTCACCCGCAGGCTGGGCAGCAGGTTCGACCTTGCAAAATATGATGCGCGTGGGAGAAGATGCCTGCTGGTCAGCAGTCGATAGACGCTCCAAGTAGATGGGGGTACGGCACGATACGGGTTTTGCTTGTGTGTGGGCTCCTGCCCGTTCGGCTGGTCAGCCAGCTTGCCAGGCGGTGTGCTGGTTCACCCTCTTCTGTCCTTGAATGCAATTTACTCGAATGCAATTTACTCGAATGCAACACAATTATCCCCAGTCACTACCAACAACTGATGGAGGTGGTTGTCTGTTGGCGGTTCCCTGTTAAAGAAAGGGCCTGCATTAGCCATATGTGCATGTTCTGCACCCACGCCATTAGAGCCTCTCCTCTTTTAGCCTTTTACAGACATGTCTCCCAATGCGGTTGTGATTGGCTTAATGCAGGTGGAGGTGAACCCTACTAGCAAGACGCCCCAGGCGCTCGGCCACAGCGGTGCAGAGGTTACGGCCTTTGGCATCAAGGTACGCGCTAGCCCTTGGTTTTGCACAGCCCTTGGTTTTGCAACACATGCAGCATTGGGTTGACATACAGCCCTCGCCGTGCTCAAGACACAGCACTTCTTTTCATTTCTGCTGGCAGCTATGTGGTGGCTGCTTACCGGCGAATACGGAGGGAGGTGCTGGGAAGGTTTTAAATGCCGCACGGGATCCTAATCATCAGCTAGCTATCTCTACTGCCGTGCTAATAATCACACCTTACAGGCTATCTTCGGCATATGGCTAATCTGATATTAATCAGATATTATGCAGATGAATACATCTGCATAATATGCTGATGCAGATATTCAGCATCTGCATAAACGCTGGCAAATGCTGAATATTTTGATTTTCTGTAGTAAGTCATGTATGCTGGCCATGTCTGGGATATTGCATTCCAATTTTGTAGGCCCTAGTGGAAGTGGCGCTGCTGTGTACTGCCGGTGCCGTTACGTGTTATATTCCCTGCAGGCACTAATGACCCTGGTGGGCGTCTTCCTAGGCTGGCCCAAGGTCGCGGCAATAGCGTACTGCCTTTTGGCAGCATGGCTAGCGTGGGAATATCTTCGATGGGTGAGCAAGCTTAAATAAGCAACTGACGAGCCGGATGCGACGGCCTAGCCTAGGACGGGCTAGCTTCACGACGTTTGCTCTGAAAGTGCCCATCTCGCAGCTGCAAGGTCCAGCCGGTCAATCACTTAGACCGATTTCCTCCCGGATGGAATTGGAATATGGACTCTCTGCACAGACACACCTCCCTATGCGCGGTCTTCAGGAACACGCAGTAAAATGTCTGCAGTAAAATGTCCAAAATAAAAATAAGAATAAAAACTACAGGAACAACTAAGTTGTTCCTGTACAGCGGGGGTTTAGTCCTGTAGGTGCATGCGTGTTCGCCACACGTGCTTTTCTTCCACACGCCTCAATTTTTACAATTCCCTCCATGCAACCTTCAAAACTCCTACAAAACTCGCTCATCACCTGCTTCCGTACCAACTAACATCTAACCGTCTCAACTGTAACTGTCACTAACTGTCAACCACCAGGTACCCCACCTGCTGACCTGGGTCAACTGTCTTAAAGGTGGTGTGGCACTAGCCATGTTTGGGGTGGCTGTGATGCAGCTCGCAATTGCGCTGCAGCCCCGAGGACTAGAACGGCCGGGCGGGATGGCTCGAACGGTGACCCTGGCGATGGCAGTGGGTTTGGGTCCCCTATTCCTTCTTGGCGCGTTGGCGACATTTCTGCGCACCAAGCTCTTCACTGCTGCTGTCGTCAAGGCGTTTAAGTAAGTCGGGTATGGATGAAATTGGAGCAGTAATAGTAGTAACAGCAGCAGTAACAGCGGGTGCGGTAGCGGCAAGGGGTTCCAGGTGCACTGCGGCGAAAGAACTAAGAAACATGCTGACTGCAGACTATTGCAGACTATTTGCCGCTGCCCGCCGTTGCTATCAGAGTTCGATCTTTGGGGGTTTGGTACAATGCGGTGGTCCGGTTTTGCTTACTAGCAATCTGACGGATGATGGAGTGTGGACTCTGTGTTATAGCTACTCGGTCGCTCAAACTGCAGATGACGGCAGGCTGCTACCCAACGCATCCCTCCCTCCCTCCCTCCCTCCCCAGGAATGCCGATTACGAAGCCGTCAAGCCTCAGGATGTTTACCACTTCGCCCACCCTCGTGACGTGGAGGTGGCGGCCCGCTGCGCCCGCGTGTGGACCGACCTGTACACGCTGGAAAAGACGGCGATGCACCGGGCCGAGGAAATCATCAAGGTTAGGGATGGGGAGAGTGCTGGTAGTGGAGTGGTGGGAATTGCACGGCGGGGGCGGGTGGGAATTACACATTCGCAGAAGTTATCAATAGTTTTGTGATTGCATGCTACATATTAGCGGGAGGTTTGCCATGTCTTGCTAGCAAATGATGTCCGGCCAGCAACGTGGCCTCAAGAGTCGCGAAATGGCAGGGGCCTGATGATGTTACATGTATGAATCGTGTTAGGCTAGGCTGGCCTGCCATGACACCATACCCCGGGTGCTGCAAAGCACCCCATTCCGCACCGGAGGCACCAGATCCCAGATCCACCCCTGATTCCATTACTTCCTTTTCCTTCCTTCCTTTCCCTCGTTCCGTACTTCACCCCGCCACTCCCACTGCCTCTCGCTCGTGTGCCAACACCCACCCCTTTCTTCCCTAACCCAGGCCGGCGTTGCGCTGTTCCCCGACAGCGCCTTCGTGGCCGCGGTGTACGCCAACTTCATGTTGGACATGTTGGGGTTCAGCCAGACGGGAGCCAGACAGCTCGAGGTAGCTGGTGGTTTAACACATTGCTAGGCTATCTGGCTAGGACTGGGATGGTGTATGCAAGGGCGGGTTGCTGGCAGCTAGTTCGCTGGTAATTTTGATATGGTAAAAGAGCTTAATGTTAAACCATCAAGAAATAATCCGGGGGTAAGCCACGAAAATGGGCAGATGTGGCACGTACGGGCGGGTTGATGCTAGCTGGCAAGGGAGGGCCCCAGGCGGCACCTGATGGGTTGATGGGTAGACAGTGGGGGCACATGGGGCCCCGTGGGCGCGCGTGGGGTTACATGGGGTTACATGGGGTTACATGGGGTTACATGGGGTTACATGGGGTTACATGGGGTTACATGGGGTTACATGGGGGCACATGGGGTTACATGGGGGCACATGGGGGCACATGGGGGCACATGGGGTTACATGGGGGCACATGGGGGCACATGGGGCCACATGGGGGCACATGGGGGCACATGGGGGCACATGGGGCACATGGGGGCACATGGGGGCACATGGGGCCACATGGGGGCACATGGGGGAACATGGGGGAACATGGGGGCACATGGGGGCACATGGGGGCACATGGGGGCACATGGGGGCACATGGGGGCACATGGGGCACATGGGGGCACATGGGGGCACATGGGGCCACAACGTTTCGGCCTTCAGACACCGGAGCCATAGCAAAACCCCAAGTAACGGCTTTCCTGGAATAAGTCATGCACACAGTCTGCAGGCGGCCTCCAGCATGTCGTTTTTGTTTATTATGATGTCAAGAAGGCACTTGCACCGGCGGGGTCATCGGTTGTGGCATGCCCCCGCGTCAATTCGCTTGTCGTATCACGCTTTTCTTTTGATAGATGGTGCACGCCCACTCGGCACGGTTGGGTTGCTAAGACGGAAAATTACGCTTCTGTACTAGTCCACCGGCGTGCGGCCGGATCAAGGCGGATCCCTGGCTTCTCAACCCAAAACGTACTGTCTGGGCTGCCCTCTCAGGCGACCTTATGCGCCTGCCTTTCTTAACTTAACAACAAGTCGTTCGAGGCATTCCCCCTCAGCCATCTCGGGTCCCTCCCCCGCCCTCCTGACCTCTGATACGCAGAGCGTACGGAAGCTCAACCCGAGCCTCATGTGTCGCTTCATGCTCTTCGTGCGCCACCAGCAAGCCACACAGAAGGCGGCGAGCAGCAACGTTGGCAAGGGGGGCAACATGGATCTCCTGGGGTGAGGGTGGAGAGGGAGGACAGGGTGGGAGGAGCAGGGGGAGGCAGGGGGAATTAACGTCCTTGTCCTTGTTTTGGGTTTGTTTATGGGAGCCACGAGCCCCACGCCTTGCGGCATCCTGCATGGTCCTGCATGTCAGGCCCGTAAGCACTAAAGCAATCCTTCGTCCATCACCATTGCTACACATGAGGTCAACCAACATAGATAGCTTCTTGCAGCCCAGTAATCCTAGGGTTGCGTGCAGCCCAGTAATCCTAAGCCTCAGTAATCAAAGGCCTCTGTTTGCTAAAGAGGGCCAATGCCATCGCTTTAAGAGGTCATTACGTACAGGCGCAGTTGCTGCAGGAGTTCGTGCAATATGTAGTGCAAGATGCAACCCTTTGATATTGCCGCATGATCACATAGCAGATCTAAGCAAGCAGCCGACATCGAGTGCGCCTATTGCGTACCGCGTAATGTGAACCTATGCGACTGCCGTTTTTCTAGCCGTGGTCGGTAATAAATGGGGCCCCGTCTGTTCCCGGTTGTCCTTTTTCCATTTCCTGCCCCTTACGCCTCGCTACTGCCTCGCTACTACCTCAGCTACGTGGAGTACCAGCGCAAGCAGCGCATGGTGCTTCGTCACCACAAGGACGCACTGCAAGCCATGGCCTACTTCTGGTTGGTTTGGGATCCAGTGGTTGGAAACTATATATAGTTTCTAACGATGCTTTAGCAACTAGTATGCACAAAAGTTGGAAACGAAGGAGTAGTCGAAGAGGCTGCATTTTCTCTGGTTTCCCAAACCTACAAAAGGTTTTGCTATAAACTTTGCTGGAAGCCTTGCGCTTCCCAGAGCAAAAGGTTGTACGTTTAACTTGCCATTTATGAAATGAAATGCGTCAACCAATCAAAAGTGCCTTGGTTTTGCGTGATTGGGCTACAATTGCTGTAGCTGTCAGCCAGCCAGCGGCCAACCAAGCCACTTGTGGCTGCTCTGTCGCCGATGGTTATCTTTGTGATAATATTGTTTTGTTAAAACATCGCTTCCTGCAGGCGCATCCTTGGAGCAAGTTCCATATCCTTCTCTTCGCTCAGTAAATCCCTAGAAGAGATTGATACATCCATATCCCAGGTACACTTTTCCCCAATCACACCAGGCTTATTTGCTCGTTTCTCGTGGTTTTGTGTATCATGGACGCAACGATACTGCTGTCAGCCCCTATCGCAAAGCAACAGGCGAAGCAGATGCGCCCAGTCCCGTAACTGATGGGCTCCGTAACTCCTGCAGATGAATGGCCCTAACGAAGATAAATTTTAGATTAAAACCAAGTGTAAAATTAAGCGTAATACCACTTTCCACCCATTGAATTACGACCTGAAGGCTGAAACAGCCTACCGTGTGGTCTTGGAGCTGTACAACAACTCGCCCAGACTTGTCCGGCTTTACGCCAGGTTTCTGGAGACCATTAAGCAGGACCCCTGGACCGCCGCACAGTGAGTTTTGCGATTTGCTCTGACCTTAACAAATATCTGTTAGCCTCAGAGAGGAGTGTCATCAGACTCTGTAATACCCTCGTCATACCGATTGTACGACAATGGTGCAGTACGTGCTGCCTCGTCTGACGTGTCCACGTGAAGGTTAAGGGGTAGGTGCAGATGTGCAGGCATCGCACTATGTATAAAATGACTTTTACCAAAAGCAGCTGCGGAGCCATTATAGCCCTGTCATCTTATAGCCCTGCCATCTCTCCTTTGTACAGCCCCCTGCCGCTCGCTGAAGCTCCAGCGGGACAACCGCGAACACCGAACGCGCAGGTATCACGCCGCGGCGGAGCGGCTGGAGGAAAATAAAGACGAGGACGGCCAGGGGCCAGCTCTTCCTGATGGTGGGTCTAACCACAAAGGCCACGCACGGACGGCTTGGTTCGACAAATATGGGATTGGCCTCTCGTCTTGCGTGTTGCGAGCTGCGGTGTTGGTGATTTCCGGATTTACTTTGACCGGATTTACTTTGACCGGATTTACTTTGACCGGATTTACTTTGACCGGATTTACTTTGCATCTGAGGAGCAGATACCTTCCGGCGCGATGCCCAGGGGTGCCTAGAAGGGTAGAGGGTAGAAGGGGGAGAACTGGATTTGGGTTTGCAGGAGTGCAGGCGCCAGCTAGACGTGGATGTAGAACCCCCAAGTGGTTAGCTTACCGACTGGACACAGAACCACGTAAGCCGAATATTCATCATGTCATGTTTTGCTGGTGCAAAGACTAGAAATGGACGCCGCTTACCATCGCTCGCATCGGGGGTGCTTATAATCTGTGCGATAATCCGACCTTTATCAACGCATAATTGGCGCGGCATTTCCTTGGTACCGCCGTACGTACGACAGTGTACTGCATCACGATCTGCAGGCACGCCCATCAGCCGCATGGATGACGTGGAGAAGGGTGTGTTGGTGGTGAATGCGTTTGGAGACATTCAGGTCGCCAATCGGAAACTGCACAACATGTTTGGCTACAAAAAAGGTGCGAAGGTGCCGCCGGTGCCGACCCGCGTGACACGGAGGTGCAGGGCGAGTGTGTGTGTATATGTACATGTGCGTATATATGTATGTAATGGGCATCATGGTGGTCTTAAGCAAATGGCAGCATGTGAGTGTGGAGCATTCCGACGGCCGTGACTCCTGGTGCCGCATTCCTTTCCTGTCAGATTGCACAATTTGATTTACCAGGCCTTGGATTTGGGCCAGTATGACATATCCACAAATACCACATAGCTTGTTTTGGCTACTTGTACAATCGACCCGACTTGAATTGAGCGATCTTTTCCCCTCTTCTCCTCCCGCGCGCAGGCGAGCTGGATGGCAAAAACGTCACAGTGCTGATGCCACCACACGAGGCCAAGCGCCATCCAGGTCTCATGCGGCGCTACATCGATTCGGGCGACAAGGCGGCACCGTACTTTAAGCATCCGGTGTTGGCAGTGCATCGGGAGAGGGTGGCTTTCACCGTACGCATCGCCGTCAGTCGCGCCTCTGGTGAGTGCATGCCAGTGAGAAGTGCCGTGATGGGCTTTATTATAAGGCCACCCGCTGTGGCAGCCTTGGATGATTGTATGGGGACCCTGCTGGTGCTGTATCCTGTTTAGGCACTCCTTGCAGGTTGTGTGAGTCATAGCCCCTCGGCCCTCGGGACTGGGTTGCTATGTGGTGCTTAGTTTAATTGATGTCCTTCGTCTTCTGCACTCCTCTTCGCGATTGCTTGTACTATTTTCGTATACGGCACTCACCTCCGCTGTCCTCCTCGTTTTGTTCGTATACCCGTTGCATGCCGCGCCATTCACGTGGCGGGTGTGTGTGTGCGTCTGTTGTGTCAGTTGTATGTCTGTTGTGTCGATTCTTGTGCCAACCTGCCTGTCAAACTCATGGACATGAACACGATCCATGCATGGTGAAGGAGTCATGGAGCTCTGCTTACTCGCTAAAATTGGGCCATCCGTATCGCCTCCAATTGCTCCCGCTGCTCTTGAATGGTCCTGTTGCCTCCTAACTTGTTGAATACCGTGTGTTCAGGTCTTGGGGAGGATAGTGTGTTTATTGGACTGATAGAGGCCCTCCCAGCCGAGCCCGGCATGGGTCGCGTGTGGGTGACCCCTGAGGGCGTCATCGTGTGTTGCGACCCGGGCTTCGTCACGTGCTTCGGGTGCGGCATGGAGGGCGGGCGGGCAAGGGAGGGGGGCTCCTTGGGTTGGTGCATGGGTGGCTGGCGGGTGCGGGTGGGGGATTGCGTGGCAGTCCCGACATCCAGCAGGAGCAAGAATCAAGGACCCGGGGTCGTGATGGGGGGGTGGTGGCGGTGGAGGAGGAGGAGGCGGAGAGAAGTTTAGGCAACGGAAATTGCAGGTTCATCAGGTACGATCCAAACATACGACTCAAACACGAATGTCACAATTATTTTGCGCACATGAGTTAAGAGGATATCAGGTTGCACATATCAGTTTAACGTAATGACAGTTACGATCAAGGGCCCGTACCTGCCAGCCCACCCGTCCTAAAACGCCCACATTGATGTTCTTTTCAATTTCTCCTTTGCAGTCCATTTTTGGGGTTCGGGCCCTTACTTTACGCGTCGCAGGTATCATCCAGATGATGTCATCGGTGTACAACTGGATAAGCTTCTTCGTACGGGCGCCAGTGAAATGGACAGGGCGCTGCTAGCTGACGTATGGATGGCTAGCAAAGCCAAACACGACAACCAGGAATACGTGCAAAAGTACGGCACTCAGCTGCGTTTTTCAGTTGCCCGTTCACCGGTACTTTATTTCTGATCTTCTGTGTTCACATCAGGATACGTGGCTCGCTCTGTCAAGAGTTGTCGCGCATGCTCATCTGGTGTGCCAGGAAGGCCAGCAGGCACTGCCAGCAGGCACTGCCAGCAGGCACTGCCAGCAGGCACTGCCAGCAGGCACTGCCAGCAGGCACTGCCAGGCACTGTCTGGCAGCAAGTACCCCCCAGGTCTCCGTGTGTCCATTACTTTTTATGTGCCACGTTCTCACCCACTTCAGACGTTGTTGGATATGTTTCCAGGTGTCAAACCCTAGACCTTGAGTTGTAGATTGCAGTACTGTCTCCAGACCAGACCAGACCACACACCAGACCCGACACAAAATGTGGTAGCCCAGGAAGGCATTGTGCTGCTCTAAACGATTGCGTATGCTTGTTTGTGTTTCGCAAACCGAAGCCTGGCTGAGCCTGAGCCATTGTGTGCCCGTCATTTATTGAATTGAATTGAATTAAATTGAATTGAATTGGATTGGATTGGATTGAATTGAATTGAATTGTTACAGAGTGGGAGTACCCGTCATTTATCGTGTTGTACGACTGTAGGCTGTTGGCGACTGCTGATGACTATGGCAGCAACACCACGACGAGCACAGACGAGCACAACCGCTGCAGTGTACTGCATAAGTACGACTTCGCCAAGGAGGTTCGGATTGCCGTACGGTCGGGTGAGGATACAAAACGGAGAGAGGACCCAGTGGGCCCGGCTGTATTGGTATCATGCGCTGTTGGCATAACCATGCATCGCTCTTCAGGGGGGACTCAGCTTCCAGCTAATTATGCAATTCCGGCATGTCGAGCTTTGCGAAGTACGTATTTTTTCCAGGGAACCGAGGAAACCGAGGAAAAATACATACATATGGACGACCCATCTTGCGCGCGAACTTGCGAACCCAGCGGCCCCTCAAAGCAAACACCCGTACTTGCCTCCTGCTACCTCTCATTTCAGTGCGTTAATAGGAGGAAATCACCCATTACCGCCCTCGCTGCTCCTCAATGTCGTCCTTTCAACAACCTTTCCATTCGCCCCGGCCACGTTACCCCCTAACCCTCCGCACGCCACCTCATTTTCCACTCATGTATCCGAACTTCCTTTCAACGTCCCTCTCAACCTGCGCCGACCCCAGACATGACCAAATCGAATATCTACGAGGTCCGCTTAAAACTGATATCCGACGAGCCCCAGCTGCTGATGGTGGTGGAGCGCAAGGGCGCCATCCGCCACATGAGCGGAGACCTGGCCAAGGTGCTGGGGGTGGGCATTGGGGACGGGCCGCAGAGCGGCCAGCAGGGCGGCGGTGGTGACGGTGGCGGCGCCAACCCCAACACCGACTACAACATCGCAGAGGACCATGTAAGCACTGCAGGACAATGCCTCTTTGTCTCTTTCACGCCAATCGTTCGTTCGTGTTGTTATGCACCTTTTTAGGGAGATCTTAGTCTCCGTGATCTGGCTCCCTTGTGCTCATTTCAAATCCTTCCTGGCTAAACCTCCTCCGCTCCTAGCGGTTCCACTTGGCTTAAGAAATTCCCGAGACTTGTTTATCCCCTTTTTACCCAACTACTGTCTGACAACCGCCTAACGACGCGCCAAGTAACTCCCAACCACTCTAACGACTCCTCCAACCTCAGGTGATGGTGGAGCTGATGTCCGAGGGAATGCAGCGCAGTCTAGACGATTTCCTGCCAACGCCTTGGAAGGTTATGCACTATAAGTACAGAAAGGTGGGCCCCTGATTACCCTGTCCACTTTGTCTGTCCCTATGGCTGAAACAGCTTCAAAGGGGACCGGTCTGTGGCATCGCGTGTGAAGTTACGACTATAAAATAGCGCCACCGTATTTTTAATGTTTTACTTCAAGCAATTTCGTGGAAGGGTGTAGGTTCTTGTTCCAGGGCGTACGTCAGTTGAACTACACCTATACTGCTCAGGTAGGAGTGCATAAGCCCATGCAAGGCATGCTATTTCTTAGATCCTATTGGATCCTGGTCTATTGGATCCTGCTCTATTGGATCCTGCTCTATTGGATCCTGCTCTATTGGATCCTGGTCTATTGGATCCTGCTCTATTGGATCCTGCTCTATTGGATCCTGCTCTATTGGATTCTGGCGTAGCCCAACCCGGCCCGGGCGTCCCTTGTTTTCTGTGATGGGTGACCTCCTGGGTTGCCTATTTCTCGTACATTTCAGTACGTCAAGGACGGCGCGCCAAACCTTTCCGGATTGTGGGGCTGCCGCGCCGTACCTGAGGAGGGCAGCAACGCAGTCGGGCCCACGATGCAGCTGGTGGGTGCGCACGGCAAGCCGGTCTACGTGCACGTAGCGGTGTCGTCGCGGGACAACCAGGGCGAGATCTCGCATGTTGTACGGATGACCAGGTACGAAGTTACACTCTATACGGGACGTGTTGCTGTTGGATGTGAAGGGCGTCTCCACAGCGTGAATAAAACTGCTTAATGAACAGTAAAGTTCCTCCCATGCTTGAGTGCACGTGCGCCTGTTTTGTTGCTTGCGCGGGAACCGTGCGCGGGAACCCAAGATGGTTAGGAGAACACGCTGTATGTGTGTATGAGGTATATCTGCGAAAACAAAATACTGATGGTGACCAGTAGCGACTCCCAGCCCGTACATCGCTGGCCCCGTTAATACACGCTCGGGTCTATGATACTGGCGTAAATTTTACTTTTTGTTAATATGCTGGGGCAAGGCAAAGCCGGGCCGAAGCATGTCATACGCCGAGGCAAGGCGTTACATGACCCTAGCTTCGGCAAACCACGTGCGTACGATAGACGACTAAGCGTTCTAATGCAAACCCAGGGGATGCTGTACAGCAGTTGACATGACTAGCGCCGGCGACGCGGGGCACGCTTTCCATCATGCCGTACAGGTCGTCCAAGGAGCAGGCCATCGCTGAGCGACGTCTACGACTCCGCATTACGGAGGATGGTGTCGTACAGGAGGTCCTGGCACCGGGAGGCTTCCAGGCTGCGGGTGCCACAGCCGCCGCGGCCCAAGGCGCCTCTGCGGATCTGTTTGGATTTCCGCCCGAGCAGGTAACAGGATCACCTTTTGGTGTGCATGGGCGTGATATGGGCCCGCTGTGCGCTACTTTCGGAGGACAGCCGGGGAACCAAAGGGGAAGAACTAAAGGGGAGCCGTAATCCACGTTACGGGTATAGACTCCTTGCGAATTTCTTCACGCGACCTGCTGGGCTTTCCAGCTGGAAGTCATTGCCCTTGCGAAGATACTCTCCTGCGTCCGCCGGGCTTCGAATCTCGACATTAGCGGGAGAGGCGGAGATAGCTAGTGGACTACGTTGGTAATATAAGCCCCGGGTCTGGTCTAAGTTTTTCATTCGGTCCGAGCAGGCCTGTACGTCCGCCAAGCACAAGCATTAGAGAGCTGATTGCTGGGCTTGGCTGACCTTCTGGCCGTGATATTTATGTGTCTGCTTGCTCCCTCATGCGTCCTTTATGCCGTACAGCTGCTGGGCTGCCAGCTGTGGGACTGCGTATTCCTTACATCGCAGCAGGCCATCGGCGGCGGGATTCGGCCATCGCAGGCGCAGGTGCCGCCGCCGCCGCGGTCGTCGCAGCAGCAGACCTTGGACTTGATCATGGAAGCTGAGGCAGCCGTCCAAGGAAGAGGAGCAGCTTGCAGTTTCGGTAGCGGCGGAGTTGTCAGCAACGACGGCGGCGGCAACGCCGCCCCCCGCCAGTGGGCCGGTGTCGCCGCCGGGTGGACCGAAAGCCAAAGCTTAAACCTGGGGATGCTGGACACGATGATTACCAAGTGGGTTGGGATGTACACGATGTCTTCGCTGCTGGCGCTACCCTCTCTGTCGCCTGCATCGCAGGCCACAGACTACAACTCCTGGTTTTCCTTCGCGCCTCTTTCGTATGTGTCCTGGTTCCTTGGCTGTCTGCTGCTGTCGACCTTTTCTCTCCTTGCTTTCTCTCTCTCTCTTTCTTTCTTTCTCTTTCTTTTTCTCTCTATCTCTATCTCTATCTCTCTCCACCCGTCGCTCTCTGCCCGTCTTCACTTCTGCATGCATGCATGCCCCTCGTACTGAACTCCACGTGCCCCACTCTAATGCTTCGTCCTCCTCCTCCTCCTCCTCCTCCTCCCCTTCCTCCGCCTCCCCCTCCTCTCCCTCCCACAGTACTTTACAATCACCAGGCGTATCCTGGCGAGTGAATGTGGTGCCTCCGAGCGCGTCTGTGGAGGCGGCCACCATGGGCAGTCAGGAGCGGGCAGCGGCGGTGCTGGCCCGCAGGACCAAGCAAGCTGTCTTGCGGGTAAGGGGCGCGCCATAGCTGGCACCTTTGGACCAGCTATGTTGCCTACCTAGCCTTAATCTTGTTGGTGGGTGAGGAAGCTTGTTGGTGGGTGAGGAAGCTTGTTGGTGGGTGAGGAAGCGTTATTAACTGGCTATTGGCTCTTGGGCCTCTAGGCTCGTATGGGCACTCGTTACACCTCTCTGGGTAACGCAACCGAGGTGTAACACACACGCACACATAACTGGCTAGACGGCTAGAGTGGAGTAACTAACTAGGCTGCTGACAGGTGCAGTGGCAAAGGTGCCTGACGGATTCATTCATTCATTGATGGGCTGCGGTTATGGCGGCGTCGCCTGGAGATGCATGCGTGCCTGGGTGAAACCTTCGGCGTCGCCGTCCATCTCGCTGGAGATAACCCCTTCCCACGACTCATGGTGCTCCCATGCTTTGTTTTCCTCAACCGTTGCCTTCCTTCCTGCTTTGCTGATCACCGGTGCAGCTGGACGTCGCTCTGCCGCCACCCGGCCAATTAACGACCCACGGATCAGGCCGTCTGCTGGTGCATGCCGAGTTGTGGGCCACGGAAGCCGTTACAGGTGCGTGGAACGTGGTTCTGGGACGGGCAGCAGGGCCAATTTTCAATGTGTCGGTGTCAGGCACGAATTGCACAATGCCTACCACTTGGTGGGGATGAGACTTCTTAATTAATTTCGACCGGTCCGATTCGCAGGTGTACTTGAGATTGACGGCTCCGGTAAAATTACTGGCGTCCTTGAGGAGGAGGTGCGGCCGCCTGGGCTGCTGTTCGGGTTGCCTAAAGAGGACATCCTCGGCTCCCAACTGGGCGCTCTGCTGCGCTTCCAGCCGGGGCAGAGTCCCGTGGGCCTGCTCACAGACAGCGGCGTCGCCAAGAAGAGCGCCCTGAAGGCCACTAGCCGTAAGGGCAAGATTGTTGACAAGGCAAGTACCGTATCTGGTATCGCCCACAGGCACACGTAACGTATATGGCATAGGAACCTCTCTACGGAATGAACTGGATACGTCTGCCGTACTTGTCGTACTCGCAGTGCTTGTACAAAGTTATCCTAAATTGTTAAGTTGCTGCATCGGCTCAGCTGCAGCGCCTCACTCAGCCCTATCTTTTGCCGGTAGTAGTCCCATTGCAATCTCTCGCATATCTTCCTCCGTCCCTACCATCTCCACCCGCTCCACCCCCCTCCCCATCTCCCCAACCCCTCATCCCTCATCCCCTCCAGGTGGGCCCTGTGCACTACCTGGAAGGCTTCCACCGCGATCACCGGCCGCTGCATCTGGCGGTGCAGGTAGTGGGAAAGCCAGGGCCGGGAAACCCAGTCATTGCCGTAATCAGGTTCGCGTCCGGCAAGGCAGGTGGCAAGCGCGGCTTCCTGCGTCCCGGCCCAGGGCCTGCAGCAGCAGCCGCACCCGGAGCCCAGGTGCAACGGAGCCATGTACAGCTATCCTTTTCAGGCAATGAGGCGACCCTTGCGCTGCCGCCGTCAGGGCCCTCCATGCAGCTGTTACCACCGGCGGCTGTCGGCACCATTGGTAGTGGCGGTCTGCCGCTGAAGATGCGTGAAGCTACCTGCTCCCGAAGCGGCGCTTTAGGAGCACAACAGATCACAGCTACCCGCGCAGTACTGCCGGGAAGTACCGGTGGGTTGGCTCTAGGTGGCGGCTGCAGCGGCAGCGGCGATTATGATGGCGGTTCCAACAGGGCGATGATGATGCGTGCCGTACAGTCGATTGACGGCAGCCGAGCCGGGCTGGGTGGATTGCTTGGCAACGGCGGCGCTGTTGGCAGCGGTGAATTCACCCGGCCGCCGCTGGCGGCCGCTATGTCGGCGGTCAGCCTGATGCCCCAGCAGGAGCAGCAGCAGCAGCAGCAGCAGCAGCAGCAGCAGCAGCAGCAGCAGCAGGTATGCGCACGCGCTCCTGGTAGTGACGCAGCAGCTACGACTGAGGGCACTGCGGCAGCGCGAAAGGTTGACTTGTGCCAGGTGCCGCCTCTGCTGCCCGGCACAGCAGCGCTAGCTGCAGCCGCCACATGCGCTATCAGCTCGCAACCTCCACAACTCCCGGGCAGCACTACTGCTGGGCCAGCACCGGTGGCTGCGGTGGCAACGGCGACGGTGGCAGGCCCTGGGGCCTCCACCACAGGCACCTCCTCGCCGTTGAAGCCCACATCGCCACCCGTCCTAAGCCCCAGCAAACGCGCCCTCCTCAGCGCTAGCCCCCGAGGTGCCCCAAATCTGGGTGGCGGAGATATGGTAGATGGTGAGCTGTCGGCTGTCGTACAACAGCTGGACGGCACCAAGGTGATGGCAAACCTGCAGCCTAAGGCGTCGGCGGAGCAGTTGCTGTCTAGGGCGGGTGAGCACCGTCCTAGGGTGTAAACGTTTAGCGTGTTACTGGACTTGTTTTACTGGACATACAGTTTGCCACGGCAAGCGTCATTTGCATAGCGCTGTCTCTTGGAAGCCCAAGGAGGATTCGAGGGCCTGGTCCGTACGCTGCCTCTGTGCTTTGCTGCACACACTGCAACGTCCTTAGGCTGCTGCTACTCCTGCTGCTGATGCTGATGCTGGTGCGTGCTGCTATTACTGCGGGTGCTGCCGATGATGATGCTGGTGCTGCCACTCGCTTTGAACGACAGCCGCGTGATGCACAAGGCTGAGCTCAAGAGTCACCAAACTCTGCCGATTAATGCGCCGGCCAACATAGTCGCTCCTCCTTGCCGTCCCGCTTCAAATGGCCCCCTCCACGTCCGTACAGGTGGGGATGCAGAGGAACGCCGGCAGGCGACTGGCGAACCCGGAGGCCTGACGCTTGCGGGCGCCATGAGAGCCCTCCAGCAAGGGGAAGCCGGTAACGAACGCAGTGTAAGAAGGTTGGGTAGGCAAGGCGCCGTGCCGGAGGGCAGGGAACGGGGCCAGGTGGCCCAGGATGGCCGTCTTTTATTCCATCTCTCTTCTTTTCTCTTTGCTATTTTACCGTCCTTCCATTTTACCGTCCTTCCATTTTTGTGCTTCGTCCATGATGCACATTCACGTGCAGTGATGTTGGCTGTTACAGTCGCTACTTAATTAGCGCTGGCATCTCGCCTACGCACGCCAGGCATGTGCGCGGCCAGTTCCGTCTCATTCTTGCCGCATCTCGCATCTGTCATCTCCCAGCAACTAATTGCCTGCTGCAACTACTGCCAATCATTTACCAACTCGCTGCATCTCAGGGGGTGGATAAGTGGGTAACATCGGGCGGCCAGTTTTTTAAGAACCGGGCCCAGAGCCTGTGTGAGGCCGATTTGGACGCGGAGGAGGAGGAGGAGGACGAAGATGAGTACGGCTCCTTTGGTGCTACAAGTCGTGCCACGTCATCCCACTGGATGTCACCCACGGGCTCCCGCAATTTCATGGATCCCGCACTGGAGGAGCAGCAGTGCGGCGGCGGCGGCGGCGGAGGAGAAGTGGGAGCGTTTGGACAACAACACCATCATCAGCACCATCAGCACCATCAACACCATCGGCAAGGCGGCGCGAATCCTCAAGGAGGCGGCGGAGGCGGAGGAGGAGGCTGGGGCAGCTGGGGCAGTGGCGCGCTGCCGCCACATGCGAGGCTACCCGGAGGCGGTCCTGGCGACGGCGGATTTGCGTCTCCTGAGGGGTTGACCGGAGAGCAGGATGGTGTTGCGGCCGGCGCACTGGGCAGCTGGGGTCAAGTGGCGGAGTCGGGTGTGGATGTGGCCAAGCCGCGGGCGACGGAAGACATTCCAGATGACCGCAGCGATGGCGGCGAGAGCGCTCTCTCGGGCATGTCCGGCATGTCTGGCCTTTCCGGTGTGTGATGTGTACGTTGTGCACCATCAGCTGTGTGCATTGCGTACATGGCATTTATTGGTTTTGCGCCGTGCGATCATGCCTTGCGATCACAAGTCCTGTGTCATCATGCACTCATGCCACAATTCCTTTTGTCTGTCCCACACTATCTCGCTCCCGCCGGCAGATGGCGAGACACCAGCAGACTTCAAGCGGGGAAAGCGCTACCGGAAGCTGGTAAAACTGATGGACTCTCCAGAGGCACAGAAGGTAAGAGAAGAATTTAACATAGCTCAAAGGCGAAGAGGCCCAAAAGAGCCAATGACTTATTTTTACTGCGTTGCAAGGCAAACACCGAAGCTGAAACCTGAAGAATTTATTTATCGTGGCTGCGTTCTTCGCTCTTGTAACCTTGGAACGGTCTACTACGTGAACACCAGCAACCAGCAAAATGGACGTTTCTGCACTAAATTCGCAGACTGTGGTACGCATGAAGATTCACACGGCCCTCACCTTGCTTACGGCGGGCGTGATACATATCGTCTGCTTCGCGCTCGTCATTTCGGCCGTCAAGGTGGGCAAAAACAGTAATAGGTTTCAGTTACCATGAAAATGATGGCATCACAAAGCATGTTGCATAGCCTTGTGCAAGTTAGAGCTCCCAAGCTCTTGTGCGCGAGGCCCGACTTTGCCGCGCTCCTACTACGTACTGCTGTATGTTCGCCATGATTGGCCTCGCTGTGCTCAGCCTCCGTTCTCTGCCGCACACCTGGGCGCATCTGAGTTTCTAACCGCGCGGTACTTTACGTCCCTATTATTTCTTTCGTCCATTAAACAGAAACAAAGAGAGGCATTAAGAAACATGGCCGATGCGGGCCATGCGCAAGTCCACCTTCAAAGGGTAAGCACGCATGCCATGAAATGTTGCCCAGCATCAACGAATGCGACGGGAGCTATCAAATTGGATAATTATAGTGGTGGGCTCTTTATTTTGTCGGCACACAAGCTGGATCCTGCTGGCTGCTTCGGTTGCCGTGCTCAATCAGGCTCTATCTGTCGCTGTAGCAGCACCCGTTAAATCGCGGCATGGGACATCCGGCTGCGTCGTTCTACCCGATCCAGCATGAGATGCAACAAAATGGATATGCAGTCGTTACCGTTTTTGTAGTAGCATGAATTGCATGTCTGCAATTATGCGAAATGCGAAATTGAATGAGTGAGTGTGTGTGGTGGTTACAGTGGGCTCCAGACTCACGAAGAGTAGAGCCGTGCACCGCACCTGAGACGATCAGGGCAAACAAGGCACCCAACCAGGCAACGCAAGTCACCTAGACAGCCAGAAGCAATCCCAAAGGGAAGGCTCAGAACCCGCAACCACTGGGGAATTCGCCAATAGGTTGATTATGGACACGCGCAGGTCCTGGTAGAGACGCGAGCCTTGGACCAAGCACATAAAGGCAAGGGTTCCGACACCACCTACAACTCCGCTGATAAACAGGTAAAAGCATGTATACGTACACACGGCAATGGTTGACGAGTGCGTTGCTAACCTACCTTCGTCAAACGCACATCGCCTTTCGTCAGGGAGGGGGGTAGATATATCTAACTCGACCGTGAATCAGACGTTAGTAGAGCGTCGGTTCCGAGACTTGCTCGGAACATTTACGTACCCAAAGGCTAGCGTGGCTTGCTGGCCCTTAGCAAGACCACTCTTTACATTCCGTCCCGTCTCTCACACATACGCGCACGCAGACGCTTGCGAACAGTATCATGGAGGACTGCCAGGAGTTTCGGGTGAGTTTACCTAAGGGCCCAGATAGACATCCATCTCCCCTAGCAGCTCGTAGAGGGTTTCCAGAAGCACCAACCGCATTTCTGTGCCCAGCGAACGGGCTGTGCTTCTGCCCGCCACCGTCGCTCACATTAACTCAATCCAAACCCTTGCAAACTAAGAGGAATTGGAGATGGTGGTCCTTTAGTCGCATGAACTCAGGCTGACGCGGAGGCTTTGGAATAACCCGGCTGCTGATAAAGTGCTACAGCCCCCAGCCCGCAGCCTGCAGCCCTCTGCAGCCTGTAGCTGCGCAGCGAGGCTCGATATCTCAAATTGTGAAATAGCCGATGCCGCCGCCGCCACGACATACATACTTGTTGGGATTGTTGGGATTGTTCACCCAACAATCCCCACCTTGTCAAGCTGGCGCATACAGACCACCATGCCATCATCACACGCTGTTCAGGCCCTCGCTCGTTAACTGTTGCTCTCGTCGCGTGTTTTCTGCAGCCTGATGTATGGTTGTCGTGCCACCGCACCGCTAGTCGTAGCCGCGAACGTTTGCTTGCTTGGATACGTGACACTGTTGTTAGTTCATCTTCCGGACCTCCTTGATATTGCCCGGTGGTCCATCTTTGCTCCATCATCATCTGCTCCATCATCATCTGCTCCATCATCATCTGCTCCACTATCATCTGTTCCATCATCATCTGCTTCATAATTGTGTTTTCCAACCCTCGCCGTCTCTATCGACCTGGATGCAGAGCATCAACAACATTATCCTCGGCAAGCTCGGTCGAAATACTGAGGATCTGTATTATAGCCGGGAAGTCACGGTGCGTTGGGATACGGCGGCGTGGATGTCGCACACGCAGAGAAATGCTTTCGCACACACATGCATACGCTGGGGGAGAGCGGCTGCTGCTAATAATCGGTAAAACGTATGTTCACTGTCCGGGGAGGGATTCCTCCCACTATGTGTGTCGCCAAATCGTTGCTGCAATATCGAGACGCGCATAATGCATGGTTCTTTTGAGCGCCTCAGGCACGTCCCACCTTCGGCAATGCCTGACTTAATTGCTTTATCCAATAGTGCTTTATCCAATAGTGCTTTATCCAATAGTGCTTTATCCAATAGTGCTTTATCCAATAGTGCTTTATCCAATAGTGCTTAGTGCTGTGTTCTCTTCTGACATCTGCATGTGCCCCGAATGCCTGTGCATTACATGCATCTATGCATGTAATACATTACATGTAATGCATTTATGCATGTAATGTGTTGGTTGGTCATACGACGGGCTTGTTTGGTTATGCATATGGACCTGGGTTCAATAAACTTGCTCTGAACCTTGAGTGATTCGTAAGTATTGGGTTGTGATGCCAGCTAAGTTGCTAAAGCCAAGGCCATATCACTTGCTGCTCCCCTGATACACCTGGTGCTCTGATTACTGTTTACTAAAAAACTGTAAATGCACCCACTCATC
>NW_003307550.1:222885-226031 GCF_000143455.1 Volvox carteri f. nagariensis | reverse complement strand
ACCCTACCCCACCCTACCCTACCCTACCCTACCCTACCCTACCCTACCCTACCCTACCCTACCCTACCCTACCCTACCCTACCCTACCCTACCCTACCCTACCCTACCCTACCCTACCCTACCCTACCCTACCCTACCCTACCCTACCCTACCCTACCCTACCCTACCCTACCCTTTGGTATTGAGTGAAGGTCTGGTCCGGCATCAATGCAACCACCAAGCTTCCGTACTACGAAAACATGACTCTCTGGGTAAGCCGCATACAGTTAGGAAGCGCACCAAAATGATATCATGCCTGGCCTCGTTTCTGGACAGAGAAAGCATCATGCAACGTTTAGTGCTGTCGTGCCCATCCTTAAGCTGACCTGGTCACGATCTCCATACTCAAAAGCCTGAGCCCTCGGCAAGCAGACCAACAGCCAATCATCATGGCTGGCGGGACCTCCAATTAATAAACAATGTCCTCCTTTCGTACGTCATATCGTTACCCTACTCCATACAGGACATGGTCACGCGTATCTTTGTTTCCGCCAAGACGGTGTTTCAAAACCACGCCGATTGGTCCAGACAGGGAAGCAACGTGTCCGCCACAGCAGCAGGGTCCTTCTTGCTCAATAGCGGCCAGGCACTCATACCGGGAATGAACAAGGTATGAACAATACTACTACAGCTCGTGCTTATCGTGCTTTCAAGAAAACCATTGGTTGGACTGTTGGGGGTTTCTGTGTGATGAATAATACGCTTTCCCTGGGTGTGAAACTGAATGGTTGAATGGCTGGTTAGCTGTGTGGTTGTCTTCTGGCTGGCTTGTGTGTTGTGCAAGAATGGCTGTCATCCTGTAGTAGCTGGCCGCTGAAAAGGCCTCCATAGATGCTAGCGGAGCGCCTTAGCGCGTGTTTATTAACGATATGCCTGCATGCCAGCAATCGGCCGTCTTGCTTCTGGGCGACTGGGATTTCGGCGGAGTTGTATCGCACTGGCTGGACCCCAGTGCGCGGTGACTAACATTACACATGCTCGCTGAACATTTATGGAGGCCGCTCCTGTTGTAAGTTTATTCCGCATCGTCAATTATGCTTATACCCATGCATGTATGTATGTATGTACGTCCAGATGGTGAACGTACTGCTGGACGTCGCCATATGGCGGACCAAGACTGTCAACATGCTGCAGCTGGCCTTCCTGATCTTGGAGGGCTTCCTGGTCACGTTTATTAGCGCGATGTAAGTGTAGACTTCCTCGAGGGACTTAACTTGAGGATTTAACTTGGCGGTCAACTTAGCTACGGTGTACCGGAAGTACGAATGTGCAAATCCGTCTTAACGGTCAAAACGGACGAGCCGACCACCTTTTTGCGCTCCCTTCCCTTGCCCTCGCCTGCCCTGGCTTTCTTTAAAGATTTTGTTCTAACTAACCTTAACTCACGAAGTCAAGTTTGTTTTTTACTTGGCATGGTCAGGGTTCGACCCATGTACTGCTTTCCTGAAGCATTTTTATTGCGCCCGGCAGGCTTGTCAGCATACTGCACTGCACCGGATTGCGCTTGGCACTTTTGGTGTTGTTTCTGTGTGTTGTATCACACGTCTTTTTCAGAAAAGAACCGATCGGTGGATGTCAGATCCCGTGATACCCAGGATACCACCCTGTGGCAACATACAGGCACAGCCTATAGCGTGCGAAGTGATGAAAGGGGAGGACGGTCGAATTTCCGTTCGTGCAATTCTTCCTCCAGAAGCACCCGCCCATTGCTATCGACTAACATTAACCACCACGGACCGGTAACCCGAGCAGCATCGCCTGCTGCTGCTGCTGGTAGATGGTTCTTAGGTCAACCCTTCGTTAGTGCAAAAATTTTTAAAATAATTTTACTTTAGAAAATTTTTTAACTTAAGAAACTAAAATACTTGTTAAGTTCTGGAAATCTTAAAATTTTTTAGGAATTCATAAAAACTTATTAGTTTCAGGAAAAAACTTTAAAGAGAATCGTAGATATAGATTAAAGGTAAAAGTAAAAAGTAAAAGTTAAAGGTTACATTTAAAGTAATGAGTTAGAAGGTCGTATTAGACGAAAATCTAAAAAGAAAATCTAAAGAAGAGAAGCTGGAAGGAGAGGTATGTGTTATAGAGTCTGTTTAGGGGCGATTAGCTAGGGTTGAGAAATTTGTATGTTTTGTGAGAGGTTTGGAAGGTTTATGCTGAGGGGATAAAAAAGTGACGAGTATAATTTATCGAAGGTATGTTGTGTGTGGAGGGCTTGGAAGTAGTTTTTGCGTATGGGTGAGATGTAAAAATCTAGAGGTGGAGTTTTGGCTGAGGTGAGGAGTGTTAAGAAAAAATAAGTGCCGGGAGGGGTTTGGTCTAAGCTGAGAGTTTTATAGGTGTAGTGCGAGGAAGGTAGTGAAAAAAGGAAATCTAGTTGTAGCGGGAAGAGAACTAGATGGGCTGCTAAGCGAGTGCAAGCTGACCTAAAGAAAGCCGCTGAAGCTATATTTAGCAAGGCACGTCACGACGCGTTTCGGCCTTGCCAGGGCCTCATCAGGTGACTCTTGCGCTAAGTTTAGGTGCTTTGCTATGCTAAGAGCCTCCTGAGATGTAGAAAACGTAAACTGACCGTAGTGGGCGAACTGTACCAGTGGTGAAGAAGTTTGGTGGTGGTAGTTGGTGTTCGCAGAGCGGTTTTAGTCCAATCGATGGTGGTTGTCAAGTGGTGAGCGAGGACGAGCCTGAATGAAAAACGTAATGATAGTGAGTTGTAAAGTCAATTGCAGTGGGTGTGGGAGCCTGGTTTGGAGGTTTATGAGCAGTTACGAGTTGGCATGGCGGGTATGTAAGATATGGGTACTCGACGAGCAATCACGGAGGTTTGAATTGAAAACTAGCTGTGTTGCGATGGATTATTTGCGAGGAAAAAGAAAGGCGGACGGCTGGGGAGGACTTACTGTTGGTGGGCGATGATGAGGTTCGAACGGTGGCGTTGTGCAAGATAGCACCGCGCGAAGATTGTAGGTCTTTGTGGATTATAGGGAATAAAGATAAGTTGTTGTAGATGAGGATACTGAAGAGTGGTGGTATTTGATGTGAAAGGTGTGGGCTATAGGTATGACGGCGTTCGGTGTTATAGGCGCGATGAGCGAGTTTGGGAATAA
>NW_003307550.1:185089-222835 GCF_000143455.1 Volvox carteri f. nagariensis | reverse complement strand
TTGTGTTGGGTTGAGGGGAGATAGTCTGTATGCCTGGCGCATATAGTGGATTGGGAGTTATTGTGTTGCTGGCTTTTGCCGTTGGCGAGTTGTTGGAAAGGTGATATGGTAGTTAAGAAAAAGTGAAAAAAGAAAAAAAGGGTATCGCCGAGGCTTTCGTAAGAGAATAGCAGTGAGACGGTTGAGTTTGTTACAGAGTTAGTTAGTTATTACGTAATGTCAGAATGTGAAGGGATGTTTGGAATAAGGTGGGGATAGGGGGTATAGTCGTTACAGGAAGGTGTGACGGTGAAGCTCAGACTTCAGAGTCTTAAGGGATACGAGGGATGTTTTAGGAAAGATCCACCAGATCGTGATAAGTGAAGTTTTGGTAATTACGTTATGGTGTAGGATTGACGATACGAGCGGATTGTAAGTAGTTTAAAGGGAGGGGGGAGTTGCCAAGGTGGTTGCTGCTGCAAGTACTGTGTAACGGGAGTCGAAAAAGGTTAATGGTTAACGTGGCTGCTGCTGCTGCTGCTGCTGCTGCTGCTCAACCCATTCCCGCTCAACGGCCACACAACCAGTCGCGTAACAATGCCCACACAACCGCCATCTTGCCTAGGCACGCATACATGCACGAACTCCTGTTGCCCAACTGACCCATCTTTTATGCTGTCCGTCGCAGCATTTTGGTGCATATATTACGTTCAGCATGCGACCAGCGGTATCAACTGTATGAGACGTTCCTGAAGATCCCGGTTGGTAAGCTGGCGCTTGCTTGGTCACCAATGCCGAGAATCAATGTCAAGAATTGTTGGTGTTAAGACTTTGAGTTCTACTTAGGTTCTGCTAGTACATACACTGGGCATATATGTAAATATGTATATACATTAGATAGATAGATAGATAGATAGATAGATAGATAGATAGATAGATAGATAGATAGATAGATAGATAGATAGATAGATAGATAGATAGATAGATAGATAGATAGATAGATAGATAGATAGATAGATACTGCTGGTGGTGGTGCCGGACATGGACATGCGGTGTATACGTGCCGATATATGGATGTCAATCCTAGGGGCTCCGGCCCCCTTGCGCCGTTTCGTTCGAGACAAAGTTATAGTCCGTTAAATTTTTGATCATCTATATATAGATCACACCCCGGCATGGTAGAATGGACGTTCCCTACCTAATATCAGATCGTTTATGGATCGCGATCGATCGGCGATGATTGTTTTACAGACGATAGGAAAAAAACGTTTGCCTTTCACGCATGTCTGCTCCCATCAATTCATGCGAATATTGATATAATACCACTCCTGCCACTTTACCGTGCATGCCGTGTCCATTCGATCGCTTGCGGGCGGGCTGCGCAGGCCTGACGCGCGCCTTAGCTTCGCAGACAACTCATTTGCTGGACGATGATGAATCGGATGACGAGGAGGACGAGGAAGCCAGCCAAAACCTGGTACGGCAAAATCCTCCCGACCGCCGGATGATGATGCACATTGTGCACATGGAGCCCACTGTACTGTAACAACCACACACATTGCACGAAGTAGGGCCGGGACGAGCACTATGCCACGTAAGGGGCTCTTCCCCGGTAGGAATGTCCTAATTTCCTATAGCATTTCCTATAGCATTTCCTAATGCATATAGCATGCAGTAACTCGGCTAGGGGCTTCGAAAAACACAATTCCTTGCATGAACGATGTACCTTGCAATTAAGCTCTGCTGATGCACTTGCACAGTTCGTATACATGGTGCACTGCCAGCCGTGCTTGTTTATTGGCTGACCCCAATAAATAAATAGCGTTTGACGACGAGAGAACGTGGGTTTTCTCTATCTTTGCTCTGCCTGTCGCACATGTTGTACGACAGATTGTTGTACACTAGGTCGGCATACGACAGATTGTTGTACAACAGAAATACTGCGACGTGCTTGCTTACACACGAAGCATGGAAGTAGGACCAGCCATGCCTCCGGATTACAATAACAGGGACGCCATGCCTCCAGCAGCTAGGTACACATGCCTACAGTATAGGAACGTGGACGAATAAACCGACAGCTTCCGCTTCTAAATAACTATTTCCCTAATAACGTGCTGTCCACAGGATAACACAGACGAGGGCCACCCCTCGGCGCAGAAGCGAAAGGCATTTTTTGATGAAAGCGGCGTTGGCGGCGGCGCCAACGGCCAGGACCACGGCAGTCCTGAGCGAGGCGGCGGCGGCGGCGGCGGCGGCGGCGGCCGCGGCACTACGGCAAGCGACCCTTTGGGAAAGCCGTACGGCAGTGGGGCAGGTTTGCGCAGCAGGCAGCGGCGTGGATCTGTCGGCCCTGGCGGAAATTCGAAATTTGCCTTTCGCCAGAACGATGACTCTACGCGAGGGCTGCTTCTCAGAACCGTTAGCAACCGCATGCGCGGTGGCGGTGGTGGTGGTGGCGGCGTCGGGTGTCCTCCTTCTCCTGGCTATCACCAGCCCCTGCCATCGCCTGGGATGGGCGGCCTAAGCAATCGCTATTCGCTTTCGGCAATGGCCAGCGGCCGCGAAAGCAGCGACCACCGGCCGAGGCAGAGCTGGTTTGGGCGCGTCTTTGGAAAGTTCTGGTGAGCAGATTGGGAGGCACAAAGCACGGGATGATGAGTTCTTTGGCTGAGTCGCACTGTCGGCACTGTCGCCTTTCGTCACCTTCTCCAGCTAGCATTAGTTAAAGCACACATACACTCACACGCGTTGCTGAAGGTGTGTTCCGTTCCCTTTTCACAGTGCCGTGCGTGATGTTCTCTTCAGCAGTATAATGTGAAAACAATTCTTTAGCTTTTTAGCTTTCGCTGTAAATGTTATATTTGAACTTAACCGGAAGCCGAAAAATCCACGTGCGCTCATAAGTAATGTACAGATAGGTAATCCGATTCGTTCAAAGTAATACAGCAATATTGGGTAGTACTATAAAATTAACAAACTCTGTTCACTCGACATGTTTCGCTATGGCACACTATCCTTTAAAACGACAAAAAAATAACTTAAAATTGAGTTGTTATAAAACCATCCAAGAGAACTCTAGGGAGCGTTTTGCAGAACGTCCTACAACATACCCTTACTAAAGAATCAGAAATTTTGCTTTTGTTAAGTCACCCACACCAGGAAGGCGCAAGTAGGTAAATCTTCTTCCGCTACATGCCGGACTACCGTCGCAGGCGCGCCAATGTCGTCAGCCCTCTGCCGTCGCCGGTGCCGTCGCCGGATGCCCATGACGGGCCCGCGCGCCGTACCCTGGAGCGCAACAGTCGAATCCCTCAGGCGACCCTAATTTTCATCGGCTGTTACTCCTTACTGGTGCGTATGAATTGTTACAGAGTGGGAGGGCTTCTGGGCCACTTGAACACATTGTCAATTCTACGATTTATCACATCATACCGGTGCGTATGAAACATTCGGTTTTCTTTTTACTACTAAGTTAAAGATAGAGCCACGGCTCGCTTTGTCCAACCGTATTACACACATGTTCGATGGGACAGGCGCCAATGGTGCCTTTTTTTCTATGCATGCGCGCACCGAGAAGAGACATGCTCGACGGCCCCTTGCTTGCTCGCACGCATTGCTCGATGTTCGTAGGTGCGGGTTGGGAGTAATGACCGGCCCCGAGTGTTTGCTGGTCCGTCGACCGTCACCTGCTATAATTAGCTTCTGCATTATTTCCTCACCGTCCCTAGCGTCTATCTGTCTGTCTCTGCCGGTCTGCCTGTCTGTCTATCTTTGTGTCTGTTCGTGACTTCCCCGGCCATGCATCCGTCCACAGATCATCCTCTTCTACAGCGTATCGTACTCCATCTTGCTGGGCGTCAATGACATGGTCGCATTCCAGGGTGTGGCCGATCACCACACTGAGCGCACATACCGGACTGTGTTTTATGCACAGGTGCGTGCGTATGTATGTATGTATGATGTGTGGGACAGGGGGCCATGTCTTCACCCGTGGCCGCTATCCGGCGAAACCCTGCCTTCCCCTAGCCGACTTCTCAGTGGATCGCTCAGGTTCAGCACCCACCACCGGCATCCAAAGGAATGCATATTGGGTTATCTTTCTGCGTACGAAATTCCTGTGTGAATCTTTGTATGGCTATGGCTGTCTGCACGCTAGGAGAGAGCATAACCCGCGTCGAAACGCAGCCCTTTTTCCACACTTGTCATTGCGTTGTAGGAGCTGGTAGCTGAGGAGGACATGGTGCTGGTACCCCGCAGAGTCCAGGACCTGAAAGGCGCCGCCATTGCGCTACGGGACGCCTACTATACGCTGCGGATGGGCGCATATGCCTGGACAGCTCTGGGTGGGTTACCTTGCACGTTCTGTACCTGGCTGCCGGTCGCATGTGGACAGGATACATGACAATCTTGGAAGACTGCATTGGCATCGTTGGATGGGGTGTATGGGGATGGAGATGAGTTGGGGTTGGGGGGGAGTGGGGTGGAAGGAGATAATTTAAGTTGTTTGTTTGGGTTTGGGGCCCGCATGACTATCGTGTGAACTGTTCATCATCCGCCCATTCGTATCCTTGATTGCACACATGTGCATCTATGCGCGTATGTATGTGTGTATGTATGTGCATTTGTACTACGTGCATAACCGTATTGCCCCCTTACACCTTCGGAGAGTAACGCAACTCAAGGTGCAACACACACACGCACATACTCATGGGCACATGTGCATATGTATGTGCATACACATGCACACACGAACAGGGCGCGGAGTGGAGCAGTTCCCTCATGTGCGCAGCCGGGGGACAATCAGGGAGACCTCCGCCATGTTTCAGATCTTTTACGCGGACAACCAGTGTCTTCGGCTGCCGGAGCATCTGCCGTGTCCACCACTGACCGACCGTTTCTACCAGGTACGGATGCATCCGAATTTTGTACGGATGCAGTACCGCATGAGTTACTGAATCATTGTCAAGGAAAGGCAGCCATGCATACTGCACAAGACGTATGTGTACGTATGATGTGTACCTCCGTATGATCAAAAATGCGCGGGCATTGTGCTCTTGCATTCGGTAGAGTTTGGGATTTCCGATACTACGGACTTCCGTAATCTTGTGCGTTCGCACGAAGGCCTGCGTCATGAGCCCGCCCTCGCCGCTTCCGCAATACAGACAAGTGTGCCATGTGCCGTGTTCAACTCCTGCCTACACGAGCGGCAAGCCGTCTCTTAACAATCCTCTTCCAGGGCCGACAACAAGAAATGATATAACACCAAAGATAATGAACCTACTTGCTTCGTCCCATCCACATTCTGCCTCATTCAGATTGTTCGGTCTGGTGTGGATGGCATGCTGACTCAGCTGCTGCTGGAGGTAAAGGGTCTAGCTGACTATGCGGAAGCGGCCCTGGTAACCAACGCCAGCAAACCAGATCTGAAGAGCTCACAATGGGAGTTCATCTACAGGGTCGGCACTGTGGTGAGTTCCCACTGCAGGTTTATTGGCGGGCCTTATTATCGTTATCCGTGTTTGCATGCAAGCTGCTCCTGCTCCTGCTCTCCTGCTCTCCTGCTCTCCTGCTCTCTTCCTCTCCTGCTCTCCTGCTCCTGCTGCTATTGCTGCTATTGCTGCTAATGCTGCTATTGCTGCTAATGCTGCTATTGCTGCTAATGCTGCTAATGCTGCTAATGCTGCTATTGCTGCTAGCAATGGAAAAACGTCAGCTCCCAAAGCGACTTGCATTTCGATTGCACTTCAGGCAGCTTCGTTCCCATGTTGCTCATATATATCGTGCCGTACATTACATCTTTGCTCGTACTGCTGTATCTGCGTGGACTATGTACAAGTATGGTAGAAGGGAAGGTCATGAGCCCCATCGGAGTTTCCAGAGAGACCCATTGGACGGGATGCAAGGAGGATAGGAGCTAGCTGCCGAGCGCTGGGTAGTTGCCAAATAATACCTCTATTTGCGGCTGGCCGATATTATATTAACCAATTGTTGAAACACAGTTTCATAAATATATCCCTGCACATATCTTCTATACACGACTTCGCATCTACCCGTACTGCAGGATCTGTTCGACGGTAACCAGCGGATCGTGGTACAACACGTGGAGGACATACGGAAAGTCTTTAACGGTAAGGGCAATGAACGGCCCACCCTTGAATTGCTGGGAATTCCTGCCCCTTTATCTGCTAGCCTAGCCATGCAGGCCATCAGGGAAGCCCTGTTGATGTACGACAGCTGTTACTTCTGTCTAGGTGTCAAGGGCCCTAGCGATATCGCTACTGGCCAGGGACCCATCTAGGGATCGCGGCCTGCTGGGTGGGGTCATGCATGGCTGCTGGCCTGGCTGCCTGGCCTAGTTTTTCATAACGATTTCGACGCCGCATTGCGGTGCTGGCGCCGTACGCGTCGAGAGTGCCGAGAGTAAAAGGGATGCAGTAGTGAAGGGTATCCCTTTCCTCGCCCAAAACATAGAGGGATAACTCTCCCCGATCCACCTCAGTGTTTTTGTTTTCAGTTTTGACCATCAATTTTCCAGTCCGAACGGAGGAATAGGTCTTTAGTCGCGGGAATAAAATTAGTCCTAATCTGCAAGGCGCTGGGGGTGGGGCGGAGGCCCCCCAGACCCTCCCCGATGAGTTACAGTTTAGTTCGTACAAATGCCGGGTTGGGGGAATGTCGCAACACGCACGCACCACAATCTCTCCAGAGAGTATCTCTTACCGGCTCCGGGCCAGGAAGCGGCGCGCACTTAGACACTTTGACAGGAAGCCCGAATGCACGGGCGACTGCTGTTTCCAAGGGCTTGCAAAGCAAACACAGGCTAGTTAACCCCTACTCAAGCACTGATCGAATAGAGTTTGTTCGGCGTCGTTCGTTTTGCATCACGTTGAAAGATAACGCTACACGACTCTCCATATTACAAAACGAATGATGCATACCAGCAAAGAACCGGGACCGCCAAACGCAACCTCTGCGGTTGGTTGCAGCCCCTGCTGTTGATGCTGCACGCTAGTTAGCGGTTCATCATGTACTGGCCCCTGCTGCTGATGGCCTTCCACTTCTCCAAGGCCGAAACAAAAACCCCAAGCTCTTTGTCCGCATCCGATGCATGCGCCGATACCTCCTTACATACAACCGCAAGTTGTCGTCGTGATCGTAGCTCAAGCTTATTGCATATACTTTCATGTTTTGGCGCCTTACCTTTCCACCCCATCTCCCAACCCTTCTCGCAGCTGTTGTCGTTCTCCACGTGGTACTTTTTCTACTGCTGCTGGGCGTCTTCCTGGCCTTCTTAATGGTCATCTATCTGCCACTGCTGCGCCGAATGGCCAAAGAGGTTAGCTTGCAGCGATATCCGTTCTGCTGGTTACCGTTGCGGTTGGCGGTTGGGGGTTGTGTGAAGATGGATAGGGCGAGTTACTGGTCAAACAAGCGAAATGGGGACCTAGAGTCCTGCACCATCTCTATCCACATCAGTCGCCTTTCGAAAGCGTGTCGCTTGCAGTACCGTAGTGCTACTTATAGTTCGTGATCGCTTTGTTCGGGGAGGGGTCAAAATACTTTCTGAAATTTGTACGTGCTCTTTGAATTTCGGGGAAGGCCGGACCAGATTTTGCGGGCATGATACAAATTTCGGGGCCCCTTCCAAAGTTTCGGGGCTTTTCAAACTGCAGCTTCCAGTCAGTCTCCCTCCACCAGGAACCCTTAGGCTCATGGTCTCTCACCATTTTCGCACTTTGGAAACGCCCTAGCAAATTCTGGACCGATCGTACAGTTCAGTGCCAGTGGCAACGACCTAACAACCAACCGGCCGGGCCAATACAGTGTTTGGGTGGTTGCTACTGAAACGTGTCTGTTGAAGAGGACGTCCAACAGGTCGAATGCGCGTGAGCGCAAGCCTCGCCTCGCCGGCTGCCGTAGCATTGACCGCATTGCGCTCGCGCCTAGCAACCTCCTCGTGCTACATTCGCTCACGCTGGGCCTCGACAACAGCATCATCAAGCATAACTGGTGCAAATCCGGCTCGGTCGCTCACTGGAGCGTTTGGTGCTAGCGGTTTCATCCCGCATTGAAGCAGGGTTGCCTATCTTGCACGTTTTCCAGCGTTGTTCATGTCCTACGTTTATGACTATATTTTATGTATTTAAGAGCTGATTTCCGCCTTGAACTCGTAATTTTTGCGAAGTTTGATCGACCGGCTTCGGAGGGTACGATATTTCGGGGCTGCGGTCCCTTGGGATACCTTAGAATTTGTACGTGCTACATATTCGTGGTGCCTCCCGAATTATTGTAGCACGAACTATAAGTAGCAGTACGGTATTGCATGTCGTCCCGCTCCCTGCAACCTCCACTTCCACCCCGTTCCACCGTACTCGCTGAAGCCATCCATCCCATCATTACCTCCCTCGTCGTCGGCCCCGCAGAAACGCCGCATAGCGGAGATGATGAGCCAGTTGCCCACGGAACTCGATGTCATGCGATTGGTCAGCACCGCCCTCATGGGCCCCAAGCCCAAGCTGCAGCATTCCTACCGCCGCCGCAGCCAGGTAGATGCCGCCGCCACATCCACCCGGCGCATCACTGTCGGCATGAGCAATGTGGAGGTGGAGCCTGGTTCCGGAGCCTTGGTCGGTGGCGCCGTAAGCGGCGCGATGGTGCTATCAGGTGACGGCGGTCTCGGAGGATTTGGAAGCGGTGGCAGTGGTTCAGCCAAGATCGGCGACGTCCCCGTCGGCAGCAAGGCTTATCAGGCTTGGAAGGACATCCTGAATCGGTACGTGTTTGCGCACCTGCCCGCGATAACCGTGCGTGCAAGATGGTCGTGCTGCATGTGTTTCGTTGTGTATGCATCTGCGCATATGTGTCCATGTCTACACGTATTCTGTACGGTGATTCCGGTGCGCACCCTGCTAGCTGACTAAGTTCTGGCCGATTCGTTTTCGTCAAGGAACTTGCCCGACGCGCACAATTATGCCTCGGCTTCAATAAAACAGTTAGTTGTCGGTTTACCTGGGTTCCACCCTCTGTGCCGTTTCCCACTTTTTCACAATAGCCCGGGCACCGGAGTTCTTTCGCCACTCTCCTTTTTTGCCCTTGTTCGCCGCTCGACGTTTTTGTCGCTGCCTTCACGCGCGCTATCGCCTGATCGCACACCGCCAATTGAACCCCTGCAGGGCAACAAATGTCAGCTCCATCACAAAGTCGGAGCCGAGCATGGCGACTGCGAAAAGGTCCTCCGGCAGGCCGTAAGGATCGTGAAAGGTTGACCGTGAAGGGGCTGGTCCCTTGCGTCCTACTTATGTTCAATTATGAAATCACAAACGGGAAAGAAACGTAATAAGCCGTATCCTAGCTTTCGCACGGACCATGGCTCGAAATAGCCCGATCATGCATCCGGGTGGCAGTCACAACTGCCCATGTACGCATTGATGGCTTTCGTCTTGCAGTTTGCTGGAATTTTTAAAGTAAAATTGTTGGAAAGTGACCGGCACTCATACCAATGAATGGTGACGGCAGTAATAGGACCCGGGGGAGTCCGGCGCTTTGCTTATCTAACAAAAATATGTATTGCCGTGGGCAGGGTAAGTCCTGCTGCCTGGAAAATATCTGATGTCTGTGCATACATATACATCTGAACAGACCAGGTGGTTATTCTGGAGAAAAGGATGCATTTCGCGCATGTTTGGCTGGGTACGGACTCTGGCTGGGCTTTCAGGATTTTGTCTTCCCTTTCGCTCCCTAGCGCTATCTTGTTGGGGATGTTCCAGCCCCCTGCAACTTTCATTGCAGGACTCAGGTAAAGTAAGTTTCATGAGCGCTCGGGTTTTTTCTGTACCCTCTTTATTTGCAGTGTACGGTGACGGTGATGGAAGGTTAATGTGATGGAAGGTTAACAGGACTTTAGCGGGTGCGCGCCTCCCGGCTTTTCGGCATTCCGTTGTTGTGTGTGTGGTTGTTACAGTGGGCCCCAGACTCCCGTTGTTGGCAGGGAAAAAGCTGTTAGCAGGGAAGAAGTTGTTGGCGAGCAGTCCTCAACAACACGGAAGTCACACGTTCGGTGGCTTAATTTGAATCGCGCTGTATTTTATCTTTTCTAAAGGAATACATACGGAAGCGACGACATAAAGGAAGGCGAAACGAGGCAGGTACGATGGTGTAGTTTTACATGCATGCCTGCGTGCGTCTCGTCGCGTATTGAAGGCAACAAAAACTGCCCGAAGAGCAGAGCGCCGATGAATGGTAGGTTCCGCCTGCAATAAAGGGCGTGTACGTCGTGTGGTGATATATATATGAGTGAGGGTCTCTAGCGTTTTTCTTGACGTGTTTTCATGACGTGCTTACCAGCAGCGTTTTTGCTCCTTTTCCAAGGCAGGGCAGATCCGCTGGGTGCTTATTGTGTTGCCATCTGTGAGCTCAAAAATCTGCTTTACTTATTACAAAGCGCTTGGAGTCATAACTGTTTTTGTAGGCTGTGTTCCTGCCGAAAGCTGAATCGACTCCAGCGGCATGCTGTTTGAGTTTGTGCGCCCTCTGCCCCACACACGGCCATCTGTCGTCCTCCACTACTGCTCCATTTTGTTGTCCTCACTTCTCCATGCTCTTGCATCGCTCCGTCTCCACAGCGCGATTAGTTCGCAACGAGGATTTATACTGCAAGAAGTTGCTCGGTCGTTAATCGTTGACCCGCCGTTATCGCCTGTTGCTGGCTGCTGGGAAATCAAGTTGCGACATACATACATGCATGGCGTATACTATCGCCATGCATATGCCGGACGCTGTACCTTCGGTTGCTAATTCCTCTCGCGCAGCAATTAATGCAAAGTATTTGCTACTTGACCCGGACCTCTATCCTGCGGTCCGGTTTGTAGGCTACTGCGGCTGTGTTGATTAGGGAAATAACGGGGTGCCCAAGTCTCAATCTAGCTATAGCTTGCGGAGACGTTTGTGAAAGCCTCGAGGCAATAACTCAATCGGCTACCAGGACCCCGGCCTCAGGGGTTTCCGTACAACGACCCGTACTGAGTGTACGTAGAGATGATGGGGTCGCGGAACTATTCACCTGACATCGCCAGAGGTCGCTGCATCGCCCACCCAGACTCCTCGCTTTGCTGCGACCAATAAGATCATATGTGATCGGTGAGCCGCGGTGGCTTGGGACCATCAAGTGGGTGGAGCACCGGGCTATATAATTTATCGTGCACAAATGCCAGCAATAGTACCCGCTGATATGGCTGCACCTCCGTGTCCGTGTCCGTTTGTATGTTGTCCGTTTGTATGTTGTCCATCACGAACTTATCACGGCCCAACTGCCCCCCTAGCTGATCATGGGGCAAGCTGCTGGAAAGGCAGTGCCCCCATGGGAGCATATCTGTGTGGGAGATCCCCCGCATCCTCAAGGGCCGGCTACTCCAGATAGGCCACGACTATTATAGGGAGTCGGGAGTGTTGGGAATGCCGGCGGGGCCCTCCAGTCTATAAGCGGCAGCCTATAGAGCGGACGTGGTAATGGCGGCAATCGTGGCAGAGGCATTTATGCAGCAACAAATGATCCGCTTGGATCTCGCGGGATTGCTTGGCAGGCATCGATCCCCTGACCTGCTTGCCCCATGTTGCATCCTATTAGTATTGGGAGGCTTGCTAAAAGGCGGTGAACGCCTTTTCGCGTGACGGGATATTCCTGACGCGCAGTTACGGCTTCCCCATCGAGACTTTTACTAAACGCGCGAGTACACTTATGCTAGCGAACATAAGGGGCGATGCATGTGTATACACTGTACGGCGTTTGGTTGCTGCAACGCCAATTATTTGACTATTGCCGTGATTTGTTCTTAGATGCCACCAGCAGCATCGCAATGGTTAGTGGACTCGTTATTAATAAACGAGTCCCTGGACGGAAAGGTATAGAAGTGCGCGCGCGACTGCTGGGACTGCTTCAACGCTGGGGGGAAAGCCAGCTGCTTGCCACGTGGCTTCGTTGGCATTGATTCGTGCATATAGAAGCCGCCCCGTGCCCCGCCCGGTGTGTAGCGCATAGGTAGCGCACACATGCAAAAGCGGTTGGTTGCGTGTGATTGAGGTTCCAAAAGTGAAGTAGTAGTGCTCATGTGTGCGTGGGTTCAGTACAGATTTCCATGACTCTGCAGACACATGAGCACTACTACAGCTGTACTTCCGTTGTTGTTGTTGTTTCTTTTTCTTCATATGTCCGCACAATAGTGCGACTAAGGGTGTATTTCCAGTGCGGATTAAGGCCAGGGATTAACCCTCTGTCCTCCATCGATACTTGCTCAAACGGCTAAGTTGTTGGCAAACTTACCTCGCCTTTTCAACCTTTGGTTCCCTTATGGAACAAAACTATGTGGTAAGCCCGTACCAAGGACTTCCGTGCCCTAATCCCTGGCCTTAATCCGCACTGGAAATGCACCTACGTAACACAACAAAAAAAACACCGTGTGAACACCGGCGCAGCTCTGGCTGTTCTTCGCATTATTGATGATAACGGCTATTGAATGGCTGGGATAAGTGGCTACTGGATGTGCGAGTGACACACACGCATATGTACTTACGGCTCAGCCGTGCCGGTTGCTCAACTTGTTTTTTGTGTACGCGGTTTTGTGTTTGCTAGACATGTTCCTACCAGTCAAGAATGTGTGGCCCAATTTAGAGTATATTGTTTGTAGATGGCTAAGCTAGACCGCGCGAACAAGTTATCGCACTTTTGCTATGCACCGTATATGTTGGCCGTATAAGCCAGGTAGCAACCCACGAGCCCATAATACACCAGCACCATAATTCACAGAGGCCTTTGTAGGTATTTCGACAAAGGCAAATCGAATTTTTTGCATACCGAGGTCTATAGCTGATTAATGCACAGCCGCAGTCAGCATACCGCCTCCTTTTCGCAGAGCCTGCTCGAAGCATAGTTTGTATGGAACTTGTTTTGGGGCCTTTCGCTAACTAGGTTTGCGACTGCTGAAGGGCATCGTTCCTGTTCTGCAAGATTTTATTGTTGAAGAGAAGGTAGAAAAAGGGTACACGAGACCCTGTAAAGTATCGCTAGATAGGAACGTCGTCGTGAGAGAGTATCGTCCAACGCGATTTAAGTCCGTATCCATCGTACAGAGTGTGTTAGTTCTCGAGTAGCCCTATCTTACTCCTGTAAGACATCCCCACGTGTTCTCTTGTGTAAGCACATGAGTGTTTTTACTGGGTAGTTCTCTAAGTAGGCATGCCTTCAGGAAATGTGTTTATGGACTTTGAGGCCGAGACACGTATTTCCTTCGGCGGCTTATCCCACTCCTTTTCAGACCGATGACCAGGAAACCAACTTAATTCCTTCGCCTCCGTGGAGATAGGGCTTATTCGCTAAGGGAGGCATTTTGTCCATATCTTTGAATGGCCTTGCAACGTGCGGAGTCGTTAACTAGCAGCAATGGCGCCATATCTAATTTCCATCATGAAGCCGACATTAAGTGAGTTACTAGATTCGTCCCTGGGATAGTACGTTGAACCCGGGGTAGGTGCGTTGGCCCCTGACTCATGCGCCGAAAGTAAAAATCTCAGAAGGGAATATGGGATGATTTAGAAGACGCAAACATGAACATGTACACTAAAATCTATCGGGTTGTTCCATAGGTTGACGACAGTACCGGTACGTTAATGCCTCCCCAAAACTTTTGCCAACGTGCAATGCAGGTCCAGAATTATCAACCAGGATGCCGAGCAGGACGACCTGCTGCAGGTTTGGGTGGATATGGGCGAAGGGCTGTAAACGTCTCGTAGATAGTAATGGATGTCACCCTCCGTTTCCATGGTTTCGATCCCGACAGCAGCCTGGACCGGCTGATCTAATCGCCTGCGAAGAGGTCGTACCTACTCCACTCCGCTGCGTGAGCGAGCAGCGCAAGTCGAACCGTCACGCGCGGTATCCAGCTGATGCCGTTTTTCCTTACTTTTGCTAATGCTCACTTCGACTGGTGGCGCCATTGTATTCGCTGTTCTAGACGGTTAGCCTGCGGGATACCAGGCCCAAACTACCTGGGGGGCCCTTGGGGGATTTTGGCTCAAGCAATTACAAGGGGAGAAAACGTGCGACGTACAGCCCCATACAGCGTACCGCTGCCGTATTCTTGTCTCACCATAACCCCAATCTAGCTCCGATAAAGCACCAAGATGCCATTTAGTACAAAGAAATAGATAGGCGACGGATAGGTGACCGACCAGCTACTGGGGATGGCGCGCGAGCAGCTTAGGTGCCTATCCAGCCAGGCAATTGAAGCTCGTTGAAAAGAAACCCTAACTTTGCCGCAGCCTGATGCGGGACTGAATTACGCTTGCGTGTGCTGATCCAGAGTCGAAACCAGTCGTTGGTGGTTAGACAATGGCAGCTCTGGGTGGTTTGTTGGTACAAAGTTCATGAATTCTCCTTACCGGACTCGGGGGCAGAACGAAGATGCATGACCTACTATACTGCCATCGTGGATGGCGCTTGGTTGCACTTGGTTGCAAGCCCAATCAGTATAATGTGCAGAACTGTCGCTCCCTGGGGGCACTAAATGAATGTCAAGCCCCCTAGTGTGACGGTGCGCCCGATGCTGGCCAACCGGAAGAATACAATATAGCGCTGGGTGGTCTTGGCGCACCGCAACCAATATACCTGCTTTGTTTCTCGCACACCAATAGCCAGTCCTGGCTAGTCCTCGATCCGCCGCGTTGTGCCAACAGTGACCTTCCCAAGGCGAGAAGCAGCATGGAGCACTGCTTTGCGCCATACATCCCCCCCACACACACACCCACACACACACACACAGACACACTCCCCTGCGGGCCCTGCGGCTGGCCCTGCGCTTGAAATTACTATCTTTCACTCGTTGAAGTCTTGAGCCCCGTAATCCAGATGCTTGGCTCCTTTCGGGGAAAGTATCTCACAAACTAACCCGCGTCCTGTGTCTTCTGTGACCCTGACAGCTTCGTTACTGGCCTGCACAAACAGCACACAGACTAGTGCAAGCGCTTTCTCGACAAGCACACGCACGCACGCACGTGCTTGTTGGCTAACAAGCACGCCCATCACCGACCCAACAATCGCAGACGCCATCGCTGGAGTCGGGTGTCTTCGGAGTGCTTTTCACTCTTCAAGAGAAGGACCATCAGCACATTCGCTATCATTGGACCATCCTCAAGGTAAGCAGCAAGGCAAAGGACGCCTATGAGGAGTGAATGGAAAGATCCTACCGGAGTTTTGGCTAGCAACAGGGGATGGCGAGCCCAGGCTTTCCAGAACACGAGGAGGAGCGTAAGTTACAGGTTACAAGCCCCGGACGAGTGGGCGGTGGACGGCCGTAAAAGGCAGCGCCCTCTGGGCGGTCAATGTCTGTTATTGTGGCGCCGGGAGGGGATGTTGTCGCCCTCCTCAGTTCGCCTTGCCTCGACGCGCCTGGGCACCACGTGCCTGGTCTCCGGAAGAAAACTAGCCGCAGTTCTTCAGCCATAAAAGTAATGGCATTTTGCGTCCGCGGAAGCCAATGCCCCCTTCGTATTGTATGGCGAAGCCAAACCGTGCATAACGGTACCAGCGACTTAAAACCAACGAAGACACTTTTGTCGATGAAGGAAAGGGTGTATACGGGGGCCCAACGGAAGGTCGATGGCGGAAATGGAAGCGCAAGTGAACAGCCTTGGAATGACGCGCAGGAGTTAATGATATCCATACCGTTGGAGCATTTTGTTGGGCTGCTTAAGAAAGGACAACCTTTAAGAGGACCACCTGTTTGACCCGCTGGTTAAGGACCCGCCGGCGTTAGTGTGTTGTGCCACCATCGGCTTTGTAGGAAGAGTCGGGCAGTGGTGGTAATCGTTTGTGAGGCGTCCCCCCCTTATGTCATTTGCATGTATGTACAGCACCACCGCTGCCTGATCTGATGCTTGCACGCATGTGCGCAGTACTTCGTGACGGCATGGCAAATCTATATCACGATTGTGAGGCCGGACTTCGGCTGGGATATCAACCCCAAGAGTACGCTGTGGAAGTGCATTTCCGTGCTGACGTTTGACTGGTTCAAGGATGTGGTGAGTGTACGGCCTGGACTGGTACGGATATCACGAGTGGATGGCCGGCGGCGCCTGTACGGGTCTGGTGGGTGAACGGGTCTGGCTTATAGGACACGCTGGCGGCGATCACAACGACTGGCCTATTTCCATAGTTCCCATGGCGATCGGTCCAACGCATAAAGTAGTGGCTTTTGGCTGCCTGTATTACTCACACACTTACTTGCAGGGCTACCAATGGTATGTGGCCGTACTGTATACATTTGCGATCGTGCTGGCTGTCAACCTTTCGCTGTGCGTTTGGGTGGCATGGAGCTTTAAGGAGCAAAAGTTTGATTACGTCTGGCCCATAAAGGTACGGCGGTACAGTGCCGTACAATGGAAGAAAAAGCAAAGCGATGTGGAAAGGAATGTACGCTGCTGACCTCTACAGCATGTGGAAAATGGTTAGGCCGTACGGCGGTGCGGGCCTATGATGTTTGTAAAAAGCATGGCTCCTTGCTTGTGATCTAACTTCCGATGCTATTTACCATGATGCTATAGCCCAATCCTGTAGCCCCCATGCTAAACCCCCATTAGCAATGCTGTAGCACCCATGCTGTACGTCCCATACTGGAGAATAAGGAGATTAACTTATTTCGAGTTTTTACATGCGTGCAGGTTGTGCGATACTTCTCGTACGTATTCCTACAAGTTTTTGACATGACAAGCCTCAGCTTCTTGCAGGTACCCTTCATTAAGTAGTATAGTATAGGTCTATCGTCTTGAGTTCGGCCTGAGGGAGGGCTGGACGTGCGGCCGATTCGGAGGAATGTTGGACCGGTTAGCTGCATGCTTTTTCAGAAACAATGTATGCATTTGATGATATGGAAAGGTTTGAGTGGGGAGGATAAGGAGTTCACTGCTGCAGCTGCCAGCTCCCAGGCAATCGCTACCCCTGCTGGCTGTTAAGGAATATTTATGTTGCCGTTGCATCGCCTTTCCTTGCCTCGCGCTCCCTGACGCCTTGCATTGCTGTATTCGCCTCATGTGCGCAGGGCGTGTTGTTCAGCCTGCAAGCCAAAATCATCAACGTCCCGCTGTGCACTTGCTCGTCTGCATCCCGCTTTGCCCTATGCCTCCTAATCCAATCCTCTCGCGTGCCGTTTTCGCCCTCCATCCACGGATTCCCCTCAATGTGGGTGTCTTGGGTTCCGGATTTTCCTTGCGTAACTCTCTTCGGTATTGCTTCGGCGCAGCTGGGCATTTCCTGCGGCTACGGGGCTCAAGGCAAGGCGCATCTCCGCATGGAGCTATTCCCCCAATACAGTAAGCTGCGCGCGGCCGTACGGCACATCGCACATCATGTAACAACTAGGAATAAAAAGCGGTTGTACGGGTGTCCATGTGTGATCCGAAACAAACTCAGCACGCAACGCGTGTGTATGTATGTATGTGTGTCGCACCTTTTGAAGTTGTGTTATCCTGCAAAGTTGTAAAGAGCCCGTACGAGTCGGGACCCATGGGCCAGCGCCGAACATGGGCGCATGCGAGCCGGGACCTAAGGGCCACTCAACGCGTCAGCTTGTGTCGATCGACGTGTCTTACGGTGACCGAAAGCGGCCACCCTGCTTTATGGATTTGCTACCAGAGCGGCGTCGCGGCCGGTACAGTAAGCAGTGGCATCGGTCGTGAACATGTCATTGTCTGGAATTTTAAAGGCATTAAATTAATTAATAATAATTAAAATTAATGGAAAGATGAGATGCACAGCAGCAGCAGCACGTGCATGCACACAAGAGCTTGTACAAGAGCCCCTCACGAGTATTCCAGTCATAGCAGGTTGGCGGTATGCAAAGCACCCCAAGAGGAAAATATGGTTAATGAGTGAACGTACCAACACACGCTGCTTTGCCATTTGTTGCACGTATCGCGCAGGTTGCCAGCGGCCCCCGCACATTGTCAACGCCGTCGTGTCGGGGCTGCTAATGTTGATCTTCCTGGTGATTGCACTGCTGTTCAACATGGCGGAGGTACGGAATCATAAGCCGTACATGCAATAATGGGACGAGGAGGTTCTTTGCTGGACATCGAACAGTGTCTAGATCGCTAGCGGCCGCCCGCATGCCCGTGCTTGATGACTGCTCTGATGGGCTTGCTTTTGAGTGGCAAGGATAGGCCGCCGGCCCGCCCTCGGCCCGGCACCAGCAACGTTGCACTATCAAAATGAAGTGTGTAATGTCTTATCTGTGAGTTGCTTGGGCCCTGCCCTCCCCTGCCCTGCCCTGTCCTGCCCTGCTCTGCCCTGCCCTGCCCTGCCTTCCCTGCTCTATTTCGTAAAGGTGGAGGTGAATCCCGCAAGCAAGCTGCCTCAGGCACTAGGCCACAGCGGCGGGGCCATGATAGCGTTCGGAATTAAGGTAGGCCAGGGCAGGCAGGGGACGCTCAGGTAAGCGCTAGGAAGGGCCAGTGCAGTGGTTGGCGATGATGACTACGCATAGTGGTTTTGTGCTCTGCTAGATCGCCACTGTGCGCTGGCTAAAATCAGGGGTCTTGTTCAATCAAGTAGCCGCAGTATATTTCCGCTACATTCCCGCCTTGTTGTGCAGCCATAGCAAGTATCTATGCCATTGCCGCATATACATTTTGCATCTTACGGGAAGCAAACGACACATGATTTGCTCCATTCATTTGCTCCATTCATTTGCTCCCTTACCTGGACCGAAGTTTTACCCTTTCTCCATTCTGGGGTCGAACCCAGGTTGGCCGGTTGGTCGGTTGGTTGACCTGGCTGTCTAGATGACATAGTTCAGAGACACATACACGCACTGGTCCCCGCCGCCGCCTTCCCGTAGGCGCTGATGACGCTGGTGAACGTGTTTCTGGGCTGGCCCAAGGTGGCCGCGGTGGCGTATTGTGTCCTGGCGGCGTGGCTTCTTTGGGAGCACCTACGATGGGTACGTGCGTTCATACGGTTGGGTTTTAGGGTTTCCACATTGCTCGCAACGAGTGTTTCAACGTAGAGCATCGTAGATAGCGGTGGCTCCCGCCTAAAGGTCTATAATACTTGCGTACGTAGGTAGGTTTACAGAGGGATGGTCCTACGCGTGTATGTATGTCCTCAATTCAATTGCATCGCAGGTGCCCAGTCTGCTGATATGGGTGAACTGCTTGGAAGCGGGTGTAGCAACGGCGATGCTAAGCACGGCGGCCCTGCAGGTAATGCTGGTGTTCTTGCCGCGCAGCGCCTCAAGGGACCTGACCATGGCAATGGCGATAAGCCTGGGGCCGGCGTTCGCCGTTGGCGCCGTAGCCAGTTACCTACGCATCAAGCTCTTCCACGTGGCTGTCAGCCATGCTTTCAGGTCGGTACGCACAACCAACATTCTAACGACGTCAGCGGTTCGTACCAGTAGTGGCAGAAACTCGGTAATGCAGCAAGCAAATAGGTTAAATAGGCCAGTTCTCTAGTTTCAAACTGGCGGGGGCCAGGTTTGGACGAAAACATACGGAGGCAAGACGCACTTGTTGATGCATGTACGTACCGCGGGGCATTGCGATGCAAGCTTGTATCATTGTTAATGTAGGCTCCGTGGGAAGTCGTTCAGCTAATAAACGCTAGCTAAGGAGCGCAGCGGCACAGCCGCAATCGAGGCCTAGGCTTAACCAGGAGCTACCTAGCAGGAAGGGGCTCAATGCATCAAGACCCTGCTGCACGGGCCGGTGTGTCTGGCTGTAAGTCTGGCTCTACATCTGATCCGCTGCTGCTATTGAAAGGCCCATGCACGAATGAACCACATGTATACAGGCATTGTAATAAAAACACTCGTACATGCACGCCTACATACAGGACCGCCGACCCGGAAGCCGTCAAGCCTCAGGATGTTTACCACTTCGCCCACCCTCGTGACGTGGAGGTGGCGGCCCGCTGCGCCCGCGTGTGGACCGACCTGTACACGCTGGAAAAGACAGCGGTGCACCGGGCCGAGGAAATCATCAAGGTGAGGCGAGGGATGGGGAGAGTGCTGGTAGTGGAGTGGTGGGAATTGCACGGCGGGGTGGACAGAGGGATGAAGGGATGTGCCCAAGGGATAGGTGCATAGATAGTATCCAAGGGGAGCAGCATTATCCATGAAAGCTTCTCGGGGAATGGTTGCATGCGGGTGCTAACAGAGCAGATGTTAGCAGTCATCTGGGCGGTCGAAACTGTGCCAGCAACGATTTGTCGGTAGTTAGCCAACCAGGTAAGGGCCTGTTATGTCAATGATATTAATGAGCGGGAGGGTAAACTCGACTTGACGCCGAACCTCGCATTCCTGCCATAAACTATGTGCGTTGCCTTTCCCACAACGCTGATGGCGGCACATCCTGTCCAGGAGTTTTCCGGTTTTCCTAAGCTCCTCCTGGTTCCGTGCTCGCGTGATGCCATCTACCCCTTTCTTCCCTAACCCAGGCCGGCGTTGCGCTGTTCCCCGACAGCGCCTTCGTGGCCGCGGTGTACGCCAACTTCATGTTGGACATGTTGGGGTTCAGCCAGACGGGAGCCAGACAGCTCGAGGTAGCTTAACAGATTGTTAGTTAGGCTAGGCAGTTAGCTAACCAACTCGCTAAGGGCAGGGTGGTACGGAAAGGCGGGTTGCTGGCCAGCTAGCCCGGGGTGGCCGGGGTGGCGCGTGGAAAGCGGGAGGCAGGGGTAATGGCTTGAGGGGAGTTGTGACGCCGAGGTAAAACCCTAAATCCTGAAGTGGTCGGTGTTGAGGTGTTTCCTGCTCAGCACATGATGCCATCATTGCTGCCGCATTGTTACTTTTTTTGTCGTCAGCATCTTTTCATGTCTCCGCAGCGCCTCGTGCTGGGGCCCTGTGAACGCATCTTTCGCCGCCGCGCAATTGTGTTTCCTCATCTATACCTCCGCCTCGCGGTGAGTTCTTCTTACTGCGTTCCTGTTCTGACCCGATGCAGAGCGTGCGCAAGTTCAACCCGAGCCTCATGTGTCGATTCATGCTCTTCGTGCGCCACCAGCAAGCCACACAGAAGGCGGCGAGCAGCACCGTCGGCAAAGGAGGCAGCATGGATCTCCTGGGGTGAGAGCGGAGAGGGAGGAAGAGGGGTTTGGGACATGGCCTGTGAGCGTGCCTGGAACGGTACCTTCTCGCTGGTATCCATGCATCTAACTTGGGATTATTCTAGGACCCTCTCGTTTCGGGAATTCGTTCTACGTATGCTAAAACGCGCTTGGCAGGTCCATGGACTGTCTTTTTGCGTGTTTCTAGCGTGCGGATCAGCCTCATAAGGGCGTGCTGCTGTGGTTATCGGCTTGCGCGTGTGCACATGTGCGCATGGAGAGTGGATGCTTTTTCCGTGCCTGCCGTGTCTTCTGTAGGTATGTTGAATACCAGCGCAAGCAGCGAACCGTCCTACGTCACCACAAGGACGCTCTGCAAGCTATGGCAAACTTCTGGTAAGCTCCTAACACAGCCGCCCCCCGCTTCAGTGATTTTGAGTGCACACAAATACACTCTGGTAACATAATGTGCATGTCCATTTCAATCCTCTTCCCCTGGATTATGTTTTCCGTCACTTGCTGTCGTGCGCAGGCGCATCCTGGGTAGCAGTTCCATTTCTTTCACATCACTCAGCCGCTCGCTGGAGAATATCGACAACTCAGTATCGAAGGTAAGTCAAAAACCGTAAATTACCGCACATCTAAAAGAACGTATGGAGCCTCTAAACTCTTTCTGTACTCGACGAAAACAAAATATTTTTTCGCGGCACGCAATCCTGACGCACGCAATTCCGCAATAGAGCCAGCAGCTTCCAGCAGGCACGTGTTGATATTGTGTTGTGGCTTGTTGGCGCTGTAGCCCTTGCATGGACGCCTTTCCCCAATGCGCATCCTGATCAAGACACAACCTGCTTGCCTAATAAGGCTATCCTGTCTGCTTTTGATGTACTTACTAAAAACTACCACCGGTGCTGATGCTGGTTACCGGATCGCGCAGGCGGAATCAGCGTATCGTGTGGCCATGGAATTATACAACAACTCGCCCAGACTTGTACAGCTTTACGCCAGGTTTCTGGAGACCATTAAGCAGGACCCCTGGACCGCCGCGCAGTGAGTTTTTTTATCCGTGATGTGCGTGTTGGATGAATTGGCTGCATAGCAGAAGACCTGCTGCCAGCCAGGCCTGGGGTGCTCCAGTGCCGCTGTTGACGTTTTATGGGGCTCGCTGTCACACAGTGCTGCATGAAACTCCGGGTCGACAAACTCTTCGTGTATTGCGCACGTTTTGGGCTCTACGTGTCCAGTTATTGAGGAATGCCTAGTCAGATCGCCTCCAGAAAGTGCGCGAGCGAGTGAGCGAGTGGGTGAGCGAGTGAATGAGCGAGTGAATGAGCGAGTGAGTGAGCGAGTGAGTGAGCGAGTGAGTGAGCGAGTGGGTGAGCGAGTGAGCGGGTGAGCGGCTATGACAGTTTTGCGGCACGTGTGTATCATGGCGCTCTTTGATAAAGCCTGCTGCCCGACTCCTTACGGCGTGCGAAAGTCCAAGTACGTATGCATATGCATAAGTGTTTCAGGATATGTGTATAACAGCATCTCTTGCGCTTGACAAAGCTCATGCGTCTGTACGGCGTTGCCTTCAGGTACTACGAAGCGGCGGAGCGGTTGGAAGAGACGAAGGATTATAATGGTCAAGGCCCAAGCCTTCCCGATGGTTAGTCTACCCACAAACATTATGGGTGGGGCTGTCTGGCGTAATGTATGCCATGGTTGCAGCTGTAAATGCTGTGGCAGCTTTTTATATCACGACTTCAGAAAAGTACCGATCGGCGGATTCAGATCCCGTGATAAGCCCAGGATGCTACACAGCTGCAGATGCTGTGGGCGGTACCTATGGCGGTACCAAGGTCTCTAATTCCTGTGTTGTGAAAAAAAGAAATGGGCGATACATTTACCAGCCGTTGCTTATCGCGAATGAGTGCAGGTACACCTATGAGTCGCATTGACGAGGTGGAGAAGGGGATCCTGGTGGTGAACGCGTTCGGTGACATCCAGGTGGCCAACCGCAAGCTCCACGAAATGTTTGGCTACAAGAAAGGTTCGTATAATAATAATAATAATAATAATAATAATAATAATAATAATAATAATAATAATAATAATAATAATAATAATAATAATAATAATAATAATAATAATAATAATAATAATAATAATAATAATAATAATAATAATAATAATAATAATATTTTTTATCTTAGCTCGGTGCTTGAGAAACCTTAAGCTGAAGGAAGGTGTTGCCTTATGTGCAGGGGAGCTGGACGGCAAGAACGTTACTGCCCTCATGCCACCACATGAGGCCAAGCGCCATCCAGCAATCCTGCGTCGCTACATTGACTCCGGCGATAAGGCTCCCCCGTACTTTAGGCACCCAGTGCTGGGCATCCACAGGGAGCGTGTGGCAATCACCGTGCGTATCGCCGTTAGCAGGGCTTCAGGTGAGTGCTGGGTGGCGGCTGGCTTGATCAGGCCATTGGGGCGGTCCGGTCCTAATTTGGGCGATGACGTCAGGCTTAAGTTTTGGTTGGGCAAACTGAAGTAGCTTATTCGTTCGCACTGTAAGGGTAGATATGTGAAATGGACCAGCGGGCTGTGTGCGGAGCGATGCGAGTGGTCTGTTTAAGCACGGCGGGGCATGGCAGGGGCAATCCAGTAATGATAGTTAGCTTGCCAGTGCATGGGGCAAATGGCATGAGGGGCTTCCTGGTCAGGTAGATAGCCTACCAGGCCTACCTAAGGCATGGGCTGCATGTTGTCGCGTGCAATTGCACTTAAGACTTATAAATCTGAGATAATGCCGGGACAAATTATACAATTGCAACCATACCGTATACAAGTTTTTACTTCTATCAATGCTAGCTAGGCGTTTTCGTAAGAGATCCTTAATAAATTTTGCCACCTCGTCTTTCCATGCCCATTGCGATTTGCGAAGGGCCGAGTGTATGTCAATGAGCTACGTGCACGGCATCGTAATAATCCGTGACATGGGCCGAATGCGAAACCGTTGCCGCATGCCAAATGTGCTGTGTTCCCTTCAAGCCCACTAGCTTGATTGCCCTCACCTCTGCCCTGCAAGCACGACTATGCCGTACTTGCCTGTACGCTTTTTGACACCGTGTGTTCAGGTCTTGGGGAGGATAGTGTCTTTATTGGAGTTTTAGAGCTGGTTCCCTCAGAGTCCGGCATGGGTCGCGTGTGGGTGACCCCCGAAGGCGTCATCGTGTGTTGCGACCCGGGCTTCGTCACGTGCTTCGGGTGCGGCGTGGCGGGCGGGCAGGGGAGGGGCTCCTTGGGTTGGTGCATGGGTGGCTGGCGGGTGCGGGTGCGGGTGGGGGATTGCGTGGCAGCCCCGGCATCCAGCAGGAGCTAGATTTCCAGTGTCCCAGTGTCAATGGCGTGGGAGGGAGGAAGCAATGTAAGGAGCTGGGAGGGAGTAAGGGAGGGGTGAGAAACGGCTGCTGCCATGACCTATCTCTTTTTTTCAAAATAGGGATATATTGGCGACATGTACCTCGTGAGTGTGCACCTGCATTTTCCTGGAGCCCTATGCGTTGTCGGGTAGAGATCCAACGAAACCACGATAGCTCCAAGCTCCAAACCGCATCTTAATAGTTGAATAAACAAGTGTAGTTACCGTTAAGGTAATTGGATTCTAGTATGGATCCCAGGTTTCGGAGTCGGGCTTCTGGCCTGGGTCGTTTGTAAAGTACCAACCTCCACCAAATGCGCTTGGGCAGGTATCATCCAGAAGATGTGCTTGGCACGCATTTGGACAAGCTACTGCGTTCAAGCGGGAACAGTGATGGCGGTGGCCCAGAAGCCTCCGCCACGGTGGATGTTTGGGCTACCAACAAGGCCAACCATGCCAAACATGAGCTTGTCCAACGGTATGATTACACGGGACTTGCAGTACGGCAACATCTACGGGATGAACCTTGCGTAAGGAAGAGGCGCCTCTTCGCTTCCAAGTGTATCGCGATATTCCCGTTGCTTGGTGTACTATCACTGCCCAGCTGTCCCTGCACACTTTCCCTCTGCACTTCCGGCAATGAGTGCCTCCGTCCGTCTGTAGGATGTTGACGAGCGCGCTAGATGGCGGAGATGAAGGCAACCCCTTGGGCTTCAATACAACTACTTGTCGTGTACTGCATAAGTACGACTTTGCCAAATCCTGCCATATTGAAGTACGGAAAGGTGCGTATGCCATATAATATGTACGCGTCGCCAGCCCCGGTGCCACAGAATGATCCAACCCACGTTTGGCAAAGAGCGCACACGGGGTTTCATACACGCGCGCAGCTTTCCCAGCACGATGTGGCGAGCACATGCGCCACAACCATATTCGCGCTGCATTCCATTAAGCTGCAATAATAATCCCGTTTCGCTTCACCGCAATCCCCGCTGACTACGGTCGTCCACACGGACCTTCCCTACACAGCCCTTTGCCTACTCAGCCTTTATTGCACCGCAACATCTTCTCTTGCTGACGTCGTAGTATAAGCTAATCGATGAGCCTACACATTTGCTGCCAACTTGCTCGCATTTCCTCGAGCCCCCTCAGACTTCTTACACATTCTGATGTATTGCTGGTCGCTAGCGCGTGTGTCCAAGGCATTCTATGCAGAAGAAGAAGTAATGGGCTTGCCCATGCTGTGGCACGGACACTCAAATCGAGAACGAAAAGCATGTGCTGCTAGGTTGTCGTTGCGCGAATGGATATGAGACAAAGGGCATTTGGGCAGGCAGTACGAAGCCTTTGAGAGCCCCGCACGATGGGCACGATATTTGCCGGTATGGGTTCACGCACCCTCAACTATGCACCACACACCCACATACATTCACACCTACCCGCAATCCAATCGCTCCACGCCACCCTTGGGACCGATTTCATTGACTCCAGATCTCACCGACTCGTCCATCTTAGAGGTCCGCTTGAAACTGATATCCGACGAGCCCCAGCTGCTGATGGTGGTGGAGCGCAAGGGCGCCATCCGCCACATGAGCGGAGACCTGGCCAAGGTGCTGGGGGTGCGGGCAGGCAGCGACTCGGGTGGCGAGCTCGGACAAGACACAGGCACCGGGGACCACCAGGTATGCTTTGCGATATACGCCATGCACTGTACGGACCGTACAGGACCGTACGTACCCTACCTAGGTGCATGGTTGTCGTGCTGGGTGCCAAGCACCAGTTGCACCGCAGCACGCTCTATATTTGCTTGGTTTGCCTGGAACAATCAAGACAACAATGGGGACAAGTTTGTCCACATATCTAATTCCGCTTGCTTGAAGCCGTGCATTGAAACACCGTGTCGCTTATATAGGCGATCGAAATTTTTACTGACGGCGAAGGAGCTATTCGCGCGTATGTTTGCCCGCTCATACAAACATTGTCATTCGCTCGCTCGTTCGTCCATTCGCTCGCTCGCTCGTTCGTCCATTCACTCGCTCGCTTGTTCGCTGCTCGTTTGTTCGTTCGTTCGCTCGTTCATTCGTCCATTTATACACAGCAGGTTATGCTGGAGCTAACGGTGGAGGCGCCGCCGTGCTGCCTCGACGATTTCCTACCCTCACCCTGGAAGGCAATGCACTACAAGTACAGAAAGGTAAGGATGCAGGACTATGCTAAACAAGTCGGGTGTCGGCGTCCTCGAAGCCGGAAAAAGGGCGGGGGCCCCCTGCATCCGTACAGGCCGGTAGCTAGGGTAGTGTCAACGTGGTGCAGCAGTGCTGATGCTGTGGGAGCTATGCTTGTCAGAGCGCGGGAGGCAGGAAGCCGGGGCTCATAACCTGTTGAAGAGACGATGTCTCTCTGGAACCTAGCAGACACGGCTAAGGGTCATTGGCCGTTACACGTAGTCTGGAGGTCCGCGACCTGCTACCGACAGCCCCTTGCTTGGGCGTAAACGTATGAGCCTGAGATGCCGTTACCGGCACACAGCAGGGGCTCGGCCGCCAAGTCCGCGGTCCAGGCCGGATGCTCAACGCTCAGCAGACACAATCGCAGCTTGCCAGCCTTCAGCCTGTTGGCTTTGCGGTCTGGTGCCGCAGCCATAACACACACGGAAAACAGCGCCGTACAGCACCGTACGCACTGCCTACGGCGCCCCCTACGGCCCCTTCAGGCATTGACCTGCCCATTCGGGCGCCTGCTCACGCGCCCTTGGCGCCCCCCTCAAAGCCTAGCTCGACACACTTCCCCAAAGCCCGTAGCACTTTCCGGTGCTGTCTGTGATGTTTATCCCCGAAGCGCCAGCGGCTTCAGCAATTTGCCCCAGAGCCGCGCGGCACACTGCAACTCTTAGGAGGCCCCGAGCATTGGCCAAATTAATTGTACAAACGAGGAGCTTGCGTATTTCATAGAGAAATGAAAGCAAATTTGTCGGCCTGCTGGTGGCAAGTCGGAATGCCCGTGCGGGCAAATGGTAACATAAGCTGGGTGTTCGAGTTATCATACCCCGTCGTCTCAGAATTCAATTGAGATACGCGGCACCTTTTGAGGTTAAATTTTATCCGAGAGGCGTTGATGTGACTTTGGGTTCGGTGAATGAAGACAGCCAAACTTGTTTGTGCTCATACGATTTTTGTTGGCTACAGGCGAGATACCTTGCAATAGAGAATGGAGTATATTACCAATAACGCGTTTCAGCCGGGCGAGATATTATGTTTGGTCCGTTACACACACACACACACACACACACACACACGGACACACGGACACACGGACACACGGACATGGGCAATCCTACAGGGCGGGACCCCCCTGGGCGCTTCGCGCTGGGGGCCCGCCCAACAAAAAAAGGTTACTGCCAAGCCCAAGCGAACGCTTACATCGGCCCAACATCTCGCGAGAGCCTAAGAGCCGCTAACTTCTCACCCCCCGTCAGCTGCCGTAGGATGTCCATTTACCTTTTGGGCGTGTTGCTGATGACTTTCCAAACGGCTTTGTGTCGTACATTGCAGTACATTAAGGGCGGCTCGCCTAACCTATCCGGACTTTGGGGTTGTCGAGCGGCCTTAGACGACAACAGCAGCTTTCTGGGTCCCACCATGAAGCTGGTGGGCATACACGGCAAGCCTATCTACGTGCATGTAGCGGTGACATCGAGAGAGGAAGAAGGGGAGCCCATGCATGTTGTACGGATGGCGAGGTACGGCAACACGCACAGTCGTAGTACATACACTGCCCATCATCATCACATTATACATACATGTATAATATTAACATTATCCGCATAATCTACGTGAGCTATAACACCAGTCTACTTGGGCAAAGCCTCTTGTGGACGGCGGAGCCTCCTTTGGCTACGTCTGGCTAGTGGTAGCTTTTTCTTCTCATGCAGGACATCACGCAAGGCATCACCCGGAGGCATTATTCCGGAGACATGACATCTTAGCGGATCGAGCTAAGTATGAAATCTTATCCGCACTTCAAAGGTGTGCGATGGTCCCTTTCGCCCCTCCTAAAACGCACACCACACGCCCAGATCCTCTTTGGAGACCGCCGTTGCGGAGCGCCGCCTCCGTATGCGTGTTTCACTGGAGGGTGTCGTACAGGAGTTACAGCAGCAAGTCGGGGACAACCCGGTGACCCACGCAGATCCCGACGGGCTGTTCGGCTTCCCTGCGGACGAGGTACGTACGCACGTTCACCGTACCGTCCACCTCACGCATGTGAAAACAAGCCGTTGTCAAAGCGTAGTGGTCATCCTGCCATTCATGCGTAGTAGACGTACTCCGTACTACGACACAACTACAGACAGTGAGACACGTGCATGGTAGTTAGCTAGCTTTGCTGGTGCCCTATCGGGGCCTCTGCTTTAGTTGTTAAAACATGGCATTATTCCCAATAAGATCTGATCTAAAACCATCATGGTGATGTCGGCCCCTACTACGCAACGCACGCGGGCATGATTTGCACGACCCACACCCTTCCTTGCTCGCGAGGGCAGCTGCTGGGATGCTGCTTCTGGGACTTCCTATCCATTGCGGGCCGTCCGGTGGCGAGGCCGCGGCCGGAGCTTGACCTCTTGGCGGAGGCCGAGGCTGCGTTGGCGGGAATGGTTACCGGCGGCGGCGGCGGCCTGATGGGCCTCGAGGAGGCCGGTATGCAGCCTGGAGAAAGGTCCTGGGAGCCGCTTGGTTTGGCTACGTACGACGCCATGGTCACAAGGTACGACAGGGGTACCGCGTTGTTGTACCTATACGATGTGTGGGACAGGGGGTATATTTTCACCCGTGGCCGCTACCCGGCGAAACCCTGCCTTCCCCGGTTTTTCGGGGCACCCTCATTTAGTCACCCTAGCCAATCTTCTCAGTGGATCGTTTAGGTTCCCGCACCCACCACCAGCATCCAATGGAATCCTTGCCGGCTTGACGGTGGTCTAATTCTATTCCTGGTCGGCTCGCGAGTCTACTTCATCCCATGTCACCACCGTCCATCGATTGGGGATACCTTACCTTCTACTATCGGAAGGATTCTCGACCCTGACAGGTCTCGATCCCTGGATCTCCCGGGGGCAATGGTCCGTGCCTTACCAGTAGTGCCTAACCTGAGTATATGATGGTGCTTTTTAGGGTGGTTTGTAGGAGGACATGAGAAATAACACGTTTGTATTCTTGGCCTGCTGCGTAGGCCTCTGCCTCATCCCCTCCCTTCTCGATATCTCCTTCCCTTACTCAGAACACGCGAGTCTTCCACCGGCCTACTTTCCCTTCCCCTTTGCATGTTGTACGGCCCTCCGTACTGCTGCAGCGCACTACAGTCCCCGGGTATCTCGTGGCGGGTCAACGTCGTGTCACCCCGCATAGCGAAGGAAGCCGCCGGATTGAACAGTCCAGCCAGAACCGCCGCCGTGCTGGCGAAGGGAACCAAGCAGGCCATCCTCAAGGCACGTAGGATAGCGATACGGTGCATCAGTTTCTGTATGCTTGTACGGCAGAACAAGACTGGCGACGCAGATATGCATGGCGGGGCCTCGATTATCTTTATTCCACTTTTTTCTCTCTCTTATCTATCTTGTCCTACCCTTGCTCTGCTTTGCTGCACTAGCTTCTTATCCTGTCGCCCTGCGCGCATTTCCCCAGTTCGCATTCCAGTTCGTTGTCCCCTAAGTCTTTACATCCTCCACCCCACTTAACCGTGTCGGTGGGCTTTGTTCTGGGCCTCCATCCTGCCCTCCACCTGCTTGCAGCTTGACGTTACGGTTCCCAAGCCCAGTGCTCCAGGGAGTCCTCCGAAGAAGCTCTTGGTACATGCAGAGCTGTGGTTTGCGGAAGCCATCACGGGTGGGTCCTTTCCTTGCAGCTCGACTGCTTTGGCCCTTAGGTCGTGAGGGAGGGAGCAGTCCCTACAGCGGCAACCTAACAGATTGCGGCAACACCTAACAATGAAACAATTGAACAAGGATTGACAGCTCCCGTCGTTTTATGGTTGCTCCACGATACCGTGAGTCTCTAGGGAGCAACGGCAGCGGCAGCAGCAGTAGCACGAACGGAAAGAGCAGCAGCACATTATTGCGCCCTCTTTCTGACTCTTCCTGCCCGCCCGTCCTCGCAGGTGTGCTAGAGATTGACGGCTCCGGTAAGGTTACTGGCGTCCTTGAGGAGGAGGTGCGGCCGCCTGGGCTGCTGTTCGGGTTGCCTAAAGAGGACATCCTCGGCTCCCAACTGGGCGCTCTGCTGCGCTTCCAGCCGGGGCAGAGTCCCGTGGGCCTGCTCACAGACAGCGGCGTCGCCAAGAAGAGCGCCCTGAAGGCCACTAGCCGTAAGGGCAAGACTGCGGTCAAGGTGAATCCTTACATACTAGCGGCTGCGGACGCTTCACCTTTCGTTGGCATCCCTTCTGTGACCTTCCTTTCTATGACTGACCCTCATGTCAATGACCTTTTCCTCATGCCAGAGTGAGCAGTTTTCTGTTAGCTATCCTCACCTGCTATCGCGCGCTTCCTCTGGCCGTCCCTACCATCTCCACCCGCTCCACCCCCCTCCCCATCTCCCTCATCCCCTCCAGGTGGGCCCTGTGCACTACCTGGAAGGCTTCCACCGCGATCACCGGCCGCTGCATCTGGCGGTGCAGGTAGTGGGAAAGCCAGGGCCGGGAAACCCAGTCATTGCAGTAATCAGGTTCGCATCCGACAAGCGCCAGCCTCCGGCAGGTGTCGACGGCGCCGCCAATCCCGGAGGCATTTCAGGGGCTCTCGGTGGCGGCAGCAGCGGCAGCCACATGACCCATTCGAAGGCCACCCACGTGAGTCTGGACCTTGGTCGCGCCGCCTTGGTCTCACGCAGCTGCGGCGGCGGCGGCGGCGGCGGCGGCGGCGGCGGCGGCGGGGCCGGTGTGCCGCTGCCAGCCCGTGGCGCTGCACCTTCGCGCCTCCGGGAAACAACTACAGCTCGCAGCCTCATCGATGTGCCGCTGGCTACATCGTCGGGACCACAGCTGCAGGTGATGGGATCGCAGCGGCCGCCGCTACCTCAGGTCGGCAGCGGCGGCCAGGCCGGAGACATGATGGTTGGGATCCTTGATACGGACACGGTCTCGGTGCAGCCACCGCCGCAGGCCACGTTGGCGATCCCGCCTCTTCCACCGTTCAGCCTCACGCCTGTCACCATGCCTCGCGTCGCGGGCCCCGGCGTCGTCGGGGATACCGCCAGCGTGGTCACCGGCGCCGCCCCAGTGACAACTACGGCTCCGGCTACACTTCCTGGCTCCGGCGCTTTGGCCGCGGGCGTGGCAGAGATTATGAAAGCCCGCGGCTTGTCGAGTGGAAACATCGACGTGGCTGGAAGCGATGCCGATGCTGGTCCCGCCGCCACCATCGCCACATCCCGCACCGCACCAGCCGGTGAGGTGGACCGTTCCCCTGCGGGTCGTTCTTCACCGGAGAGACCCGGGTCGCCGCCAGTGGCGGGGCCGAGCAAGGTGTACACCAAGAGGCCTCCTGCAGCTGCATCTCGGAGATCCCTCGCGGCAGCGGAGGTGTCCGCCGCAATGGGTGCTGCAGCCGCAGCTGTAGATCCAGTTAGCGGCCTTCCTGCTGGACGGGCAGGTAGCAGCAGTGAAGAGGACTTGCGACAGCGGGTGTCATCATCCGCGGCCGCGGCGGCAGGGCTGGAAAACGCCGAGGGAGGCGAAGGCGGAGTACGGATGAAAGAAACTGGTCGGTGCGGTTCCCAAGAAGACCTAATTGCTTGAGGCTAGTGATGTAGATGTGTTGTGTTCTGTCTGGTGCTACCGCAACTGCTATTACCTTACCCAGCTAGCAGCCGTCACTCACGTATGAGGCTGGGGCTGGGCTCTATCGCTTTCTGCGTGGACACCTTGCACCTGTCACCGTCCGTTCAAGTACTTATCATGAATTTCACTTCGGGGGGTGTTCCATGAGGTCTGGATAGTTAACAGAACCACGTCATGCTGCAAGGTGTGTAGTGTACATGCAGCAAGGCATATGATGCCAAGAAGCCAGTGGCACACCGCGTGAAGTAGCTTTTATCAACGTAAGTTGTGGCCTTTTGATGCTTACTGTTTGTTGCCCTGCATCTGTAAATGGTATCGTTGTTCCAGTAGTCTGTCTCGCTTACCATGTAACCATGCTGCACGCACATGTACCGCCAATTGCTGCAGAGTCCAAGCCTGCGAAAGGAGGCGACGATGGTGGCGATGACAAGACAACGGATTTTACGCGCTGTTCAACAGATTGGAAGCTTGAGACCATGAGCTTGGCAGCCGCCGAAGCTGGCAGCGACGAGGTATGTATGTGTGCTTGTACGGGGTGACAATTGTATGATGTGGCTCCTGTGGTACAGGACGCTTGACAGTCCATCCCCCGTCCATCCATTCATATGACCCACATTCAGCCATGCATCAATGCATCCATGCACTACAGGCTGACATGCCAAGCTATCTTCTTACCGATCCCACTGCACTCGTTCTGCACCTGCATGAAGGGCGCCGACCAAACCGGCCTCGGAAGCATCAAAAAGTGGGTCGCCACTAACGGCAAGTTCTACCGGAACAGAGTCGAGAGCATTGAGGGCATGGGTCGCATGGATGGTCTCGAACTGGAGGAGGAGGACGACGACGGCGCCGGTTCCTTCGGCGGCATCAGTAGAGCCACGTCTTCCCACTACGCCTCCCCTAGGGGTTCCTTTTTCGGGGGCCCCGGGGAGTCTGATTACCTGCAGCCGCACCCCGGCCAGCACGGGCAGCAGCTCCTACATCACCTCCAACACCATCAACATCAACATCAGCACATGTACCAGCAGCACCAGTACCAGCAGCACCCGTACCAGCAGCACCCGTACCAGCAGCACCCGTACCAGCAGCACCAATACCATCAATTACACCAAGGGCTGCATCCGTACCATCATCAGCAGCAGAATGTGCACCTCCACCAGTACCACCCATACCAGCAACAGCAACAGCAGCAACAGCAACAGTACCACCAGCACCAGTACCAGTACCAGCAGCACCTGTACCAGCAACACCAGTATCAGCAGCAACAGTATCAGCAGCAACAGCAGCAACAGCACCAGAACCAGCGCATGCAACACCAGCATCAGAACCAGCAGCGCCCTAACCTGCATGCGCATCCACGCGACGGAATCGGCTTTGGCAGCAATCCCTTGACAGCTCCTGGAGGTGGTGCAGTAGCAGCAGCACATGGCGTTGGCGGCGGTGAGGCATCTCCTGGACAGTACAGGGCCCACAGGGTTCGGCGCAATAGCTTTCTTCACAGCAGCAGCACGCTGGCGGATGCGGCCGCCAAGGCCTTAGACGCCATGAGTTTGGACCAAGGAGATGATCACGACAGTGATGGAGACAGCGATGTCTCCGGCATCACCGGCGCATCCGACGATTCAGGTGGGATGCTTGGTATTTGCAAGTCGAGGAAAGCGATGTCGGCCACTTTTCTCTCCATCCATACAATATATATGATTTCCATCAGTTCCTATGCTCATGTTCCTATTTTTTTTCCTATTTACGTGCCTTGTCTTTATCTTTGTGCCTAACTCTTTTGTTTGCCTTAAAATGTGGCACATCCCCCGTCGAACATACCACGTGACACACAGGGGCCGAGGGTACGGCAGACTACAAGCGTGGCAAACGCTATCGAAAGCTGATAAAGCTAATGAACTCGTCTCAAGCCACACAGGTATGTGAGCGCGTGTATGTTAGTGATGGTGATCAGCTAGAACATATATTTATTCCAAGGTATATATATGGGGTATGCCCAGTATATATGGGGTATGCCCAGTATATATGGGGTATGCCCAGTATATATGGGGTATGCCCAGTACCGTTTCTGCTGTGTGTGTTTGTGTGCGTTTTTTTGCGCGCGCGCGCGCGTGTGTGCGTGTGCGTGTGCGTGTGTATGTGTGCGTGTGCGTGTGTATGTGTGCGTGTGCGTGTGTATGTGTGCGTGTGTGTGTGCGTGTGCGTGTGCGTGTGTGTGTGTGTGTGTGTGCGTGTGTGTGTGTGTGTGCGTGTGTGTGTGTGTGTGTGTGTGTGTGCGTGTGCTGTGTGTGTGTGTGTGTGTGTGTGTGTGTACGTAATTCAATGTATACATAAGGGCCGCCCCAAGCAGGACCATTAAAATGAGTTGACTACTGGTCAGCTGTAGTCGCTGGCCGCTGAAAAGGCCTCTCAAGATGCTGGCGGTCGCGCTTAGGTCGTACTTGTAGAGGTTATGTGTGCCGTACTGTGTACCAGCTACTACATCCGCACTGTCGCACTCAGCTAGCAGCGAGCAGCACGGTGGCAGTAAACCTTCGGATAAAGATTATCTCGCCCTGGCTATGCCTATCTATCTCTCGAGCTACCTCTCTGCCGGCTAGTTGAGTTCCTGCATGTGTCCCATTATTGTAGACGCAGACTGCTGCTGACCGATCTACGTACTTCCATTTCGCCTAATTGCCTCAATGGCATTTAACACCTTGCTGGCTGGACTCGTTGCTGTTCCCGCGCCCATTCCCCAGTCGCCCATTGCAAGTAAATGAGTACTGCGATTGCGATTGCGATTGCGATTGCGATTGCTGCCGCTGCCGCTGCATGCAGGCGATCGTTCGGCTGAAGATACACACCATATTGGCAGTTCTGGCGGCCGTGTCAATGCATGTGCTAAGCTTTTCTCTCATCATCAGCAGCATCCAGGTAAGCTAGCCATTATTGCTTAGTTCACGCGCATCTCCTTCCGCAACCACCGAGAACCACCCGAACCCCGTCAATTGCAATCTACTCCGGCCATCCACTACTGTTGACTGTTGGCTAAACCCTAAGAGAAGTAGGTAGACCAATTATCCTCCTAATTGCCTGCCTACACGCATCAGCAAATCTATTAGCTCGATTGTTAAATGTCACGTGCATCTTACATGTGCCCTCACACCCATCTATGTCGGCATCAGCATTCAACATCAGCATTCAGCAAAATGGCTAGGGTCCATTTCACTAGGGCCGAATGGTTGGTGTCACGCTTGTGAACCCATGCGAGGTAGGTCGCTGCGTATCGCTGTATAATACTGACATGTTAACCCACGTGCATGGATAGCATGTATGTATGTATGTACAGCCGTACATGCAACCATGCATGGCATTACAGCACATGTCTTTGATTCATCGTTCCCCGTCCTTGACGTTGTCTATCTGCACGCGTACTGATCACCCACAGAAACAGTCACATGTTTTGGACGAGCTTGCAGATGCCGGCGGAGGGCAGCGGTTCCTCCAGCGGGTGCGTGCGTGCAAGCCCACTGTAGTAGCTAGCAGCTGCATGGATGGGATGGCGAGGGCGTGCAGATAAGAATGGCGCGTGCATGCATGCTAGATCCGCCAGCTGTCCGCCTTCCGCTGTGCCTGCCACGGATGCCATTCATCAGCTAGAAAGCAAACTGGCGCTACAGCAAACTAAATGTAATCAACCACACGTCTTCGGGTTCTATGCCACGTGCTTGTTGGTGACCTAGTGCGCGGCAATACAGTGGACCGACCGGATCACCGGTGCCGCCCGCATACACTACAGCACCCAGCATTGCTTTGTATTGGCCATGAAAGCCCTTTTACATATACCAAGGCGAGAACTCCTTTTCATCATCCACCCGGCCTTCCTTGCTACAAGTACACGATGCACCTCGCGTGCACACGCAGGCACTGGTGTCACTGAGGGCCCTGGACCAAGTGTATGAAGGGAAGAACAACTCAACGTACGCCCCGGCGGATGCAGAGGTGCGTTTGTCCCCGTACCGTCATGCTAGCGTAGCACTGCTTTGTCGTTGCATATATAGTACAAGCCAGAGCATCATTGCATGCAACCAATTTAAGACCTCATACCCGCCCTCCAGGGAATCCAGGGAATCCGGGGAATCCAGGGAAAATCACGGGTTGTATATATGTGGCAATTTGGATTGCTGATGAGATGTTGTGCGTGTGTTTCCTCATGCATCATAGATGGCTTGATGGGTCTCGCCCTCGACTACTAAACCTGTTGTCGCTGCTGTTGCGCATGAGGGCTGGCTGGGCGAATTGTATTGTTTGATATTCCATTCCATCGCAAGCACAACCGCACGCAACATCCGTACACATCTGCTGTTGCCGTACAGCTTTACTGACTAAACTGCATTTCCCGCACCCGTCCTGACGGCTTCCCATTACCCTCGCCCGGCGCCTGCTGCTGCCAGGATTTCGCCATTGATGTCCTGTCTTACTCGGACAGGTATCGGGTAAGCAGCGCTGTGATGCCGTCACCTTGCTGTCCCACCAATTATAGGTGCGCCTGCGTGCCTACGACGCAACGCTGTACGGAAGGTGTAACCGCCTTTCGTTAGCAACTACCGTTCGTGCCTGCCGTAGGCAGGTTTTCCGTATCTTTAGAAACACGATTTCGCCTGGATGCATCTTACCCTCCATATTAAATCGAAGTGGATTAATTTAATCATACACATACGAGCATAGTTACCTATCTTGCTCCCTGCGTGCATGTGTACACGTGGACACGTGCCCCACGCCTCAACTCGCCACACAACAGGCCGTCGCAAAGGGCCTGCTGCAGCGGAACGATGGCAAGGTGGAGCAGTTGTTTTACTCAGGCAAAATACAGGTTGGTGCGTGCGGTAGTGCACAAGGTGCTCGGGGGCATCATAAGGGGAGCGAGGATGCCCCTTAGCGGGCCGGCCGATTCCCAGGCAAGCCAGGCTCGGGGCCTTATTGTTGTTGTTGTGATTTTTTAAAGGTAATATTCTTCTGCGTGCTCTGTCACTCAGGAGGGGAAGAGGGTTGTCCGTCCCGGTAGCATCAGCAGGCTGGTTATGGTGACGTAGGAGGATCATCAGCAGTTGGATCTCATCAAGACGTAAGCCGTAAGCCAATCGGGAGGTATTTCTGTCCGATTGTAGACAATCGTTATGGGAGGTGGGACGAGGTTATTGAGAGTACATCGTGTGTCATAGGAGGGAAGACGAGTTACGGCGCGGCAACGAAGTCACGGAGCGGGAAAGAACCCTAAGGAGGATACCCATGAACGCCCAAGGCGATAAAAGCTTTGAGGGGAAAGGACTGGGATGCTACCCGCCCTTTATAAACATAAAACTCGCAATCAAGCACTGCCTATCAAGGCTGCTAGCTAGCTGGCGGGCGGGCGGGCGGGCGGGCTGACCACAGTGAAGGCCATCTGCGGGTGGGCGTGCAT